>NC_136507.1:69304571-69547071 GCF_053919585.1 Euprymna scolopes
TTCATAATCGCCATGAAAGCATTTTTTTATTATATATTTTTTAAATTTTTTTTTCATGTGTAAAAATACATTTTTTCTTTTAGAGATTAACTTTAGACTTTAATCTTTCTAACACAATTAAGAAGCAATCAGAAACTTATCAAAACATTATGATATGCCGGCTTTCATAACCATGGGCCCTATCAGTTTTCACTGAACAAATATTTATTCCTGGTGTTTATTTATTTATTTTTTTTTTATTTTTTTTTTTTTGTAGAGGAAAATTGTTTTTATTTTTGACTTTGCAGAACATGATTGAGTTTTGCAAGGAAAAAACAATAACATGAATATTTAGTGTATGGAAGCCAGTCTCTTCAGACAGCCTGGTCTGATAGCAGCAGTAGTAGTAGTATTAAATATGCATTTCATAAGAAAACAAAAATTTATTTTTATTTTAGTTTTTTTTTTCAGAAATATTACTAAATATTGCAATCAAACAAAATAATTAAAACTGAGAATTGCACATATCAAAAAGACTTCTTCTTTATTTTTCTTATTTCTCGATGTAGAACAGATCATTAAAAATCTTTAACAAGCTAAAATTATCAATTAATATCAAATTAATAAAACAATAACAACTAAGGATAAAATTTGTTCTTTTTAATTTTGTTCAAATGTATTTCATTGGATAATTTTATCTTTTGCCTTTAAGGTTACATTTTGTCTAAATTGAGACAACTTTTTTTTTTTTAATCCTGTTTTAGCGAAAATGAAAATGGCTCAACGAGACCATATCGACTCATGATATATGCAACATTATAATTATGTCCTTGAATTATTCAGACTACTGTTTTCAACTTGAGTCACACAACGTTTTGGTCGAAGGAGACAGATTAACAAGATCATATATATATATATATATATATATATATATATATATATATATATATATATATATATGTCAAGGTTAGGTGTCGTTTGATAGCGCTATTATCTGCTAAGTGGTAATAGCGCCATCAAACGACACCTAACCTTTCACAACGAAAACCTATAATCATTCGAAATAAGAAATATTCTAACTAAACTAAAATTAGATGCCTTAAAAACTACACACAAAGACTTAAATTACTCGAAGCTATACTAATTAAAAAACTACAGCTCCTTATTAACCGAAACGCATTTAATAGTGGGGCAAATATACTAACCGTATTCTTTTTTTTTTTAATTTATCTGCAAAAAAAGGTTGATTACCGGTATAACCGTTAGGTGTAAGTACAATTTTTTGTTTCATTTTATTTATTTTTTTGCATAATATTTATCAGCAACAAGTGTTTTTTTTAAAAATTTATCTGACAAAAAAAAAAAAAAAAAAAGAAAAAAAAAAGGCTGTTTACCCGTATAATTGTTAGGTGTAAGTACAATTTTTTGTTTAATTATTAGTATTTTTTTTTAAACCAAAAATATTGATTTAAAAAAAAAAAAAAATTTTGGCGGAAGAATTTTCTAGAGAGGAGGATATTTCCTTAGGAATCTTTTGTTTCGTTCGACTGTTGATCGGCCATCAACAGCAAAGACAGAGGTGATGGGGCAGAGGAAATGGGAGGAAGCTCCCCAACCGGGTAGATTTCGGAAATATGATTTATGGAGACAAAAGGATCGTTTCAAAATTTTTGTCTCCACATAAATTCAAGTAAATATGTATTCAGAAGCTCCCGGGTCCCGGCTGGTCCCACATCCTTGCTTGTTACGCTGTTTCACTTCCTTCCACATCCTCTCGACGTGGTTCGTTGTTGCCTTCGTCGTCATAGGGTCTACAGAGTGAATACTATGATTCACAGTGAGGTGTTGGAACCCTTCTCCTCCAACTTTGTTATAGGCCTTCCAACAGTTGGAAACGACTGTTGTACCCGGCAGAATGTATTTTTTTTATTATTGGAAGGAGGGTTTCGGTGTTTCGATTTGGGACAGTGACCAAAAAACCCTCCTTGTCGGTGATATCATAGCGACCGAAGACCCAGAGCAGTTCGAGGATTCTCCCAACGTTATGTTTCCTCTGGTTGAATAATATTTCTACAGTGTGCCCTGGGTCTCCTATCTGCGGGGGATTCCTCAAGAAATACTCCTGACAAATTTCCCTCAGAAAGTTCTTCCAATCCGTGTACGTGTGTTCGGATATAACACTGCATTCTCACTTAATATTTTTTAGTGTCGCCATTTCGAAGACCCATAAATAGATGATTTTCACTATAGTTGCAATATCCAAATTGGAACGTGCAAAAAACGATCCTGTGCGCAATGACACCCACTGTCTACACTGACCACTGGTACACCGCCAGGAGAAGCCATCCTTTACGCAATTTCTTTTTTTTAGTAAACATTTATGATTACATTTGTTGCATCTCATTCTTTGGGAAAGCAATTTCTTTTCCTGACAAAAGAAATTGTCTGCATCGGCGTTTCCATTTGTTTTTCAATCATGCACAGATTTATTTCCATGGCTGTCATTTTTTTCAGTAGTTACTTTCTTCCAATTCGATTGTCGTCTGCTTACAGTTACAAACTAAAGTCAGATTAGCGTTTCAACATTTGAACAACGCTCGGCGGACGCCGATGATTGCCGGTCTCGCCCGATTCGGGCTTGACGGGAAATCACAAGGATCCGGGTCAAATTATGCAAGAGTACCACAATTAATAATAAATAAATAAATAAAATAAAAAATTCACCCCTACCCATCCTACACCTACCTATATAACCAATATAAAATAAAATAGAATTAACCAAGCCTCGATAAAGAACTGCAACAATGACAACCACTCCTGAGGCTGATCAGAAGGACTGATAGAAAATGCTAGAGAATATGGCTGAACAACAACCACTAGACGCCATACTATATAACCTACCAGCCGAAACAAGAAAGATCACTCGGCGAATAGAAAAGATTACCAATAAAATTGAAAAAAAGACAAACTCAGTTGTGTTCAATCAAACAGGCATAACTAATGACTTGCTGCCAAAGTGTGTGTGTATATGTATATATATATATATATATATATATATATATATATATATATATATATATATATGGATAGATAGATAGTAAGTTATAAAAATATAAATAGCAGTTAAGCTACACAGAATATTCCGTGTTGCATTCTCGTGAGAATTTGTCAGGCATAGGCCTGACGAATATTCTGTGTAGCTTAATTGCCATATATATTTTTATAATGTACTGCCTGGCTCTACCTATGTATTGAGCACTGTTGAAGTAAATACTGAAAAATTATGCATAAAATTATATTTTCATATATTAATTTATGTGATAAAATTAAGTTGTCATAGATAAATAGATAGATAAATAGATTATTTGAATACTTTAACTACTGTTCTCATTTTGAGCCTTTTTTTACTTGGGTGTTACCGCTTATCAAGGCCCGAAGGCCACTCGAGGATAAGAATTAATGGATGTAAGGTGGTGGTGAAGTAATCGTTAATGATGTAAATTGAGTAGAATCTGTTTATTTGTGAGGATGACCTAACAGGAACTTATAGTTATTGTTGTTTACATTAGATTTGAAGGCTACTATGTTGTATTCAACTGGGAAGCATGCTAGCAGAACAGTGTTCCAAAGGCGGCCAGTTGCATAATGTTTCAGTTGATGTAATCTATCTTCTTTAGGTGTATCATGTCAAACTCAGGAGTCTTTCTTTCAAACTCTGGAATGTGCACGGAATTTTGAATGGAAGCCTTTATTTAATCCACTGGAGTAGCATGCTCTTGGTCCATCAGCCATAACCTGGTAAAAATCCTACGTCATTCACAAATGTATTCTGAGTATCGCCCGCATCGATGATTGAACCTTCAACCTTCTAAAGGTGTGTCACTTACAAGTGAATTTTACTAAATACTCTATCTGCTATGACACAAGTCCTTGCAGATTCCCGAGTACGACAGAAAGATTCCTAGAGTTTGACATGATACACTTGAAGAAGTATGTGTATTTCCCTTTTCTAATGGTTCTTGTTTACGTGTTTCGTTGAAATGTAAATACAAAATATAACTTTTCTTGAGAAAAATAAACATATACATATATTCAGTAAATTTACAGTACATTTTTATGACCTATTTATAATATTTTTTTTTTTTCGTTTATTTGGAAATTTGTTTGCATCTGCTATTTTGCTCAACTTAATCCGGTCGAGCCCGAGCCATAATTGATGGAAAATCCCGATGATCCAGGTCAACTTCTGCAAGAGTTCAAAAAAATTTTACACGGGGTATTCATTGTACAGGTCGGCCGTAGCAAAATCCGATAGCCAAAAAGTTGATTTTTAATTAAAAACACAATGATGACTGTTACACTGACCTTTCTAACACAAGGGAAATTACACCGGTTCTCACTATATATAGTGCCAGTAATACCTGCACTAATGGAAGAAGTGACAGTACTACCACTGACTAGCTGCATGCAAGCCAGTTATACCCATTTCCTACCTTTGTACCTGTGATATTAAATACACTTGTTGCTTAAATCAACCTCGACTTGATTTTCTTCTTTTTACTATCGTGCCACGACACAACAATAACTACTTATATTTTTTTGTCAATTTCAATAGTAAGTAATGTTATCTTCTTAATTGTCATGTCACAATTAGTTAAGTCTTCCGTGATTCAACATAAAAATGATTTCGGTTGTTTTGTCATGTGGCATGTGCCGTAACCACAAGGGAAATAGCTAAAATTTCTAATTTCTTCAAACAATTATTAATTAATTTCTGCCTGATCATTTTTCGTGCATTTTGGATATTTTCATTACTGCGACATGTCAGTTCATTAGATACTATTAGTTTCACTTGAACATCAATATTTCAATTTCCAACTTTTGCTACAATAACGAAGAAGCACCTAAATATTTACGAATATTCTCATTAATTATATTTAAAAGCAATATTTTTCTCCTAAAAAATGTGCGAAAATAAGGATATTTATTTGATTAAAAAAAAAACAACAGTTTGCCAAACTATTTCCTTTGTTAAAACTTATCCTACAAATTTTTACATTCTTTTATTCTTTCTTTCTTTCTTCTGAATTATCATCAGTCTCCCACTTACTTTGTTGGTTTATTCTTTAAACAGTTTTCTTTTGATTTTTTTCATTGATTTATTTTTTGATAAAACAGTATACTTTCATACAAAAAGAAAATCGGCTAAATTTTTTAATTTACAAAATTTTCCAGGGCTTGCTCACATATATGTCCATAGTGAAATTAAACCCTCACGTTTTCCCATCTGTCAACCTAAGGGCAGCGAACGTGCATTGAATGACCTCAGCGGATATACCATTTTCATTTAATATATTGCACTCTACAATTCGCTGGGCATTTGCAATCACCATTAACAAGTCTCAAAATATTGTGTATCCACATATCAACATAAGAAACATAAATTTTGTTTCTTTGTTTGTTTTTCATTTAAACAAACTGACCCACAGCAATGCATGGCTGATACAGCTAGTACTAAATAATACCAATGAATAATGATAGAATTGAAAGGGTTTTCAACTGTTAATTTTTTTAACAGTAAATTCTGCACTAATTCAGACTTTGGAAAGAAATGGCATGTTTACTCTGTTTTATAGTTATTTATTCACTGTTTTTGAAAACCGTTGCCATAGAGTAATCTATCTATATATATAAAAGCGAAAATGTATGTATGTGTGTATATTTGGATGTCTGCTAAAAACTTTCGACAGACGCGATTAAAATTCACAAACTTTGTATCACATCGAAGCTCCATCCTTTGCTCGAAAAATATCGAAAAATTGGCCAAAAACGTTAACTTTTTCACCCCGAAATTGACAATTTTCGATGGGGGGGGGGACCAACAAAAACGGTCCTCTCGTGACAATGACCGATTCTACGCATGCGTCAGGTGATGTCGTGACCTGATTTACTTTAAATAGTTGAAAAACCGAATAAACTTCATGTACGTCACTTTAGCTCAGTTGGTTAAGGCCTTGGTTCATTATCTAAAAGTTTTGGGTTTGAATCGTGGTGTGAGATATTTTTTTTTTTTTTCGATTTTTTAAATTTAAATATGGAACCAGTGTTATTTAAGCCATTTTTCACGTAACGTTCGTTTTTCTGCTTTTCTTTTTTTTACTTCGCTTATTCTTAACGACACCCAAAAACAACCGGGTATCCACCGATTTTTTAAATTTTAATATCGAAACAGGCTTATTTAATCCATTTTTCACGTGTTCGTTTTTCTGTTTTCATCTTTCGTTTGCCTGACGTTAGTTTTTCTTTTGTATTTTTTTATTGTTTGATCGCCGCATAGCGGGGAAAACAGAAACTGGCTTCCGCAACTTGACGTTGTCGCACCTGCTAATTTCAGTTTATAAACGTCAACTTAACACACTTATCAATTCATCTGTTCCCGTGGTCGAGATGGTTAGGTCGCAGGTGTTTTTTTCCATTTCCTTTCCATCTCCATGTCAAACGTTCGGGGTTCAAACCTAACTTTCTACTAAAACTTTTTTTTTCTTTTACACCTCCAAACAACCGGCCAACGTTTTTTTTTTAACAGGGTTGTTTTAATCTACCCCCTCCTCCGCCAACACACACCTCCAAACACACGGGCAATGCCGGGTACCCCCGCTAGTATATATATATAAAAGCAAAAATGTGTGTGTGTATGTATGTTCGCATTTTGTGTATGTCCGAGAAAGGCTTTTTTCCGAGAAGCGATCGGTCGACTCACTTCTTAAAACTTTTTATATCGCGTCTAAATGATAATATCTACGAGCTAACAACGGGGGTCGCCTGTCTATTTAATTTACTCGACTTTCAAAAGATAAATATTCAACAATTTTCGATCGCCGCATGTGCATTAAGCTTTTACGTATAAAAAAAGAAGCGAACAGACTCGTGGTAAATAAAACACTGTCCCGCACCCAAAGTTGACGTCATTAACTCGTCAAAAACGTGCACCTGCTGTTAAACGTCGCACGTTTTTTTTCACACTTCATTATTTTCCAACTGCGCGTAAAGGCTTCGTTTTTTTTAAAACAAACACCCGAGACACCATTTTTGTTTTCATTTACCCAAAAACACACACACACACCTACAAACACCTGGGCAACGCCGGATATCGGCCGCTAGTCTATATATATAAAAGGCAAACGGTGCGAGTTTTTGTATGTCCAAGAAAGGCTTTTTTTGCCAGGCTTCTCGGGAGGATTACTATCGCTTAGAACTTCTTATATACCCTCTAGATAATAATATTTAGGATTTGCATCGCGTCTAGATTTATTTACGTTGACTTTTACACAATTCTTGTTATTTCGGCCCCTCTCATGTTGATTTGGCTTTTTCGTATAAAAGTGAAATTGATGTGAAACTAAGGAGCAGTTCTTGGCCTACGGGCCAGGAGCATCCAGAAAGCAACAGACGTTTGGTCAATGTCGGTGAGAACTGTCATATCAGACAATTGCTTTCGTTTGGACACTCCCCTAATAAAGGGGAGCTGGTTTTCCCCAACAAAGTTGAGTAAAAAACAAACTCAAAAGAACTATCCTGCAGTTAAAGTTAAGTGCGGAACTTAATTTCCTTTCACCTAATTAAATTCGCTGCGCACCTGCCACTTGTGCATTTATAAACGTTAAAATGAAATTGTTTTTAGTTACTTTCCTTTCAAGGGCGAGTGGTAAGTTATCAAGTTTTTTACCTCAATGTTCTGGATTCGATCCTACCTACCTACCAAAACCCTTTTTTATTTTTTTCCCGATTTTTTTAAACAAGTCTTTTTTTTATTTTACTTTTTCTTCTTTTTACATCATGTTCACTGTGTTTTTTTTTTTAAAGAAGTTTAACATGGGATTTAGATCTACCCGACCCCAACACACACACCTACAAACACCCGGTCAATGCCAGGTACCTCCGCTAGTTTATATATATAAAAAGTAAATGTGGTGCGCGAAAGAAAGGCTTTCTCCACCGGGATTCTCGAGGGGGTTACTATGTCTTAGAACTGTTTACATACCCCCTAGATAATAATATTTATGATTTGTGAATGCACGTCGTGTCTAGATTTATTTTGATCGACTGTTATAAAATTTGTGCTACTCGCTCCATCATGTGTATTTTTGGCTTTTTAGTATAAATAAAGTGAAACTAATATCGAAATGAACACAGCTCCTTGGCCTTCCCTCCCGGGACGTCCAGAAAGCAAATCACCTTTGATCAATGCAGTGAAAACCGTCACATCAGACAATTGCTTTTCATTTGGACACCCCCTGGTTTTTCCCCCAACCCAACATCTTGGGGAAATAAAATAAAAAAAAAACTGCGTCACAGCCAAACTTAATCGCGGGATTGATGTTTGACCTCATTAAATTTACGCACCTGTCAATTCACTTTTTAATCATTAAATTTCATCCATTCTCATTCACCTACCTTTGTATTGTTGAGGTAAGTCATCACGCTTTTTTTTTTTGCTTTCACTTCAAGGATTCGTGGTTTGAGCCTACTTCCTTCCCCAAAACTTTTTTTTTTTTTTCGAATACCCGATCAACGCCGGGCACCCCTGCTAAGAAGTTTTAACATCATTTATTTTGCATCACGTTTGTTTGTTTTTTTTCTTTTTTTCCATCACATTTTTTTTTTTTTTCGATTTTTTAAAGAAGTTTTAACATTGTTTTTTTATAACATTTAAACAGGGTTATTACTTCGCTTTGTTTTGATTTACCCCCCCCCCCCGCCACCACACACATCTCAACACCCGGGCAACGCCGGGCACCCCCACTAGTATAGAAAGAAAATTCAAATGAATCTCTTTCATTAGCTAACAAATAGTTAACAAGTGTTAACAAATAAATATGGAATTATATCATGTCACCACATGCTCTTGATAAATTCAAGCTAAGAAAACTGATCGAAAGCATATGATGTATCCAAATCAGGAACCCTTGCAGAAATGTCTGCTGTTGTCTCTTTTAGTCATTGAAAGAGGCCAACGTTTGTGCATCTGCTATTTTTAAATGTCGCACGTCAAGCAGTATTGTAAACACAAGGTATTAATGACATTTGTTCACGATTTTCAACTTATATGCATCTTTTTTTTTTAAAAAAAACAGTGATTTCTGTTATAACAGTGATTCTATTTCCATTTTCTTTTTGAAGAATAATTGAATATTAAGTGTGGATGGCTTTGATGCGAGATGTGGTTAACACCATAGGGGCTGGCTCAACCTATCCTGGGTGAATGCCGGTACAATTTGCAACTTATATGCAATTTTTTTTTATGTTGGTTGTCTTCACAATGATTCTATTTCCACTTTCTTTTTGCAGAATGATTGAATATGGAAGATTTTGAACATCCAAATAACTTCTCATTAGAATCCAAACTGGAGATGGTGATATAAACAAGGACATGGTATTTATCTCTCCCACGGTGAGAAATGTGACACGATGATTAGAAAGTGAGATTAAAGAGTCAAACACCCCCGAGAAGGAGCAGTCTGACCTGCAAATAATGCCTTGACAGTTCTGTCAGCATACCTTGGCAGGAGCATCACAGGCAATTAGCAATAAACTAACCCTTTCTTTAGGAGAGAAGGCAAAGCCGTGTAAGGTAGACCTCCTAGAACTGCACAGGACCAGCATCATATTGAACTCAAGGCCGTTTCAGAAATGTCACAGACTGTTGAATTTGATGCCAAGGGAACAAGTTTAGAGATGAAGATTTCTTATGCATCAGCAGAAAGATGGACAAAAAAGTCAGAAAGGAATTCAAACAGAAATACACATCAAAGACCTGATACCACTAGATATATGGTTCATATGTTCTCACTAGATCACTGCAGTTAAGCAATGTTGAGCCTGGTCAGTACCAGATGGGTGACCATTTGAGAATGCTGTTTGTAGAAGAATGTTGATACCTCCTTATAAGAACTGCAAAATCCTATATTCTCATTTCCCCTTGGAACTGCTGGTGAATTTGATATTCCCATGAAACTTTCTCAACTGGACAAAGTCAGTCCAAGCCACCTAGGCTGAGAGCTACATTGGTTCAAAGGTTAATACCACCAGAACGTTGGATTTCATAGCTGAAAATGATCTTATGCCGATTCATTTCTACCCTGAGGGCCGTAGTTTGAACACTTATGACTATATCGACAATCTGCGCTTGATAGTGAACCTTGGATAAATTATATAGTTCTAAGTAGGCCGTACATGTGTCACCAAAATTAAATGTTTTATCATACTAGCTAGAAGACCTGGTTCTGGTTGTCAGAGAATTTTGTTACTTCACTGACATATGGCAGCAACCTCCTTAACTTCTTTGTGTGCGTTACAGTGGAACGAAACAAACAGATTTAGCTGCTACATGAAGAACAAGCTAAAGGTCATGCTCATCGGAACCTTTGAAGGTCTATATAAGGAAACAGTGGTGAAGGTCTATGTAAGGAAACAGTGGTGAAGGTCTATGGAAGGAAACAGTGGTGGAGGTAAAGAAATATTGATGAAGGTCTAGGTGATTACATTGTTATGAAAACAAACTGATCCCTGTTTGATGAAGGGCTATGTCCGGTTCCATGGCCACCTCAAGAAGGTAATTAAAGTGAAAGGTAAGTTTCAGCAAAATCAACAAATGATACCACACTATCGTGGGGTCTGCATTAGTACCAGCCGTCCATAGAATAACAATGTCACAAACCCTTCAAAAGGTTTCTGGAGATAAATTCCCGTAAGTAGATATATTCTGAAACTATATTACAGAGGAATACAACCGTGGAATTTCCATGAGTACAACTAGTATTTATATGAATGTATATTTGCTATATTCAATTGTTTAAACCGACAACAACCAAACAATTTCATTGATAAATGTTTGTCATTCAAAAGTTCGTCCAGAAAGGTGAAATTCATAAACATAGATGTCATATTGCTGCAAAGAATAATGGCCAGTGTTGGCAGACAGGAAGAGGTTTGTTTTTTTTTTGTTTTTTGTTTTATTTACGAGGGGCGTGCAATAAGTAATGCCCCTGACCCACTTCCAGTTGTCTGATCTAGCTGAAATTTTGCATGTGCAATGATTTATATCTCTACGGATAATTTGGTAAATTACAGCTCTGAACTAATTGTGGTTT
The DNA here is from genome assembly GCF_053919585.1 of Euprymna scolopes. NCBI lineage: Eukaryota > Metazoa > Mollusca > Cephalopoda > Sepiida > Sepiolidae > Euprymna > Euprymna scolopes. The sequence continues at coordinate 69,315,701 of NC_136507.1, forward strand.
CTGTTTTACAGGTGTTTGAGCCGAATCAGGTGTGGAATGGAGCCTGTTGAATGTCGAACAGTAATCCTGTTTTTGTATTTGAAAGGACACACACCACAGGAGACTTTTGATGAAATGAAAGAAACTTATGGTGATAATGCCCCATTATATGACCTTGTAAAACGCTGGCATCATGAATTCAAACATAGCCGGAAGTCTGTGGAAACAGCTCCCAGACCTGGTCGCCCCCCCTTCTGCCATTGATGAGGCATCTGTCCGTCAAGTTGAGGCTGCCATTTTGGAAGATTGGCACATTACTATTCACCAAATAGCCCAAGATGTCAAGATTAGTACAGGGTCTGTGGAAACTATCATTCATGACCATTTGCATATGCATAAGGTGTCTGCCAGATGGATTCTCAGGTTGCTCACACCATTCCAGAAGTGAGAATGCATCGAGTGCTCGAGGATGAATTTGGAGATGTGCCAAGAAGATGGGTCAAAGTTTTTCAAAAGACTGATTACACAGGATGAAACCTGGGCCCATCAATATGATCCAGTCAATGCAGTGGAAGCACTTGGACTCACCACCTCCAAAGAAGGCAACGGTGCAGCTCCCCGCTGGCAAGGTCATGCTCACAGTCTTCTGGGACCAGGACGGTGTAGTGATGACAGATTTCCTGGCAAAGGGTACCAGAATTACAGGAGCCTATTATGCTTCACTTTTGAGGAAATTAAGGGAAGCTATCAAAATCAAGAGGCGGGGCAAGATCAGCAAAGTTATCCTCCTTCTGCAGGACAACGCTCCAGTCCACAACTCGCATGTCGCCAGATCAAAAGCACAGGTGTGTGGTTATGAAATCCTCCCCCATCCTCCCTACTCTCCTGACCTTGCACCTCTTCCCAGCCATGAAGTTGTTTTTGAAAGGAAAGCGTTTCCCAAATGATACAGCCTTGATTTCTGAAGTCACGTCATGGTTGGAGGATCAACCTGGGGTGTTCTACAAAAACGGTCTCCAGACCTGCATCAAACGATGGGAGAAATGCATAACTCTGGGTGGTTCCTATGTAGAGAAAGACTAATAACTGTGCCAAGTTTTGTTGCTCTACTGCTATGGAAGTGGATCAGAGACATTACTTATTGCACGCCCTTTGTAAGATGCATACAAGAAAAGTATGGAAGGTCACAAAGTACAAAAAAGTAAAAGGGAATTTATTACGAAACAATTTATGTTAAATCAGCCAAGATAAACTCGTTTTATAATAACAATTCCGGTCCACCTTATCTTAAAATATGAACCATCAGCAAAATGTCAAAGCAAGGAAATAGTGATGAAGGTCTGTGACTGATTTCACAGCCACCTTGAGGCGGCTATTGAAGGAAAGGTGAGTTTCAGTGAAATCAACAGAAAACAGTTGTCAAGATAGACTGGTACATGGTCGTCAGTAATGTTTCTGCGTGGATTACTAGGGAGTTTTGGGTCCTTCAACATCGTGCTCTCTTCACCACACCGATCTGATCAGTTTCTGAATAACTCTCTTCTAGCACACTTTCAGACACTTTCTTGGATTGCTCCTGATTAGCAACTGCCAAAGCTTTTTTTTTTTTTCTTTTTACTTCCATGGTCTTCACATTTTCTTTTTGCAGAATAATTGAATATGGACAATTCTGAATCTCCAAATAATTTCTCATCGGAATCCAAACTAAAGAGTGGGGATAACAAAGGAGATGGAATTTATCTCTCTCCCACGGTGAGAAATGAGACACAATGATCGGAAAGTGAGATTAAAGAGTCAGCACCCCCGAGGTGGAGCACTCTGACCTGGAAATAATGCTTGGACAGTTCTGTCAACATTCCCTAGAAGAGGCATCTGGAGCGATTAGCAATAAACTAACCCCTTCTCAATGAGAAGAAAAAGCTTTGGAAGGTGGACCGCCTAGAACTGCACAGGACAAGCATCATACTGAAATCAACAGGGAAAGGGCCATTTCAGAAATGGCACAGACTGTTGAACTTAGTGCCAAGGGAATAAGTTCAGAGATGAAGCAGATTTCTTATGTGTCTGCAGAAGGATAGATGGAAGTTCAGAAAGGAATTGAAAAATTACATCAAAGAGGAAAAAAAACATCATCAAAGATCTAATACCACTAGATGTATGGCTCATTTATTCTTGTTAGATTGACGAAGTTAAGCAATGATGAGCCTAGTAAGTAAAGAGGTGAACTGAACCAAGAGACATAAACATTCATGAACTCATCCTCAAAATTTGTTTAGATTGGTCAATAAAATATTGCTACAAAAAATAAATAAATAAAATCAACTAGTATCACATAAGAAATTATGTGATAAAGGTCTGTGATCAGTTCCACGGCCATCTCAAGGTTTTCATCAAAGTAAAATCAAACAGAAAAGAGTTATGAAAACAAAAAGATCCCTATTTGATGAATAACACTGAGAAAAATAACAAAACTAATTTAGGAATGTTATGGTCAAATTCTTTTGTTTCTGCCAACCATGACATTATTCAGCATTAAGAATCCCCACCTCACCGTCTCCCAAACCATACAATGGTTTATGCCTTATGAGCACACAGGATGTGTGCTCTGTCTTGAGTGTAGTCATGGAAAGTAACCGTTTGAGTTTCCATTTCTCACTCCTGATGTTATAGCCGCACAATACATTCTCTCTAACTTATGTCCTTTTGTATACAATTTAACATTTTAATGCATGGAAATGATTTTCATAAATTTTATTGCGAAAATCATTGAAAAAAAAGAAGGGAAAAATGAAAAGGCGTTGATAACAACCCATGAAAAGACATTGATAAAAGTCCATGAAAAGACATTGATAAAAGTCCATGAAAAGACATTGATAAAAGTCCATGAAAAGACATTGATAAAAGTCCATGAAAAGACATTGATAAACCCATGAAAAGACTCTGATAAACCCATGAAAAGACTCTGATAAACCCATGAAAAGACTCTGATAAACCCATGAAAAGACTCTGATAAACCCATGAAAAGACTCTGATAAACCCATGAAAAGACTCTGATAAACCCATGAAAAGACTCTGATAAACCCATGAAAAGACTCTGATAAACCCATGAAAAGACTCTGATAAACCCATGAAAAGACTCTGATAAACCCATGAAAAGACTCTGATAAACCCATGAAAAGACTCTGATAAACCCATGAAAAGACACTGATAAACACATGAAAAGACACTGATAAACACATGAAAAGACACTGATAAACACATAAAAAGACACTGATAAACACATAAAAAGACACTGATAAACACATAAAAAGACACTGATAAAATCATAAAAAGACACTGATAAAATCATAAAAAGACACTGATAAAATCATAAAAAGACACTGTGAAAAACCCATGAAAAACATTGTTAAAAGTTATAGTTCAGAATTCAGTCAAAAACAAATTAATTTTGCTTTGCCTACTCATTTGTGACCTATTTGCATTTATAAATATTTAATACTAGCAGACCACCTGGTGTTGCCCGGCCTTAAAATATGCTAAAATATTATATTTTAATTTGTGCAGATTTCGTATTTACTATTATAGAGTCAATTCTCTATGGATTATTATATTGTACCCTATAGATAGTAATGATTTCAAAAGTAAAAAAAATATGACTTGACTGCCATTAGCTAGAATCAAAACCAAAGCATACAGTTTTCTAGCCATGCCCGTTAGTGTATAACCTAAATCCATGTATACAAAATCGGCAAAATAAAACGTTGTTTGACTCATAATTTATAACTGCGTGCGCAGAAAGAAATGGGAATAGTTGACTTATGCTAGGCCAAGGCCAATGTTATTTTTTAAATTTTGACCCTTTAGCAGCTATTTTACTGGCTTAGAAGCAAATCAAACATGTTTCACAGGTCTAAATACCTTATAAATACAAGTCTGGAGACCAAAGATTCTGAGAGGAGTTTGGTAGAGAATCTTCACGCACACAGGCAAGGGCACTTATGAAGCTAGAACCGTTTTATCCAAAATGCTACATCATTATGCAGAGTGTAGAAAATATGCACAAATACAAAGTAAAAGTTAAATAAAATCAATCATCTAATAAGAAAATGAATAATTAATGAAAGTTCGTTTTTCAAAGAAATATGCAAATTAGTTAACCTTTATTTAGTTTCTCACATATTCATAACTGAATATATTAAGTTCGTTTTAATAATTTTTAAATAGAAAAAGTAAGTTTTTTAATAACAATGTCAAAGTGAGAAAAAAAAAAACTCAACTTTATAGGTGCATATAGATGAGATTATATAATTCCTCAGGAATATCAGTTCTCAGCAAAATAAGCATTTTCTTTGGCCAAATGTTTACATTACAAACCTTACTTGCTGTGGCTAAATAAAAAAAACATGTCTACTTCGCTCAGGACTGATATTTAAAACAACTTAAAATGATTATTTCTCATATTAAATGATGAATTTTGTTAACGCAAATAGATCACAAGAAAGGAGTAAAACAAAATAAATTGCTTTCCATTAATTTCACAATTGTATTTCCTTCAAAATAATTCATGTTGCCAATAGTAATGATTACCACATATTATTGTAAAAATATCAAAGAACTCAACGATTATGAATTAAAAAAAAAAAAAAAAAAACTTACCAAGTTGTAAATTCCAAGGAAGAAAGCTTCTAATCCACCGCAATTCTGGAAAGAAAATAAAGAAAAGAAAAGTTTTGTTTCAAAAACTAATTTTCAGAAGTTAAGAAAAATGCTGAGGCAAATAATAATTAATTAAATAACCTTTTCTGAAACCAACATGCAAGTATCAGAAAGTTTCATTGGATGTTCTGATGGCTTAATAGGCCAAGAGAAGGCTCAAGGCATTTCCACAAATAGTGGCGATGATGAGGCGTTCATAAAGTCAAGTTAATTCACGTTGGTTGTGGGATTGGCACGTCATTAACAACCCAGTCTCTTGAAGAGGTTGCACGTGGCAAGACCTATTGCTCTACTCATCTCCATGGCGATCGGTTGAAACAAATCTGTCGAGAAGGCTGGCATGCTTTTGATTGTTTGCAGTTTCCAAGCATCAGGAAATTTCATTTGGTGTCTTGGTGGTTTCACAGGGCAGGCTGAGAGAAGGCTCAAGGCATTTCCACAAATTGTCGTGATGGAGAGGCGCTCATAAAGCCAAGGCAGTTCATGCTGGTCCCCAATGTGACACGTCATAAACATTGGTCATCATAAGATGTTAAAAAGCAAATAATAAACAAGGGCAAAAACTATTAATTAAAATGGGAAAATATTCAACTTCAGTAGCATTTAAGAAATATAACGACAAACACGAAATAAAAGTTAACTAAAATAAAATTGAGAAGAAAAAGTGAAGGCAAATAGTAATTGATAAAAATGACCTTTCACAAAACCAGCATACAAACATCAAGAAGTTTCAGCAGATGTTCTGGTGACTTGGTACGTCGAGAGAAGGCTCAAGGCATTTCACAAATAGTGGCGATGAAAAGCAACTCAGAAAGCAAAATCCATTCACGTTGGCAGATCATTAACAGTTCCAAGATGTTCAGAAAGTTGTGCGTGATGGGGTCTATCACTATTTGCGTCCATGTCGATCAGCTGAAACACAACTCTCTCAAGAAGACTGGAATATTTTGATGGCTTGCAGTTCTCTGCTGTCGCAGTGGAACATCCAGGAATTGTTGGCGATTATGTCTGTGACGAAGATGTAAAAGTATCGATACAATTCGCATTCATAAAAGTGGCTTATTGTTTGCCCTAGATTGCTGCCTTTCTACTGATCCTTAAATTTGCTTTGACTGAGGCGATAGCAAACGGGCCTGATGGTCTGGCAGGGTTTCACTTTGTAAACAACAAACCACTTATATGAATGCCACTTGTATCGATACTTTTACATCCTCGTCACAGACATAATCGCCAACAAATTCTGGATGTTCCACTGCGACAGCAGAGAACTGCAAGCCATCAAAATATATTCAACCAGATTTGCCTAGTAATTTTCTAAATAACTTCTAGATGTAGTTTTTTAATGGAAATCGCTTCAAACAAGGCATGAAACCATTTTATATAAGGAGCTGAAAGAAAGAAAGAAAGAATACTATTTCAAGGTGAAAAAAAAAAACATTAAATGGATAGATTTCAACTCATAAAATGGCAATTCTTCCCTCTTTGTCAGGAAAATCGCCCAGGGAATGTGAGGACTAAAAGACAAAATACACTGAACTGCCTTACCGTCCACCACATGTCAGGATTAATTCAGCATGGTTTTGCTGCAAAATTAACTCTCACTGACAAGTCCTGCTCATGAGATGACTGTGCTGACTGAATACTGCCTTCTACCATCAACCAAGAGGGATAGAATTAATTTATGAAGTAATTGCTTCAGCTTCCCAAAAGAGTAGACAAAAGCAATGTAGTGAACAACAAAACATCTGGTTGAACATCTTAAAGATAACCTGGAACCGAACCTGAGCTCTGTGTTTAAGATGTCCACGTTGGATCAGCGATAGGCTAGAAACTACCAAATAATTGACTTCAAATCGTCGGTCTTGATCAGCTGTCATAAGAGGTGCAGTGTTGAGGGTGAATGGAGCGGGTTCAACCCATCTTGGGTGATGCTGCTTTGAGTGCAAATAAGTACATGCTGGCATGTAAAACAGTCGTTAAACAGAATATGGTGATAATAGTGGATACTAGTGATGGGACGATTTCAATATTCTTCCCGATTCCGATAAAATAGATTCCAATTCTTTATAAATCTCTTAATAGTTAACTATGAAGTTGCTATTTCTATTCCAATTACCATAGAAACACACGTTAAATGTGCAGATATTTTCTCAAATGTAAAATACATTTGTGTCTGCGGCGGGGAGGGGGGGGTAATCTATAGATTTTAGTTTTACTGGTAGCCTAAAATCAATAAATATTTATTATTTTATCATCACTGCTAGCAATGAAAGATTTTGTTTTAAACAAAATCAGATAAAAAAGACAATTAAAAGAATCGTTTTTGGCATTGGAAAATAGGCAAAAAAAATTTTTTTTCCTGTTTCCGATACCACCAAAAGTTCCAATTTTTCCGGTTCTCAATTCCGATTAATCTTCCCAACGCTAATAGATACCATGCTGAAGTCTGTTCATCCCTTTCTACTTTTATTTTGCCTATCATATATCACAACTCTATCAAGCCTAACCGTTCTTTGTTTATATAAACAAGTCAAGATCAAATCAAACTTGGTTCTAAAATCCGCTCTCATCCGCACCATTCTATTATACAGCTCTGTAACTTGGCTGATGAGAGCAAGCGATTTTATGAAAACTTGAAGTGTTCAATCACTACTGTTTGCATCGCATCCTTCATGTTCACTGACACTGGTTCGATTACGTTCTTTGTCACCTAAATTATTTCATCCACAAAGTCATTGAACCAGTCCCTCCTCATGGTTTAAAAAAAAAACCACATAGGAGGTCAACAGAAAATTTGGCGCCGGACAGTGAAACATGATACTGAGCTGATCTTGTTATCTCGCCTCTATAGGGTCGCCACTGGAACTGTGATTGGCTTACTCTTGTAATCTGTTACTGAACATATCCTCTCTACAGTAAGCTCTTCTTTCCAGACATCTTCACTGGCTCGGTCACGTTCTTTGTTGTTATCTAGATAATTTCATCCACATTGAACCAGACTCTTCTAAGGGTTGGAAAAACTGACACAGAGGTCAGCAGAAAAACTGGCTCAGAACAGGGAAACCTGATACCGAGCTGATTCTGGGACTTTGCCTTGTTCACAAATTGTGTTATTTAATGTCTTCTTGTATTTGTTGGATTATGCCCATTAAAAATTTTAATATATGAATATAACTCTACAATTATATAAATGCAACTGTGTGTGTGTGTGCGCGCGAGAGTTCATTCCCTATAGACTCTGAAACGGCTGAACAGATTTTCTTTAAAATTTACATAACTTTAGTGTATAAGTCTGGAAGTGATCTTAAGTTTTGTCTCAGAATACCCCCGATAATTATCGATAATCGAGACCATTATTTTAATTTATCTATCATAGGTAAAGCCATTTTTCCATGTCGTTGCTTAACAACAATGATAGAACGAGTCGTGAAAATTCTACTTTGGGTAAGTTGATAGCGTGTTTTTTTTTTTTTTTTTTTTTTTTGCATGACGTGGTCTGTAGGTTCAAACTCCGCACATCAATTTCAAATTTTTTTTGCATTAACTAAAAAGAATTGTATAAGACTTGAAAATTTACATGTTTTTTTAGGTTTTGTATTTGTTTTGTTTTTTTGCATAATGTGGGTTCAAACCCTGCACATAAATTTCTTAATGTTTTTTTTTCATTAACTGGAAAGAACTTTATCTCAATCTCTTCTCTACTTATATATAAAAGGCATGTTGTCTGTGTGTGTGTGTGTGTGTGTGTGTGTGTGTGTGTGTGTGTGCGCGCATGAATTCGTTCCCTATAGACTCCAAAACGACTGGGCCAATTTTTTTTTTTCTAAATTTCACCCACATGTACCTTATATGACTGGGAGTGTTTTTAGATAGGTTTTGTATCGGAATACCTCTGCTAAGTATCAAAAATCGATAATCGCAGAAACAGTCCAATTTTGATCAAAGTTACTACTTTTATGCAGCCTACCAATATAATTGCAGTCAAGAATTTTTTTCGCCACACAAGCCGAATGATTCGGCCTATAAAATGAACAGTAGGTTCTTTGATAAGACAGACGCGTGTTCAAAATTAACGCTTCTGTTTAGAATATAATTGGATCATTGTACTTGACTTTTGCATTTTAAACTTAATTCAAGTCATTATATAAAATTAAAAATAATTTCATAAAATCAATAGTAGGTTCTCTACAGTGCAATGTAGACTACAATGAATTGTAACCTAAGTCACTATGGGGAAACATGTGAAGCTTCCTCCCAGTGCACAGCGGTGAGTTTCTGACTAGAGCAAGCAATCAATTGATTTGATTGACAAATGAACGATTTCACCGATTTCGATGACAATTGGACTTTCATTACAATTGTCATTACTTAATAGATTTTTTTTTTTTTTTTTTTTTTTAAGGAGAGTAGAGAACGCTTTGTGGAAGCACTGTCGGCAGCTCCCGTTACTCTCGCTTCTCTTTATTTGTCACTCAGTCCTCATTTTTTTTAATGGGTGATTTTTCTGACAAAGGGAGAAGAAAAAGCTGTATTCTAGGTTGGCAGTATTTTGCATGGACAGTCGACAGAGATGGCAGAAAATTTCTGTTTCTATGTCTATCGTTGTAGCCATGTCACTAGTAAGGGTGCTGGAGGTAAACGTTTTATCTGGGCTGACGTTATCCGCCTGATAGTCAGGGACTCGAACCTTGGATTAACCACTAAGGAGGCTGTCCTATCAGCAGGTTCAAAGTACTGGGGCTGCTGTATTGCCATTTGGTGAATGGATTCTGGACCATGCAGTAGCTTCTGGTGGGGCCTCTCGATGCCATATTAGTGGGTAATTGTTACGACTTTACCTTATGTTCTACAAAACAAAAAAAATTCTTTGTTACTTTTCTCTCTTTGTTTCCCCTCTCTGTCCTGCTCTAAGCAAGTCTGACGACCTAGTCCACAAACTCCAAAATTCCATCATGACAAGTTTCAATAAAAAATACACGATTAAACCCGGATCTGAAACTTCCAACGTAGACCCCCCCCCCTCTACCATGTCTCCTTCTCCAACATCAGGGGTCTACGTTCTAACCTTCCAGAGGTTGAAGCCCAATTACAGGAGACTAAACGAGACCTTTTATTTTTAAGCGAAACCGGAATTGGACAGACTATTTTCCTAAATGAGTTCGTAATTAAAGGATACTCTAACTTAACTTCCAAATCTGACCCCCAAGATTACCATGGGCATGGAATATGTGCCTATATTAAAGATGGCTTTCCATGTGGTAGGGACATCTCCAGAGAAGATCCTAACTTACCCCATATGTGCTTCCGGGTTGCTTTAGCTCACACTATCGCATTTATATTTACTCTCTATCGCGCCCATAACAGTGGAGTTACTATCTTTAAAAACATATCTGAGAAAATTGACCAAGTCCTATCTGCTTATCCTTCAGCTAACATTCACGTATGTTCAATGTTCCTAATGTGGAATGGTTGACCCACTCAAACAAGACCGATGATGAGGGGAGGTTCTGTCATGATTTCTCTATTGCTTATGACCTCACTCAGATTGTTCACGAACCAACCCGTGTGCCCGACAATGACAGCCAGTATGCGAGTCTCCTAGACCTTTTTTTCACAACTTGCCCTGAACTATGTTCAGTTTCCGTTCTGTCTCCTCTTGGATCTTCCGACCACTCACTTGTATCAATTAAGATAAAAATGAAATGTAATAAGTCCTCAGACGTACCTCTCCATCGTACAGTATACTGATACACTATGACTGACTGGGATAGTTTCCATACATTTATATCGGATCTTCCTCTGCGTTCCATGTTTAAAAAGGATGTGTCGTCTATATTTTCAGACCTGACGGAATGGTTAATCGTAGGTATAGACCATTTCATACCCTCGAAAAAGTTCCAGCAAAAACCTAACAGCCAGCCATGGTTTTCTCCAGAATGTGCTGCTGCTATTACGCACAGAAATCACTTTTTCCACTGCTTCCAACGTAATAGATGTATGGAAACTAAAGCCGCTTTCAGGACTGCCAGCAACCATTGTAAGAAAGTAATAAAGAATGCAAGAGAGTTATATGCTCAGTCCATCAAGTCCAAAACGGCTTGGTTCCCACCAGTTTTGGCAAATAGCAAACAGAATCCTGAACAGAAGCGTGTGCTCTATCCCAACTATCATCAATGGACCTGAGTTAATTTCGTCAGCATCAGACAAAGCCAAACTCTTTGCCAAAAACTGTGCAGCTAATTCTACCCTTTGCGACCAAGGCTGCCAACCCCCAATATTTCCTCCTGTATCAGAAAACACGCTATGTGATATACAAATATCTGTACGTGATGTTGCCAAGCTAATCAAAAACCTTGATTCCAGTAAAGCAACTGGCCCTGACGGTATTCCAATTATAGTACTCAAAAAACTTCAACCAGAACTAGCGCCCATACTTACAAAACTGTTTAAACGTTGTCTTAAGGAGAATTGCTTCCCATCACCTTGGAAAATCTCATCAGGATGCCCTGTATTTAAGAATTCAGGCGATCGTTCATTCCCCTCTCAGTACAGGCCAATAAGTCTCCTGTGCGTCATGAGTAAGTTGCTGGAATCTGTGTTAAATACAGAAGTAATCAACCATCTCAGCAAAAATAACTTTCTTAGTGACACACAATATGGTTTCCGTTCTGCCAGATCTACAGCAGATGTGCTTACAGTTATATCGCATAGGATTAGCGAATCTCTCAACAGAGACAACCTTTCTAGGGCAATTGCTCTTGATATATCAAAAGCCTTTGATAGGGTATGGCATAAAGGTTTACTTCACAAGATCTCCAGCTATGGTGTACCTGGAAATGTCTTCTTAATTATTAAATCATTTCTTTCTGATAGGTTCATAAGAGTAGTAGTTTATGGGCAAAAATCAGAAGCTCACAGTATTAATGCTGGAGTCCCTCAGGGGTCCATCCTGGACCCAACTCTTTTCCTGATCTACATTAATGATCTTCCAAATAACATCCTTACATCATTCGTAGACATTTTTGCTGACGGCACTACCATTTATGGTAGAACAGCTAAGACAGTAAACGATCAAGTTCTCTCCGATTCTCTCTCCTCTGATCTTGATCACGTAGTACAATGGGGGAAGCAGTGGCTGGTTACTTTTAATACATCTAAAACCAAGCTTCTATCTTTACATCATCAATGTTCTGATCCCCATCTCGCATCAATTAAAATGAATGGCTCTCATCTTGGGGAGGCCTCAAGTTTTGACAGGCTTCTGGGCTTGACCTTTACTCCTGATCTTAAATGGAATATGTACATCAAATCTGTTGCCAAGGCCGCTGGAAAAATGGTCGGATCCTTCTATCAATCCAGTAGATATCTCACTGCTGATGCAATTCTCTATCTATATAAGAGCCAGATACGTCTAAGTATGGAGTACTGTTGCCACATATGGGCAGGAGCTGCTAGAAAAGACTTGTCTTGCCTTGATAGGGTCCAAAATAGACTTCGTGGCCTGGTGAGAGATGTCCTTTTCTCTTCGCTGCAACTTCTATCTCATAGAAGAGATGTTGCAAGTTTGTCTCTGCTGTATCGTTATTTTCATGGAAAGTGTTCAACTGAGCTTCAATCTATGGTCCCCCCCTCGCCAAACTTTCACAAGAAACACTCGTCTAGCTGAAAACATTATCAATAATTTCCCCCACTCTTTATTTGTGCCTAAACCTAAACGTAGATTCCATGATCAAATCTTCTTTCTTAGAACTGCACGTCTGTGGAATTGTTTTCCGTTTTCCTGCTGTCTATAATATGGTTGTCTTCAAGTCCAATGTGAACAAGTTTCTGATGAGCCGTTCCACTTAAGTTAACAAATTTACCGAACTTCCATTACTATCGATTACTATATTGTCCTTTTGACTGCTGTACACTCTTTAACCCTTATTCTTGAGTGGCCTATCGGCCTTGATAAGTGGTGACGTCTATGTAAAAAAAAAAAAAAATCTATTAGAAGTGTGTAACATTTGCTAATCCTCTTTAAATCCCGAGCAACGTCGGATCGCCCAGCTAGTTCTTAATAAATGTGATATGTATCAGTTTGTATGGTCTTCAGGTTATAAAATATGATGATACTAGACTTGGCAATAAACAATGATTTAAAAACTTTTTGAGATACTGAAGCTTCTGTTCTTTAAATACACTCTCTTCTTGATCTATCTCAATTAGAACTACCTGTGTAACTCTCTTCCGTTTTCCTGCTTTTCAGCTGACTACAATATGGCCGTCTTCAAGTCCAATGTAAACAAGTTCTTGATGACCTATATCCTTAAGTAATCCAATTTAACAAATTTCCACTACTAACAATTACTACAATATTTTACCATTGACTACTGTACACTCATTAAACCTTATCCTCGAGTGGCCTCTGGGCCTTGATAAATGGTGAATCTTTTGTAAAAAAAAAAACAAAAACAAAATAAACAAATACCATCAAACGGATTCTAAATTCTTTCCTTACTCTAATTCACCGTACACAAAACATATTGCCACTTGGCCATAAGGTAATACTATTTGAGTCCATATCTACAGAGACACTACATCGGGGGCGAGCAGCGAGATGTCTGTTCACATTACATTTGAACTTCTGCATGACAATACAATTAGGACAGCAAGTCACTGGAAGAGAATTCCAAAGTACTAAAATATTAGACCTTTTTTTTTTTTTTTTTGGCATTTTAGATTCGCTACAGGAAAAGGGAGTGAAATTTTGCTGCTTGTCGAGTTAATCAGGGGTATTTACGTCGAAGGTGCAAAAGTGGTATGAGTTCGTGATTCGTTAAAACTTGTATCTGTTACTATGTGTTACACCTGCCTTTCTAACACAAGGGAAATTACACCGGTCCTCACTATATATAGTGCCAGTAATACATGCACCAATGGAAGAAGCGACAGTACTACCACTGACTAGCTGCATGCAAGCCAGTTATACACGTTTTCTACCTTTGTACCTGTGATATTAAATACACTTGTTCCTTAAACCAACCTCGACTTGATTTTCTTCTTTTTACTATTGTGCCACAACACAACACTATGGTAGACCATTGTGCTTGGTCAGCATTCTTTGAGATGCAGCAAATTCTCTAGATGAAGCTGTCTGAACCAATTTGTATATAGTTTCATAATCGTAATAAACACGCACAATATATTCTTGGTTATTGTAATATTATGACATTAACATCATCATATCTAACCTATTATTTTGTCGTAGCATGCTCTCGTTCTGTCAGTAGAGGTCTTAAGTAATTTGCATTCTTATTCTTAGACTGAGGATTGAGCCTTTAAAATCTACAAGAGTGTCAATCAGAACTTGAATTTTATCTATTACTTTATCCGTTATGCCGTGGGTCCTTGTTCTTCAGTTCTAAGTGACACTCTTCTGGAGGCTGAAGGTTCAATCTTCAGTTTGGGCAATACTAAGAATACAATAGCAAAATGGCTTAAGACTTCTATCTGGTCATGGCTGACGAAACAAGAGAATGCTACCCCCCCCCCCGCGTGGATTAATTAAAATGTTTTGTTAAAAATTCTACGCATATACCAAAGTTTGACACGATACACATAAAGAAGGTCGGCGATCACATCAGCAAAAATGCAATAACCCTTATTCCTGAGTGGCTTCAAGGCCTTGATAAGTGGTGACCACCGTGTAAAAAGAAAAAAAAATGTGAGAATAACACTCAAGATGAGAACAGTAATCCAAATGATACAAAGAGAAACATGTGATGCATAATATTTTTGCTTTTCGCAATAGTTCATCGAGACGTGACTTAAATTAAGGGTTAGGGTTAGGATTACCTATGGGTAAAAATGTTGAGAAACACCGGGATAGGTAATTCAAGTGGATTTCTTTTTGATCAATTTGGAGACTATTTTTATTCTTATTTTTATTTTACTCAAATTTGATTTGTATGGATTAAAAATAAGTAGATCCACTCTAAAGTAATAAGGAGGGATTATACTGGTCTCCCTAATCCATTGCACCCCCCGCCCTTTTCACCAGCCAAATCCATAATAAAACAAATTTGCCACCTATTTAATAGCACAAAGGTTATCGCAAGGTGAAATAATTTCAAAGATTTAATGCTTGTCACAAAAACAATAAAAAGCATGAAAATAGCAGAGTGTATATATATATATATATATATATATATATATATATATATATATATATATATAGGGTGTTCGGGATAAATTTGACATATTTATATTTGGTTACGTTTTTCTGCAGTTTACATATATTAACCCACATTTCTCATCATTTTACAGCTTGAACCCTTCTTCATCCATACACAAGATGTCAGAGAGGATAGATAACTGGAATCCACTTGAATCATGGAAGAGAATAACTTGCATCATGATGATTCGTGCCGGTCAGCAAAATAAGGATATCATGATTGCTGCCCAATGCTCCCTGAACACTGTAAAAACAATCAGGCATGAACTAGAGACTTGCAATGGAGACTACGAGGCTGTAGCAAAACGAAAGATCCATAACAGGCGATCAAATTGCGTTCGCACAACAGAATTTCTCGAAGATTTGCAGGAAAAAGTGTTGAGAAACCCTGGCATTGGAATTCGGGCTTTGGCCCGTGAAATGAATGTTTCAACCTCTACCATGAAGCTTGCACTCAATGAAGACCTTCGCTACTACTCATACAAGTGACGCAAAGGTCAGCTGCTCACAGAAAAAGCCCGTGAAAATCGTTTGACAAAGGCAAAGAAACTTCTGAGTAAAGTGAAACATCCTGCTGAACCACAAACAATCTGGTTCTTTTCCGATGAAAAAAACTTTTGCCAGAATCAAAAACACAACACACAGAATAACAGATGGCTTGCATACAATCCAAAGGAAATTCCTCGTGTAATGCAAACTAAATGTCCCCAAACCGTGATGGTTTTCGGATGTGTGTCCTCTGAGGGTGATGTGATGCCTCCTCATTTTTTCAGAGAGGGCCTCCGATTGAATTCAGATGGCTACGTGGAATTGCTAAACACTGTAGTCAAGCCCTGGATAACAAGAATAGCCAATGGTCGACCGTATGTATGGCAGCAGGATTCGGCCCCTTGCCACACCTCTGGGAAAAGTCAAAAATGGTTGTCTGAAAATTTTTATGACTTCACCAGTCCAAATGTTTGGCCTCCAAACTCCCCAGATCTTAACCCCATGGATTATTTTATATGGGGCGCAGTTGAGAAAGACACCAATCACTGTGCCAGTAATACAAAAGCTCAGTTAATGGATAAAATTAAGCTAGTTTTTGAGGCTCTTCAAAGGGAGACTGTAGCATCAGCTTGTTCCAGGTTCCGAAGCAGGATTGAGGCTGTGATCGATGCTAATGGTGGTTATTTTGAATAAAACTTGTTGACAGTAGTGTAATTTCTGTGTCTGTTAATTTTTTTTTCAATTCATTAAATTTTGTAGTTACATAGTACTTTATCTTTTTCCTTACGAAACTGTCAAATTTATCCCGAACACCCTGTATATATATATATATATATATATATATATATATATAGTAATTTATAAAATATATATGTCGATTAAGCTACACTGAATATTCTGCGTTTCATCCAACTATAGGATTCGTCATGACAAATCCTATAGTTGGATGAAACGCAGAATATTCAGTGTAGCTTAATCGCCATATATATTTTATAAATTACTAACTAGCTCTACCTACGTATTGAGCACTTTTGAAGTAAATACTTAAAGTTTACGCATAAATCTATACTTTCGTATATTAAATTTATGTGAATAAATGAAGTAGTTATATATATATATATATATATATATATATATATATATATATATATATATACTAGCAAAGGTACCCGTCGTTGACTGGGTTCAAAAACAGCCTACTGAAAATGGACTCTGATTTATGAAAGTATGATAGGTTATGAAAAGGAAAGGTTGTAAAGAGATAGCTTCGAATTTGGGGGTATCAAAACCAAAGCAAAATATGATGAAAGTAAAAATAAAATAGATAAACCCCATAATTTATTATACCATACTTGTTCACACTGAAACACTTATCACAATGTTCTGCGGATCTATATTAAAAAACCTTGTTAAAACATATTTCCATTCTATGGAGGTCAGACGCGAACAAATTTTATTATACCATATTTCTTCAAACTGAAACATAATTATCAGAGTATACTTATGCTGATAGATATGAAAAGTCTTTATTAAAGTTTGTGCCTATTTCCATTCTATGGAGGCCAGGCGCGAACGCAGACCCCACAATTTTATTATACCATCTCTATTTAAGTTGAAACATACATATCAAAATATTCTTATGTACATCTATATCAAAAACATTGTTGACTACTCAGCTACTTATCCACCTGACGAAAGTATATTTTTAGAGAGGGGGGAATACATTTTATTTATGGCAGTCGCCATTGCTCCTCCTCCGTTTGTGTCCTTCCCTCAATTAAATTATAAATGATAATAAAATAAACAGAGATTTGAATCTTTATCACAAAACTGCCTTGGGTAGTTTTGCGATAAAGAGACATAACTCTCGTATCCACAATAATACGATGCAATTTCAGAACAATATATTTCGATTTTATTATAAACCATCTCTTCATCATTAACGTTCATTATCGTCTTTCTTACATTTTTTACTAGCCTGGGTGCCCGGTGTTGTTGAAAGTGTGTGTGTGTTGAGCAAAAAAAGTGATAGTAGGCAGGCAAGCTTGAACCTGCACCGTGAAGGAAGAAAAGAATGAAAAAAAAAAGTGACGTCTTTGTTGTTGCGTCCATTTCGAAACTGGAAGTGACAAAGGTTTAAATTAAGGCTAGTCAATCGAAAAGAAGGGATGACTTTTGAAAATATCGGCGAAAAAAGCGACCTCCTCCCTGTAGAAAAGTGTCCAGTTGAGGGTGAAGGAATTAATGTTTTCAGTCAATTTTTCCATATTTGTCATCCGAAGGGTCAAGCTTAAAATGATACTGATTTTGAGAAAATCCGTTACCTCTGTCGAAATTTTAGACAGACATACATACATACATTTAAACAGACAGGTGAGCACTATATTATAGATATGTAACAAATGTTTTAATGGTATTTTTATTAATACTTAAAAAATAACTTAATAATGTTTATTTCGATTTTATTTTTAATATATTTCAACAAAAACTTTTTACTGGACATAATACAATTTTTAATGTTTTCAAGGACTTTTTAAAGTAATAAAAGAAAAAGGACTTTTCAAGGCAAAAGTAAAAATTCAAGGACTTTTTAAAGTCTGTACGAAGCCTGTTAGAAATGTTTCATATTTTTAACATTTTTTTATAAATAAGTATTCATCATCCTGTTCACTAACAATCATCAGTGTGGCTATATATAAATATGAAACCGGTTGAATGATTCGAACCCTGGATCCGAATTACTATTAACTTAAATTCAACATTCTTATTCACTTAGTCACTGTGACAAAGTACATGTGAAAAAAAGAAATCTATCTATTTATTAACTTCGGAAGTGCTTGATTTATTCTAAAGGGAGAGAACTTTTGTATGATGACGATGTAATAAACAATATATATATATATATATATATATATATATATATATTTCTAGGTTAAAAATATTCAAAATTTAAAAAAACATTGAATTTAACAAGGTTGAAACAGTAGGTTTATTGTGGCAACCAAAGGTAATATTTTTACCAAATTTATTTTTCAAAATAACATCGTTTTCTATTGATTGTCTTGCAGGAATAAAAAATGTTATTTTGAAAAATAATTTGGGTAAAAATATTACCTTTGGTTGCCACAATAAACCTACTGTTTCAACCTTGTTATATATATATATATATATATATATATATATATATATATATATATATATATACATATACATAACAAATGGTAAAATG
The DNA here is from genome assembly GCF_053919585.1 of Euprymna scolopes. NCBI lineage: Eukaryota > Metazoa > Mollusca > Cephalopoda > Sepiida > Sepiolidae > Euprymna > Euprymna scolopes. The sequence goes on from NC_136507.1 coordinate 69,334,330, forward strand.
ATCTATTGAAAAATAATTTATTGGACACCAAGAACTCACCATCAACAGCCAATCAGTGTACGATCGTTTCAGAGACTATACAAAATTTTATTATTTGAATAAAGTCTCATCATCAGCACCGAGATCAAATATCAAATAGAAAGCTTAAATATATGATTAACACTAAAATGAGGGAACCAAAATATTATATGGCAAATCAAGGTTATAAGCTAAAAAGAGACAAATATAATCTACTTAGAGAAATGCTTATAACGGTTATATTAAAGCAATTATAAATAGTATTTAAATACAAGATTAACACCTAAGTGAAGATATCAAAAGCGAAGAAAATCAAGATTATAAGCTAAAAAGAAGCAAATACAGAGTGAGTCACAGGAAACAGATGTTTATAAGGAAAACAAAACTCTGCGAATATTTCAACAAAAATTTTATAATGTACATAAAAACATTTACCTAACACATTCTAAAAACATCCGTTTCCCGTGACTCACCCTGTATAATCTCAAGAGCTATATTAGGCAAATAAACATTTTATTTAAACAAAGATTTACAATCATTTTTATAGTCTGCTTACATTTCAAGCGCCAAAACAAATTGGAGAAGAAAATGACAAATTGCTGATCAGAGATTATTAGACAAAAAAAAATTTAAAAGAAAATGTCTTTAAAGAAAACTCCATAGAAATATAGAATATCTATTCTCTATTATTATGTAAAAAGAACTTTGTGTGTGTGTGAGTTTGTTCCCTGGACTTGAAAACGGCTGGGTCGATTTTTACAAAATGTTATACAAAAGTACTACATGTGCTTGACAGTGTTCTTAGATAAGTTTTGTAGCGGAATGTCTTCCATAAGTATCGATAATCGAAAAAATCCAATGAAAGAAGAAACAGACGATTTTAGCCACAGCTTAACATCACAAGTGCATTTGATTGAAAAATTTTATTACCACTCAAGCAAAAAGGCCCAACATTTAAAATCAGCAGTAAGTTATTTGATATGACAGGGGCGCGTTCAAAATTAATGTTTCTGCTTAGAGCACAATTGAACCATGATACTTGACTTTCACATGGTAAACTTTAATTCAAGCCATTATGTATGAAAAATAATTTTATAAAACAGTAGGTTTTCTACAGTGCAATGTAGACTACAATGTATTGTGGATTACGTCACTGCAAGAAGGCATGGGAAGCTTCTTCCAGGTCTTCAACTAGAGCAGGCAGTCAATCGATTTGACTGAAAATTGGCTATTTTATTGAAATATGGGAGCGTGAAACATTCGTCATCATTCAATCCCGGGCAACGTCGGGTCTCCCTGCTTGTTGGATTGGAAGTTTTTAATTCGACCGTTTTGGATTTTACCTTTCTTGGATTTTTTACCCTTCACCAGACTATCCATTCATGTGAAATCTTTTTATCATTTTTTATTTTACCTCCTATTCCTCTTACCTCACCCTTTTTCTTTTTTTTTTTTAACCAAGCAAGATCTGTGACTTACTTGTGGTTTCATTAAATACTTTTACATGCAAAATCCGATCCCGCATTTTGCTAATTCCTGCCCTCTGATGAGAAGGAGAGTATTTCTTTGAAACTCCGCAGATTAAGGACTATCCACTTATCTTGTGCTACCTTTTTAAAATTAAATATGTTTTTAACTCTTTTTCAATATGTTTTTTAACATGTTTTATTAATCATTTGTTCATATTATAAGCGTTATTTCCTTTTTTCGGTTTTATTGAGCTTTTACATCTGGTTGAGATTACTTTATTTGTAAATATTAACTCTTTAATATTTATAATATATTTTAAGTTTACCATTTTGGTTACCTTGGTAAACTTTTTGTAATTTATATATATATATATATATATATATATATATATATATATATATATATATATATATATATATATATATAGAGAGAGAGAGAGAGAGAGAGAGAGAGAGGTAACACAGTAATATATATTTTCTGTTAACTATTGTAAAGGGTTGTGCTTAAGCTAGTATGTATATAAAGGAAGAAATGATTATCCGTTAATCAGCTTTAACTGTTTTAATCCGTGTTCGCTTTTGGTCATCTAATGAACAACAGACTAATCCTGCGAAGGTGATTGGAGAGGGAGTAGGAGATAGCGGAGGGTGGGGTGGGGGAGTAAATCTCTATAATAAGCCAAGGTAAATCTTTTGATTTATTCCAATCGTTTTAAAGCCAAAAGGTGATTTTTTTTTTTTTTCACAATTGAAAGTTAAACTTTTTTTTTTTTTTTAATTGATATATCTAAGACGACAACCGGCATTAAATGGTCTCTTTCCCATCTGAGGCAGAGGTTCGAATCCTTTTCCAAATTCAGTTTTCACTTTGTGTTTTTCTTTAAGCCCCCCCCCCCCACTATTCAAGTAAATTAATCGTTTACTTAGTGATATTATAATCACACATATTAGCATAAAAAAATTTTTTTTTTTAAATTAAAAAAAAAAATTAAAAAAAAAAACTTTTTTAAAAATTAAAAAAAAATTCTTTTTTTAAATTTTTTAAAAACATTTTAAAAAATTAAAAAAAAAAATTAAAAAAAAAAAATTTGTGTAGTGCATTATATACTTTCGGAAATAAATTCCAATTTGACAACACAAACTGGATCAACCGGACTCATTAAAAACAATTACAAAAATTACCTGGCAAATATACCTGATGAACCAAGTTTAAGGCAGAGATACAAACAACTGCACTTAAGGGACGGTTAGAATCTTAGAAAACTCTTTTGGTTGGAATGTCTGAGGCAGTGGGTTAAAATCTTTCCCATCCGCAAGTAGATCAAAATAACAAAAATTAAAACAATATTTTACCTGTGTTGGGACGATTAATCAGAATCGGGAATCGAGAAAATCAGAATTTTTTTGAGGTATCAGAATTAGTAGTAGAATCGGAAAAATGGGTAACTATTTTCCGATGCCAAAAACGATTCCGTTAATTGTTTATTATTGGATTTGTTTTTGTTCAAGACTTCATTTCCCAGTGCTTGTTCTAAAGATCAAATGCTAAATATGCATTGATTTTAAGCTACCAACAAAATTCAACTCTGTAGCTCACCCACACAAGTGTATTTTTATGTTTTTGAGAATATATCTGATATCACATACATTTTTATGGTGATTTAAAGAAAAACAAACTCTTTAGGTAATTATTTCATGATTTTAAAAGAATCAGAATTGGTAATTGTATCGGAATTTGGAAAAATTTTGGAATAGTCCCATCACATTATATATATATATACTAGCAGTTCAGCTTTGCTCGGACCCTATGTACTGTTCATAACTTTAAAGTTTGACTCATGTCCAGGTAACCTATATCTAAAATTTCAAGTGTTTAAACCCAAAATTGGCACAGGAGTTTGGTAGTGTCTGCAAAGGTCAACTTTTGCCAGTTTGACTTCTTGGCAGCCAAATTTTAAAATTAAAAAGCTTGCTGCATGTCTGAATACAATGTTTAGACTCAAAATTGTCTGAATAGTTTGTTAGAGACTGCAAAGGTCAGATCGTCTGAACTTTGACCTCTTAGCAGCCAAATTTTTTTACCAAAAATGGATTAAAAAGCTTGCCCTATGTCTGAATACACTTGATGTAAATTTCAAGTATTTAAACAAAAAATTGGCTGAGTAATTTGGTAGAGACCGCAGAGGGTAATTTTTTTTAAACTTTGACCCTAATTTTGACCCCTTAACATTTATTGTTTTGAGCTCAAATCAAATTAAAAAGTTTGATCCCTGTCCAAGTAACCTCCATCTAAAATTTCAAGTGTTTAGACCAAAAATTGACGGAGGAGTTTGGTAGAGTTTTTAAAGGTCAAATCGTTGAACTTTAACCCCTTGGAAGCCAAATTTCTGTCCGAAAACCGATTAAAAAGATTTTCCCAAGTGTCAATACCCCTTATGTTAAATCTCGAGTCTGTAGACTGAAAATTGACAGAGTAGTTTGGTAGAGAAATGTACACACATAGACACACACGCACAGACAATTTCCCTCTTATGCGTTCAAATATATGTTTAACATCGAAAATGTATGTATACATATGTGTTTAGTATTGGAACATTATATGTATCACTCACAAAAATAAATTAAATGTATAATTATATATAGTATTCAAGAGTGAAATAAATGAAACAAAAAATATCAGCACTAATATCAAAGGGAAAAATCTTAAAATTAGCTCCTTACAATCTAAATAGTAAATTATGCTTGGAGGAAAATATAATAAATTAAAAACAATTTAAATGATATACTTACTCCTGAATGGGTCTTCTCTAGCGCCTATATATACTTTTTTTATGTAGCAATGGGCAGTTTTCTTTCATTCTACAATTACATTTGCGTTATTAACTAGCAAGGAAACCCGACATTGCCTGAGATTGAATAAGGATCAACAAATGTTCCACTCTCCAATACTTTTATTGTGAAATCAACAATTTTTCAATCAAATCGATTGATTGCTTGCTCTAGTTGGGGACCTCCTCGCAATGTACCAAAAGGAAGCTTCACATGCCTCCCCACAGTGATTAGTCCACGATATCTTGTAGTCTTCATTGCACTGTAGAGAATCTATTGTTCATTTTATAAAATTACCTGCAAATAGTGGCTTCACATAAAGTTTAAAATGCAAACGTCAAGTATCGTGGTTCAATTGTGTTCTAAACAAAAACATTAATTTTGAACGTGTCCCTATCTTATAAAAGAACCAACTGTTGATTTTATGAAATTATTTTGACATGATCACTTGAAGTTAAACATACTAAGTCAAGTATCATGGTTCAAACATTTATTTTGAATGCGTCCCTGTCTTATAAAAGAAACTACAGTTAATTTTATATGCTTTTTTTTTTTTTGTGCGAGAATAAAACTTCTCAAATGCACTAGGTTCTATAAAGGTGTTAACTTTAGTCAAAATCGGTTTGGTTGGTTTTTTGGTTGTTTTATGGCATATCAACCCTTTTCAGGTTATTTAATGCCAAATCCAGTGATTTTGAAGAAAAATTTTTTAATAGAATATATGTTTTTTCAAGTAGGTTTCTATTTAACCCATAGTTGGGACCCTAACAGGTACTACCACTCCAGATCAGAGTGGACTTGGGAGCAATGGCAATTAAAGGGTGGTTCCACACTCCCCAAGCCTGCAAGCTGAGGCCTCACCATCGGATATAGTTTGAGGTCATATCCAGGACCGGTCAAAATCGGACTTCCTTCTTTAATAGGATTTTTTCGATTTTTGATACTTATCGGAAGAATTTTTATACAAAACCTATGTAAAAACACTCCCAGACACATCAAGTACTTTTGTATGAAATTAAAAAAATCGGACCAGCAGTTTCTGAGTTCATAGGAAACAAACTCTCTCACACACACACAAAGTTCCTTTTATATAATAGTAGATAGGTAATACACTAATTTATTAATACTGTTATTGTTAACACTATGACTACTGTGCTGTTGTGGTTGCATATTTCTATACAACAATGATTAAGTTTTCTATACAATAATAAATAAAATTTATATTATTTTGGATAGCTTATTATTTCTATGGAAATAATATACAAATAATTCTATGCGAATCTTTGTTTTCATTTCACTAATGTAAGTGGTTTATATCAAATTATGTTCCGTTTGCATTATTTTATATTTTACTAGCCTGGGTGCCCGGCATTGCCCAGGTGTTTGGAGATATGTGTTGAGCAAAAAAAAAAAAAAAGTGGTAGTAGGCAGGCAGACAGGCTCGAACGCATATTGCGAAGGAGGAAAAGAATGTTAAAAAAAAAAAAAAAAAGTGATGTCTTTGCTGTTGCACTCATCGCCAAACCGGAAGTGACGTAGGTTTAAATTAAGGCTAGTCAATTGAAAAAAGGGGATAATTTTCGAAAATATCGGTGTAAAAAGCGACCCCTCCATGTAGAAAAGAGCTCAGTTGAGGGTGAAGGAATTAATGTTTTTAGCCAATTTTTCGATATTTGTTGTCTGAAATGTCGAGCTTCAAAACGATACAAATCTTGTGATAATCATCACTTCTGTCGAAAGTTTTAGGCAGACATACAAACATACATTTAAAAAGACAGGTGAGATTTATATATAGATTATTATTATATGTGAATTATTATGTCTTTCACATTTATTTCCAATTTGTTCTGGGTGATTACAAAAAACAAAGGTTTCTTTGTTTAACCAGCATATCGAACTTCTTTGGGTCATTTAATGCTGTATATAAAATTTTAATTTTTAGATGCTTTCGGAGTTGATTTTCGCTGGGTATATTCGTATATTTAGATGGCCTTAGGTTAACATCACGAGCGGTGATGGAACATAAGTTAGATTCATATTTTACATCAAAACCATCCTATGCTATACAATATATATCTAATATATAAAACCAAAATGACTTTACAAACTAAGCATTTGTAAGTTCGTTGACAAATGAAATCAAGTTAAAGAGAGCAAAGATCGTTATATTTATGAATAAAAATTTTTCATTTCCTGGATGAAATTTTTAATCCACAAACACTTTTGCACTGACATATTGTAAGAGAACGACTTTTATGAGATGTCGATCATTCATCGTCAACTCATTAAGAAGTAGACACTTAAGTGTGGACCATCTGTGACATATTATTTCAAAAAGTAGGATTTTAGGATGGATATTATTATATCTACCTTAGTTTTTAAAACAATTATTTCTTGCTGATTGGTTACTTTGTTTTATGGCATATCAACCCTTTTGCTGAATGCATTCATTTTGATAGAAAGCGTGGATAACTTCAAACCCTGGATATTTTTTTTTAAAGGATGCATGGAAAATGGGTGATGGTAGATAAGTGGTTTATGACATGGACTGAAAACCTGGGTGTACCAGGTTCGAATCCAATCTATTCCACAGAAATGTTTTTATGAAAACCTACATCTGACCCTGCATCTAACCTCCTGAAGAGTAGGTTAGACAAAATAATAAAAAATTTTTTTTAAATATATCAATGGATGCAGTTAACAGAGCAGCTTCAGGAGACAGGTCAGAGTGGACATCTAAGAGGGGGAGGGATGTCACATTTCCAAAGCAGATACATTTTAATGCAACGCTCAGAACACAATGTTATGATTTGTGGACATAATATGGTGAGACAGGTCCAGATTTAACCATTATAGAGTGACCGCAGAACACGGTCTTGGAAGATCAGATGAAAAATGATCGCCAGTGTGTCGGAAACCAGGACTGAACTTGGAAATGGTGGAATAATTGTGTGGAGAGCTTCCTTGTGTTCTCAAGTTGGCAAACTAATTCGCTATGACAAGTCTATTAATGATGAATAAGATATTAATATTTCATGAGAAATGAGTGCTATCAACGATTGACACGTTGACAAGCAGATATCATAAGATGACAACACAGCTCATCACACGGGGAAATGGACAAAGTAGTGATTTGGTGTAGACTTTAATCCAATTGAAAATATATACAGAGTGTGAGAAAAAGAAAGCTACCTGATAGCTAATGAAAGGACAAAGAGAAGAGAAAGAAAAGAGAGGAATAAGAGGAAGGGCAGGAGAAAGACAAAAGAGAGAAAAAGAGAAGGAAAGTAGAGAGAGAGAGAGAGAGAGACAAAAATAGAGACAGGGGGAGATATGGAGGGAAAGATAGAGACAGAGAGGCAAGCTGAAAAGAGGCAATGGAGAAGCAGATAGAGAAAGTGATGCAGAGGCTGGTAAAGAAAGGGCGACAGGGAGATGGATGACGACAGGGAGACAGATAAAGGGCGAATAGCAAAGAGAGACAGAGAATGGGGAATGGAGACGAAAGTAGGAAGGGAGAAGGGGTAGGGAAAGGGAGACGGGAGGAGGAAAGGGAGTCAAGAGGGAAGATAAGGGATATCAAGAGAGGAGAAGGGAGACGTAAAGGGGAGAAGGAAGATGTAGGGGAGAAGGGAGACAGAAGAAGGAAACAAATGGGGAAAGAGAGGCGGAGGGGGGGGGAGAAAAAAATGGAAAAAGAGGTTAAAATAGAGGGAGAAAGAAAGAAAGGAAGACAGAGGTAATAAAGAAGAAATAGATGGAGGTAGAACGGGAAAGAGGAGGATAGAGGTAGGGAGAGAGATAAGAATAGAGAAAGAAAGCGAAGGTGGCGTAGAAATGAAAAGGTGGTTGAGAGGAGAGATAGTAGAATTAAGGAGAGCGAAGAAGGAGGGGATATAAAGAAGAAAAGTAAAGGGTAGGGTTAAAGGGAGTCAAATAGAAAATGCAGTTTCAAACTTAAGCCTGATAGAGATGTTTGGATGCACCCAAACTGATTAGATCAACATGCACATTCAGCGTTTAAAATGCACTTTCAAACAGAAGCATTCCTGACCGACAGACAAAGCCTCTCATTTATTTTCGAGCAGTTTTCTCAAAAACAAAAACTCATTCGAACTTAACATAGGCTCGTTCGTTCACTCCACACCTCAGAGTCAAAGACGGCAGGGCATAATATGAACATACTGAAAATGAGCTTGCACACCTGATCTGATCAATTTCTATTGATTTTTATTACCTGTGCATATGTATAAAACTATGTTTAGATACGTGGAGATCAATACCTGCTTTCCTGTTCACCTCTTCTCAACGGAGAACCCTGCCTCTAACAAACGATTCCTGGGATTAATGCACCGTTTGGCCTATAGTAAGGAGCAACACATGGGATGGTACACGAGCATGCGTGGGGGTATGCGATTCGAATATGAATCATTTTAGATGCAGTTTATGTGAATAAAGTACGAATATTTAAGAAAGCCATGCTAGTCGGTTTATGTGGCACAGAAAACCAGAGTTTACTTGGTGTTCATCAGGAAAAATTACTTCATTAAAAATTCGAATTAATAATAAAATAAATTCAGAAGAGTTTCAGACCACTTTTATGTCCTCTTTTTATATATATATATATATATATATATATATATATACATACATGTATGCATACATATGTATACACATGTGTACACATATACATATATATACATACGTATACACATATGTATACACATATATACGTGTATATACATATACATACACATGTATATACATATACATGATGATGATTGAAACGTCTTGTCAGACAAGTGCCACTCCCTCAGACACTTAGAGTCCACGAGCCCAAAAATGACTTCCATCGCCACAGGACCATTTTAATAGACAAATGCCTGCGGGAGTATCTATACACAGATGATGTTACAGAGTCTTAGCTTTGTACGACAGCTAAGTCTTTCTCTCGGCTCAAAATGTTGAGATCCAGCAACAAGCAAGAGCAAGATAGCCAGCAACAAGTTAAAGTGCAGACCAGCTTAATGCGGGTACTGGTCTTCCGCTTTATGGTTTTTTAAATCAGAGATTTGCTCCTCCTAGAAAGGTTGCCTTCACCACGACTTACGGGAGCCCTCTCCACCCCAACACACACACACACAAATATACACGGTGCTAGTTGGCCATTGACCCAGAAAAAGGGTTCATTTGCCCTTTGGAAGGTCTCGTTTTTAATCCTTCAGAGAGACTAGCCGCCCTCCTCACCAAACAAGTCTGGTGGGGGAACCAGTTTAGTCGCCAGTAACCTGACCATGAGGCAGGTAGTACTGGGTTACATGATACCAGTAGCATATGACATGACCTGACATATACATACATATGCATATACATACATATACACACATATATGTGCATATATATATATATACACATATGTGTGTGTGTATAAACCTTATACTTCACAAACATCTGAAGGAATTACCGTCATAGTACATAAAAAACTAACAAAAACTCGTTTCTCCTGATGAAGATTCTGTAATGAATCGAAAAATCGAATTTAATTTCAATAAATATGTTTATTAAAAAAGATTCTACACTTTTTTGGTCTTTAAACCGCTAATGTGTGAATTTTGCATTCCATTTCAACAGTGCTTACTATAAACAGTAGATGTAACTATATATATATATATATATATATATATATATATATATCTTCTATATATATAAATCTCAAACGTCTGTGTGTATGTATGTTTGTTTGTAACGCTAAAACTTTTGACAGACACAACCAGAGTTGACAAATTTGGTATCATATCGAAGCCCCATCACCCGGATGACAAATATCGAAATTTCACGTCAAACGGACCACTAGAAGTTGGTTAACTGATCAGTTATCTTCGAGGGGGGGCCCCAAAAAACCTGTCATTATCTATATATATAAAAGACAAATGTTTGTTTGTAACGCTAAAACTCGAGATGAAAGATTCCTCTCCCCTAAGAATAAAACATATGTTCAATATCTGCTTTTGTTTTTTCATTGTTTATACGGTCCCGAGCAACGCCGGGTAGCCCTGCTAGTATATATATATATATACGAGCAAACAGTTAATAAAACATGTTAAAAAAACACTTTAAAAAAGAGTTAACATATTTAATCTGAAAAGGAAACACTTAATAAGTGGATAGTCCTTAATCCGCAGAGTTTCGAAGAAATACTTTCCTTCTCATCAGAGGGTAGGAATTAGCAAAATGCAGAATCGGATTTTGCATGCAAAAGTATTTGATGAAACAACAAGTAAGTTAAAGATCTTACTTGATAACAAAAAAAAAAAGTGAAGCAGAGGGAATATGGTGAAGAAAAAGGAGATTACACGTTAATGGATAGTCTGGTGGAAGATAAATAATCCAGTGACGGTAAAATCCAAATATATAACTTCTAGAAAGTTAATTCAATTTCCATTTGCACAAGTAAAATCCAAGGAAATATATATAATAGTGACTTTATAATTAACTAGCCTGGGTGGCCAGTGTTTCCCGGGTGTTTGGAGGTGTGTTAAGCAAAAAAAAAAAAATTATAGTAGGCAGGCAGGCTCGAACCCATACCGCGAAGGTGGAAAAAGAACCTGAAAAAACCTGGAAGTGGCGAAGGTTTAAATTAAGGCTAGTCAATCGAAAAAAGGGGATGACTTTCCAATATATCTTTAAAAAAAATGACCTCTCCTTGTAGAAAAGTGCCCAGTTGAGGGTGAAGGAATTAATGTTTTTAGCCAATTTTTTTTATTTTTCGTCTGAAGGGTCGAGCTTAAAAATGATACCAAGTTCGTGAAAATCTGCCGCCTCTGTTGAAAGTTTAAGACAGACATACAAACATACATATATACATTTAAACAGAAAGGTGAGATTTATATGATAGACTAGTGGGGGGTACCCGGCATTGCCCGGGTGTTTTTGGGTAAATGAAGAGAAAAATCGTTGGTTGTTTAAAAAAAAAAAAAAAACGAAGCCTTGACGCGCAGTTGGAAAATAGTAAAGTGTGAAAAAAAAAAGCAGGTGCTCGTTTTTGACGTGAACTTTGAGTGCGGGGGCAGTGTTTTATTTACAGCGACTTTTTTTATACGAAAAAAGCTTAATGCACATGCGGCGATCGTAATCAACAACTATTCAGCAGTTAACATTTTCTGCAGGACAGTTTTTAATGAGGTCAATAAACCCGTTTGTTTGTTTTTACCTAACTTTGAGGAAAACCAGTTCCCTGTTTATTAGGGGGAGTGTCTCGTCTCGAAATGAAAGCAACCGTCTGATATGACGATAAACTGACATTGACCAAACGTGAAATTGCTTTCTAGAGACCACTGGCCCACGGCCAGTGATTCGAATAGAGTTTCGCTTTGTTTTATACTGAAAAACGAAAACACATGCCGATCCGAAAATGTTGAATATTTAACGTTTCAAAGTCGGGCAAATTAAATAGAGAGGCGACCACCGTTGTTAAGACATAGATATTATCATTTAGATGTGATATAAAAAGTTTTCAGAAGTTGTGAGGCAACCGATCGGTTCTCTGAAAAAAGCCTTTTGAAGACATACACAAAAAGCGAACATACATACATACACACATTTTCGCTTTTATATATAGACTAGCAGGGGTACTCGGCAATGTCCGTGTGTCTTGAGGTAAATCAAAACTCTGGGGAGGGGGGAGTGTTAAATAATAAAAAAAAAATGTTTTGGTAGGTGAGTATGAGGATCGAACCCGTACTCTTGAGTTGGAAATTAATGTGTGAAAAAAAAAAAACGTGCGACGATAACCATTAAACCACCGCGACATACAACGTAGACAGGTTTGAATTTATTTATTCAACTATAAAAACAGGCGTCCGCAATAAAAGTTAACTCTGCTGCTTCGATTTGACCTAATTAAGAAGGTCAAATAGAAGTCACACAGCGTTTGGGTTTGTTTACCGAAATTTGACTGTTTTTCCCCCCAACAGATGTTGGGAGGGGGAAAGCAGCTCCCAATTGTCCAGATTGAATAGCAACTGTCTGATATACAAGATTGAACAAAGCTGATTGTTTCTGGACGTTTTTCCCGGTGCAATGCCGAGAATACATCTGTTTGAATTTAGTTTCACTTTATTTATACTAAAAAGCCCAATCAACACGCAAGAAGCCAAAATAGGAATAATTTTGTAAAAGTCGATGTAAATAAATCTATACGCTACGCACTTTCCTAAATCCTAGATATTATTATATAGGCCCTATATAAACAGTTGTAAGCGATCATAACGGACCCGGGAGCGTGTGCGAAAGAAGCCTTTGTGAGACATACACAAAATGGTCACACACATTTTGCCTTTTATATAGATAGATTGTTGCCATATCGTATTAAATTCTATACTAGGTTTGCTTAATAGGTCATCGTTGCCCAACATATGTGCTGCTTCTTTGAGTCACATTATTTTCTACTGTTCTTCTCTGTCTATAGTTTTTACTTCATGCGATCAAAATAGATGGTTTACCTTTTCCCTCTATATATAGTCAGCCATGCCCTACTTTTCAATATTGCCACGTATTACGTCTTTCCGATGCTCTTCTAGCCTTATTTTGACAAGCAACACGTTTCAGATTTGTACATTTTTCCACACTTACATGGCACATCCTATACGCACAGTTCTTAGTCATCATTTACATTGACCGAAATGTTATGAAGATATCACTGAAGATGTGAACGGTAGTTTGAATAATCCAAATAACACAAATTATCAATCCTCATCTCAAAAATTAAGAAACAATAATTCATCGTTTCTTAATTTTTGAGATGAGGATTGGTTATTTGTATTATTATTCATCGGACTACTGTTTTCATCTTGATTTTTCCCAGTACTCCAATCACTGCGCTACGGGTCCTTGTGAAAAATCTATACATATAAAAGCGAAAATGTATGTGTGTATGTTTGTGTGTCTGCTAAAAACTTTCGACAGACACAACAAAAATTCACAAACTCGGTATCATATTGAAGCTCCATCCTTCGCTCGAAAAATATCGAAAAATTGGCCAAAAACGTTAATTTTTTCACCCCGAAATCGACAATTTTAAACAGGGGGGGGGCAACAAAAACGGTCTTCTCGTGACAACGACCGGTTCTACGCATGCATCAGATGATGTTATGACCTGATTTACTTTAAATAGTTGAAAAACTGACTAAATTTCATGTACGTCACGTTAGCTGAATTGATTAGCGCGTTGGTTTATTATCTAAACGTTTTGGGTTCAAATCGTGGTGTGAGAGGTCTTTTTTTTTTATTTTTTAAATTTAAATATTGAACCAATGTTATTTAAGCCATTTTTCACGTAACGATCGTTTTTCTATTTTTTTTTTTTTACTTCGCTTATCCACCCCTGACCACACACCCCAAAACACCCGGGTACACACCGATTTTTAAAATTTTAATATCTGAACAGGCTTATTTAAGCCATTTTTCACATGTTCGTTTTTCTGTTTTCATCGTTCGTTTGCCTTACGTTAGTTTTTTTTCGATGTTTTGATTACCCCCCCCCGCTTAAGTTTTAATGTTTTCTTTTTTTACTTCGCTTATAACAAACAAACCTGGTCATTGACGTCGTCGTCGTAACGCTCGATGACTTCCATGCGCGCACTTGTCAATCTGGTTCTTACTTAACTTAAATAAATTCAAACATCTTTCAGCAACTCATTCTGGCTGGCCAATTTTATTTTCAAACTTCGCCTCAGGGCTTCGGGTTCGATCATACCAACTTTTACCCCCCCCCCTCCCCGGTTTCTTTTTTATTTAACATCACACACACCTCCAAACACCTGGGCAACGCCGGGTACCCCCGCTAGTCAATTATAAAAGTGATATTCTCCTGAAGGTTGAAGGTTCAATCCTCAGTGTGGGCAACCGAAAAATACATTTGCAAATTACTTAGGACCTCTATCCAGTCATGGCTGATGGAACAAGAGCATGCTATCCCCGTGAAGTAAATAAAGAGTTCCTCTCGAAATTCCGTCCAAATTCCCGAATTCAACAGAAACATTCCCAGGTTCGACAAGATACACCTTTTTGCTTTTCTTTTTTTTTTTTTTTTACACAGTGATCACCACTTATCAAGGCCCGGAAGCCACTCAGGGATAAGGGTTATTGCAAGTACATTACGTTAGTGTGGAGATTTGATGAAGTGTTTACTTAAGGGGGCGGTTCATTAGGAATTTGTTAACATTGGATTTGAAGACATCCAAGTTGTAGTCCGGTGGGAAGCAGGCAGACGGAACAAAGTTCCACAGGCGTGCAGTTCTAAGAAGAAGGTCGGAGGTTAAATCGACCGAAACGTTGTGAAAATCACACTGAGAACAGTAGTCTGATGAATAATAATACAAATAATGATTTATCATATTTCTCTTTTACAGCCATTGGGCAGGTACTGTTACATATTTGGGATTTCCAGAGAATACAAACATGTTTAAAATGCTTTGTTGTGTTAACTCGTAAAAAAGAAGATGATCGATCGATAACAGATCTTGAGCACTGCAGATATAACATATGCGCATATAGATTCACGTGTTTGACGAATTAAAAAATAATAATAAACACAAAACACAACGGATTAGTGTGATGCGCCTAGAGATGATCCTAATCCAATACAAAATGTTAAATCAACCAATTAATAATGAGTTTACTCCCAAAACTGTCATTGCTGTAAAACAATAATGACTATCAGGTTATGTAACTACGAGCGAACAAGATCTGCTTTAATCTCCTCTTGGAATTGAAGTTAATGATATTTTTTACCCGCGAGCGCATGCACGTACACACACACACGTACACACATATATATACGTGTATAATATTAAAACTGATAATCTTACTTGTTTGCATTTTGATTGTTTTCTTTTTGTTTTATGGAATATTCATTCATGGTTTTTAGTTTGGTTGTTTTGTTTAGTGGCATAGCAACCCTTTTCAGTTATTTTGGAAACAGTTTTATGCTTCAAGTTCAAATATTTATTCATGATGTTTGGACTGAGACTAGCAACATGACATCTGTGAGAGAGAGAGAGAGAGAGAGAGAGAGAGAGAGAGAGAGAGAGAGAGAGAAATTGTAGAGGAGAAGAGAGGGTGGTGCAAATGAAATTACAGATACATTTCTGCACCTTAAGAACGCTCAAATGGAATAGAGATTCATCAGTCCAAATACAACATTATTTTACACGTGATTTGATAGTAGATATGTTGAGATAGAGAATAGCCTCAGTTATGAGAAAGTGTTTGGAGCGATAGAGAAAACAGAATTTGTGAGAAGCGGAAAAAGCAATGGATCTAATATACATACGCATACATAAAAATATAGAGAAAGAAGTTTGTGTTTACTATAACCTTTTTACGCAAATATTATGTGAGTATAAATCACGTAGAATATCTGCATGAATATAATTACATGTAATAGTTAACTATAGATGATTATCCTATAAAAAAACGAAAAAGCTAATAGGGAATTAATTAAAATGAATGTTTAAAAAAATATGCAAATTAGCTAGATCTTTTGCAGATGAATGCAATTCAACGAACCATATATAACAAAGTTGTATTGATTTTTTAAATAAACAGAAAAAAGGGGTTTTTAATATGAATATCAATACACAACAAACCTAAATTTATAGGTGTGTGTGTATATATATATATATATATATATATATATATATATATATATACACACAGTATAATCGCATTGACACATCGGTTCTTGTCCGATCACCGAAGTTAAGCAACGTTGAGCCTAATTAGTACCAGATGGGTAACCAATTGGGAATTCTAGACACTGTATGTGCTCTCTGCTTATCTCGGCATTTTTTTCCAGTCGTCCTGAATATACACTTCACTTGCCACTGGTATTTAACAATGTCGACTCAGGAGAGGTGTGGTTGGAGATTGCGCACCTCCTGCCATAAAAATTCCACACACACCCTCGTGGATATTCATAGTCTGTCAAAGACTGGAGGAGCCCATATATATATATATAACAACAATAAATCTTAAATTTAAAAATGATAAAACGCTGTGCGTTCAAGTGGTGAATCATCGTAGCTCATTTGTAGAATGCCATTTGTAAACTGCAGACGCTGACGTCATCAGTTTGATCCTAATCCATGCTGATGATAGCTGAGAGCCAGAAACATGCACGTCCATGAGTATAACTTTTATGCACGTAACAATATTTAATAATACTATATAATTATTTACTATAATAATTATTAAAAATATATATATATATATATATATATATATATATATATATATATATATATATACACACACTCGCAAAAACCAAAAACAAGAAGGAATAACTTCATATTTGCATTTTTTCGGATATTACAATTGTTTCGACATCAACCAGACAATTTTTAATTTTATATTATTCAAAAGTTTTCGTAGTTACACCTCATCAGATATGTTTGAAAAAAAAAAAATACAATGTTTGTACGTATCTTGACACATTTTCATTCTGTTTAAACAACATCGGGCAGTAAATACCACACCCTAGTGCTGTATATATGCTCGATTACCGAAATGTAAATCATGTTGTTTTAATATTTGCGTCAATTCACATGGCTGAAATCCTCATTAATATATGTACATTACCATTGGTTAATTGATTTTAAATATATTAAACCTTTGAAATAACCTTTTATATATATATATATATATTACATATATAAATATATATGCCAAATATGGAAAAATACAGTCAACTTATTTTTTAAAACTAGCTACACAATACTCATAAATGTTTACCATTTCTTTCTCTCACTCAGGATCACTCAAGCTAGTAACTCCTTATCAGTATTTGGACGAGTATCCTCATTTTGTTTTTTTATATTCATGCATATTTAACCAACGTACTGAACGGTTCCTCTACTGAAACAACATGGCGCTTTTCATCTAAATATAAATAACGCAAGTGTAACATTGGCTAAGTAATTAATGACATGGTCTGACAACCTGTGTCTGTCAAGTTCGAGTCCAGTTCATTCCACAGAAGAACTTTCATCAAACCCAGACTTGTCCTTGTGTCTCACCCCCCTGAAAAGAGGGTAAGTAAAATAAATAACGTTACTCATCTAACAGAAAGGAAAAAGAAAGAAAGCCCCTTATTCTTTTCTCATTTCTTTTCCCCGTTTTCTCACTCTTACTCTCACCTCCTTCTCTTTGAACCCCTCTGCCATCAAATATCTACTGAAAAGTGGAAGAGAAAATAACAGAATTGTTCTGTGTCCTTCGGGAATTATTTTTTTCAAGATCAACAAGCCAATCGATTTCTTATGAAGCAATTGATAAAAATCGATCAATTCTGATTGTCATCAATATTAAGATATGTAGCGATTTTACCCGGAAAGAGTTCAATATTTCACCACTTTCCCCAGATCTACTTATCTCTGCCAATGTTTCTGTGGATTTTTATTTTCTCAAGAATCCATTATTTCTTGCAATCATCAGTCACTTTTAGAGATTTTTCTTTTGGGTTCAATTCTTTATTTCATTCATCTCTATTAAAGCAAAAGTCAAGTGTCATGTCGCGATTGTGCTTTTAACAGAAACATTCATTTCAGATACGTCCCTGTCATATTAAAGAACAGTGGTGACCAGCTAAATCAAGTCGCTCGTCAAGTAAACAGAAGAATCTTTACGGCTGGAATTTATTCATTTCAGGAACAACTTGATTCTATCACCACCGGTCGGCCACGATATTCCTTTAGCGCATAAAAGATGTGAATGTGATGCGTCACTTTTACACACAAATCAATGGGATTATATTTTTGTCTACTCGCGTGTGTAGACAGTAAACAGGTCGGAATGTTCTACGAACTCGATATAAAAACGCCAGCGTGCCAAAAACAAAACCAGTCCAGACAGCATTTCCGCAAGTCACCATTGCCGCTGCCTGTGGTTAATAACATATGCTGGACTCCATCTAATCGACGTTAAACAGCATCGCTAAGAATACCAAAGTCTCAGCAACAATTTCGTGATCCACAGAAAGCTTCTCGCAAGTGAATAGCCGCTGTGAACTCCTACCTACGTAAAAATCGGCACAAGTAAAAGTGTAATAAAAAAAACATAAACGGATAAATTACTCAATCCTTTGCTGATGAAGTTTACCCAAACAACAATGGATGAATATTTTATGCTCATAAACTTTTTCCCACCTAACATTTCGCATTTGCAGGGTTTTCTTCATAAAATTACGCTACCATTAATAGCTTCCTCAGTCTTGGAGGATTTCTCCAGTCACTAAAAACTTCCAGCAATACATTTACAATTATACAACATTCTTTTTTCACTAGAATGATGTTCATGAACTTTCGTCTTATTAAAATACGCATCTCACCACAATACTAATGAACTCCAATCTTTTTAATTCTACGCACATGGGGAGATATCACACATTCAAGAAGGACTATGACTTGCACATACATCACACACAAAAATGAACCTTTTCTGGTTAAATAAAAATTATCATTTTAAATGTTTGTAATTGTTCCAGAGTCCTTGCTATTTGCTGATGTTTTTTTGTCTTGTTTTTTCTTGTTAGGGAAAGGAGCTTCGACCTATGCTCACGTCATCATCATGAATTCAGAGACCAGTCGATCCCCCTTCTCCCTATAGAATCTACTGTTGATTTTATATGTCGGGGCTTTCAACTTCTTAAATGCAATTGTGATGTCAAGCTGTGTAAGGTGTTGACTTCGGTCAAAATCGCCTATTCCTTGTTCCATCGGATTTTTTTTTTCAATTATCGATACTTATCAAAGGCATTCCGATATGAAACCTATCTAATAACACTGCCAGATACATAAAGTACCTTCATATGAAATTTCATAAAAATAGGCCCAGCCGTTTTCGAGTCCATAAGGAACGAATTACCACACACAATGTTCTTTTTATTCAATAGTATATATATATATATATATATATCACTTTAAATAAGGTCGGGAAGAATGGTTTCATCAACAAGCTCATCAGGAGTCAATCGTTGAATTTCTATCAAGTGTAAAACAAATGTCACGCAAGAGCAAAGACTTAAGTGGGGATTACTTATAAAATTATAACGAATGGATGAAATGAAAAAAAAAATTATATATATATATATAAAATTAAATGAAGGGCGAATAGGATTACGAGTAAAAAAAAAAAAAAATAATTACGAGTAAATTATACGTTGTAAAATATATACAATTGTATAAAATATATGTACAAAATGGGATCTGTGGGGAAGTTAAAATTTAAAATATATCTCCAAATAAGTCCAAAGATTTTACGAATTCCTTCTTTCGACAGAGAGAGGGCCTGCGTGAGAGGATAGAGACTGACTACAGAATCCTCAGGTGATTCGAAGAGTCAGCCCAGTGTAAAATCCTAAACCAGTCCATTTTATATGCATTGGCACACGCTGGATTTTCAGCGAGGTGCTGACCAATAGCAGATTCCAAGGTGAACAAGGGGTGACGAGGCTTACCTAGCCTGATGCTTGCTGGAACATGTTGGTTTATTCTTGTCTGCAAATTTAAACGGGTTCGACCTACATAGACAGCAGCACACTGACAGTTGAATTGATAAATCACATTATTATTTGTGATGTAGGGTAAACTATCCTTCACAACTGAAGGAAATGCAGACTTAACACAATAAACCAATCGAAGAGCAACAGATGGGAAACAATTTAATACAGACTTGATAACAAGTCTACCCAAACACTGACCAGGGTCACCAATCCAAGGGATTTTTAAATAAACAGGACACTTGGAGGGACCAAAAACTGTAGGAGAATTGTGAGCTTTAACTTTATTATAAATAATATTATCAACCAATTTCTCCGGATAACCATTGTGAATAAAAATTTATTTAATCTTGTTTAATTCACAATCCAGTTTACTAGAAGAACAGATTCTAAGGGCTCTATACATTAATGTCTGAATGAGCCCTATTTTTCTTGAAGTGGGGACGAATGAACGCCAATTTGTGTAGAGGCCTGTAAATGTCGACTTACGATAAACAGTCGTAGGAAAAGAGTTCTTACCACATTCAATTAAAACATCAAGAAAGGGCAAGCAACCGTGATTCTCATCCTCCATAGTAAATGTTAATGATTTATGGAGGGAATTAAGTTTATCGAAGAAAGCTAATGCCTCGTTTTCTGACACAAAAGCTGCAAAGGTGTCGTTGACGTATTTAAAGTATATCGATGGTTTCGATATACTGTTAAATAGTGCAGACTCATAATATCCAACAAAAATGTCGGCTAATGCCGGGCCCAGGGGACTTCCCATCTGAACCCCATCAATCTGACTATTCATGATGTTGTCAAAGCTGAATTCTACAGCTTTAGTACAGATGAATAGGAGTTCAACAAATATATCTCTAGGGAAGGGTGGGTGGGGTTAGATCACTGCTGTAAAGGGAGTCAGCACAAATATCTATAGTCTCTTGTAGTGGAATATTGGTAAATAATATACCTCAAAAGAACACATAAAGCTGTTCTCAACACCGGGTTGCAATTCGTGTAAGTAATCAACTTATCTAAATGAGTCACTAATACAATGCTTAGTGTATAGAGCCTGAACCGGTTCTATAATGGTTAGAAGCTATTGGGCTAAGGAGTGCTGGGCAGACCCTGCCATAGACAAAATAAACAGAATAACTTCTTTGTGGATTTTAGGAAGGTCATACAGTCTAGGTCTCAGAGAGCCAGAAGGCCTCATTTTTTCATATATATCTTTCGTAAAATAATCTTTTTTGTAGAGGTATAAAAGGCGTTTCTGGATTTTGACTTCATTTTTTATAGGTACTATCATGAATATCGGCAGGACGAATACAAAGGAATTTATCAGGATCATTTAAAATAATAGACATTTTCTCCGCTCGGTCCAAGATAACCACACCAGCACCTTTGTCAGGTCTACAAATATAAATATCTTTGTTAGATTTAAGTGTTTTAATGGTTTTAAAGTGTGTGCTGGACCAAACAATATATATATATATATATATATATATATATATGTGTGTGTGTGTGGAAATATATTTTTTCAATTATATTTCACCTTTTATTTATACAACTCCCTTACTTTAGCTCAATGTAATTACAGAGTATATAACAAATAAATGACAAATATCTATATTTCAAATTTCAAGATGTTGATCATCTTACAATTTATTTCTTTAAGTACGTTGACATGCACCGGTTTCAGAGCGCAAAATCATTAATTTAATTATTATGTCAATCAATAAATATATTCTGCCTTAACATATCAGAAGCAAAAACATTTATTTGTTATATATTAGTGGCCTGGCAAGACCAGAGAGGAGACAACAGAAGCAGCAAAACTAAAGCTGGTCTGCCAGCACACTATACAAATATAGGCAAATTTGGGTATATTTTATTGGTTTGAAAATATAGGTTCTTTTTTCCCAATTGTCATAAAATTTTAAACATAGAATAGCATTATAATCTTTAAAAAGCTGCAAATTTTTCATGTAGTTTCGTCCCGAACCAAAGATATAAGCGTTTCAATATTCAATTTGACTACGAGTCTAGATATATTCACATATATATATACCACTTTTTTTGCCAATTTTATAAGTTCGAAATCTTGGCGACTGTTGATCAGAATTTAAAAAATGAAAGTTCGTTGGAAAGCTAATGACCTGAATTGTGTAGTGGGCTATGTGACATTTGCCCTTAAGGTCACACATTATTGTTGAAACAAATGGGGGATCACTTTTCTATATTAATTTAAAACCCACTTTATGGCCATCTTGGTTATTAAGTGGGTGTTTATTTTACGTTAAATTAATATAGAAAAATGATCCCACACGTTTTAAAACTATAATTTATTCATGTCATTGAAATTATTCGTTTCTTGGGACTTTAACTGTTGTTTTCATTTTCAGCACTCTTGAAAACCTATAATAGCGATAATTTTAAAGGATTGTTTGTGGATGGAAAGATACTGCATCTTTACGAATATTTCAATCATAGTTATTTGTTTGCCTAGTTTTGCATATGAATTACAAAATATCTGATATTTCCCTAAAACCTCTGGCCATGATGGAGGGAGACTAAAACTTGTTGCTATGGTTTCAAATGATCTGAAATAACAGCAAAGGGAAACTTGATTCCAAATATTTCGCATATGTTATATCTCCCCTCTTTGGTTTTCATACATAAAGTAAATTTCACAGTGTATAAAAAGATTACTTGATATTGGAGATATTCATAATCGTACCCTATTTCCTAAAGAGGGGCGATATAACATATGAGAAATATTTGGAATCAAGTCTCCTCTTGCGGTTATTTCAGATCATTTGAAACCATAGCAGCAAGTTTTAGTCTCCCCTCCATCAAAGCCAGAGGTTTGGGGGATATATATATATATATATATATATATATATATATATATATGCATAGATCATCGTATAATGATTAGATCAGTCTGACTGACGTAAAGAACATTTAAAAAAAAAATTAAAATGTTTAAATTCAATAAACGGTCTTTGCTAATCAAGCCAGAGATGTCTCGTGTTGCCGAGTTCGAATCGTTCGACTTGTGTTAATCGTGACACCCTGCACTGAAGATACCCGAAAAGATGAAACACTAGTGTGTAGGTATTTAATTATTATAGTAAAAACATAATAATATATATATATACATACATACACACAAGTTAGAAAAGCATTTCATCCAAGGCATGAAAATTGTTAAATAAAATGTTTTTACTATAGGCTTTAAAAATAAAGGTACAAGATTCAATTTGAAATTCATTTATCTTCAAAGTGCACGTTTATAAATTTTACAAAGTAAGGTATAAAAATTTAATTTAAATTGAATCAAAAAATTACCTTGGATTTATTTCATGTAATGTACATTCTGTTCCACTTAAAAAAAAAAAAATCATTGAAAATTTTATATCTATATCATTAATTGCTAGATGAAAGATAATGTTTTTAAATTGCAACAAATTGTACATTACATAAAATAAATCCAAGATAATTTTTTTATTCAATTTAAATTAAATTTTTATACCTTACTTTGTAAAATTTATAAAAGTGCACTTTGAAGATAAATAAATTTCAAATGGAATCTTGTACCTTTATTTTTAAAGCCTATAGTAAAAACATTTTATTTAACAATTTTCATGCCTTGGATGAAATGCTTTTCTAACTTGAATCTTATCTTTTTAAGATTATATTTGAAAACTCTACTTCTCTCTATTTCAGTTTGTATTTCTCCTCACACAACTCATTTTTTGCAACTCCTTCTTTGTAATACAGGTTTGAATAATGAGAAAATCTTAAGTTTTTTTTAACAAAAACTTTAAAATAACTTTTTTAGATTAAATTTTTTAAAAACTTCTTTCAGAATAGAAAATCTTTAAATTTAATAAGGAACATATTTCATATAGGTTTCATTAACAAATATTCAGTACATAACGAGAAAAATAGAAATGAAATTTTCAAAAGGACTGTATAACTGGTTACGGTCAATAGTAGTCCTCGCTAGCGAAAGTCTTAGTTATTGTTATTCTATTATTATTATTATTTAAAACATTTTGTGTCCTGCTCTTTCGCGTGAGGACTAATATATATATATATATATATATATATACAAAAGTGAAAGTGTCTGTGTGTCTGTGTATATTTTCCTATCAAATAACTGTCAATTTTCAGTGTACAGACTCGAAATTTGGCATAAAAGGTATTGAGATTTGGAAAAATCTTTTTAATCGGTTTTCAGCCAGAAATTTTGCTGTTAAGAGGTCAGAGTTCAACGATTTGACCTTTGAAAACTCTACCAAACTCCTCCACCAATTTTGGGTCTAAACACTTGAAATTTTAGATATAGATTACTTGTACGGAGATCTAACTTTATAATTCTATTTTAGCCCAAAACAATAAATGTAAAACAGGTCAAAATTGGGGTCAAAGTTAAAAAAAAAAAAAAAAAAAAAAAAATTGACGCCTGCTGTCTCTACCAACTTTTCTCTATGGTAGTTAAGGAAGCCTGTTATATAGAAAGGCATTACCGTACATATTCACACTTTTTAATATATACATAGGCACGTAAAGTAATGAACAGTACATGGGGCCCGAGCAAAGCTGGGTGGAACTGCTAGTATACACATATTATTGCATCTCATTGCAGTATCTTTGCCAGATCTATACCAGACGTCAGAATCACAGATAACATGCAACTGGCGCAATGGGTATTTGTGGAATAGAAATAGCATAGGGTGTCTACAATGATTGTTGGCAGCCTCGGTAACGAAAAGAAGGTATCAACAAATAGTGCTGATGTAGCGTCTTTTCGAACTGCTAACTCAACATATATTATTGACATGGCAGTTAACGTGTTAACGGGTAAAAGTCATATTCCGTTAACACAGAATGATTGTTTTATAAGCCAAATCGATGCTTGAATATCGTTAAACTTGTGCTCATTTTTACATTAAATACTGATCCCTATTAATCCTTAACTGTGCATCAGACGGATATCATAACACTCAGTTTGCTGCACCAAATCATAACAAAGGTCCATTCAAAATTTCAGTCAGATCGGCCCAGTAGTTTTGAAGAAGACTTATAGAGTAAATGTGGTAGTGTGACGATTTATCCATATTAACCCATAGCTTTCCATCAAACAAATACCATAATACTTAGTTTGACACACCTTAAAATTATCAAAAGGGAGGGTAAATTTGGTGACTAATTCCTATGAATCACTAACTGTGTATTGAACAGATACCATGATACTTAGTTTACTGCATCTTATCATGACAAAGGTTCCTACAAAATTTCAGCCAGATTGTCCTAGTAGTTTACGAGAATAGGTGGAGCAGGCAAACTAAGAAAAATATCTATGTATTAATACAATAGTGTGTGTTATTTTCTGGGCCACGCTTACATCCGGGTTGTTTAATTGTTATGTACTTCCATTTCTTGTCATAAATAATTTTACCAAGAATTCTTCATAATTTTGGTTTCGGTTTCGATTATAACCGATGACACTCCAGCAATCTATATATATATTTTTTTTAATAATTCATAAGTTTTGGTTTCAGTTTCGATTATGGCTGAAGGAACTCAAGTTTTTTATATATATATATATATATATATATATATATATATATATATATATATATATATATATATATTTTTTTTTTTTTTGATAAGCTTTTATTTCGGTTTTGATTCAAGCTAATGCACCCAAGTCATATGAATATATTTTGTTTATTTTTGAAATCGCAACTTTATAATATATAAAAATCGATAGAACATTAACTCTATAATAATATATACGAAATCTGCAAGAATAAAAATATCATATTTAAATGTACTTCATGACCGGGCTTTGCCAGGCGTTCGTGCTAGCTTAGATAAATACCTTTGCAGTTTTAACAAAAAAAGCTACAGTAATATCAATAGCGTTTCCATTTATGCTGAACATCTACAGAATTCCAACATTAATATATTACATACGAATGAATTCCCTGTGGAATTTCCACAGGTCGCGCTAGTATAAATTCATTTCGCATGAAACTTGTTTATACAAATTATAGGTATCTTTTAAAAAGCCATGTTTACTGTAATGGTAGTGTTAGGCAAAAAGTGAGCAACACGAGCAACTCTATTCATCTGATCTCATTTTAACATACTTATTTTTTTTTTCTATTTCTGAAAAGAACAATATGCAAATTACAAATAAAATAAAACGTATTTGCTGTTTACAGATGTCTGGCACAAACACAAACCAGACTATCGTTGACCAGAGTCTTAATTTTTTTTTATTTCTGGAAATCACTCGAATGACACGTGACCGGTGAGACAATATTAATCAATAATGATGGAACTTTGTTAGGGTTTAATTATTCAAGAAGACGGCTCAACAAGAACTTATTTATATTAGACTTGAAAATGACCATGTTATAGTGAGTTGAGAAGTTCCACAGGGGAACAGAAATTTTGCTCATAGAATTTTCATTTAGTTTTATGCACAGATAGAGAGTAAGGGAAATTGTTGACAGCTGTTGCAGATAGACGAGTATTTATTGCAATTGTTTTGCAGGGGGCCTGAAATTATGTAAATTTTAAAATTTCAAAGGGAATAATAATAAAAAAAATCTAATATCTAAAGAGAAGTCAATCTGATTCTCAACTTAAAATCTAGATAGTATTATATGATCTGACAAATTGATATTTTATTCTGCTAGCCAATTTTTATTTATTCTCATAAACATATGTAAACATCTATTTATAAAACCTTAGGTGTGTGTATATGTCTATATAGATTTGTATGTAGAGGATTCACACCTAGACTAATTATTATACCTAATTATTCACACCTAGACCGATTATCATAAATTTTGGAACATGGCCACTAGGCATAAGGGATCGTACTGTGTACTATATTTAATTTAGTTTTATGCAAAAGGGGGAGATTTTCAAAATTCAGATACCTCCAATTTTAGTGAAAGTTTAACAATAGGTATGAGACATCAATTAATAACTATTCCTGAAATTTCAGTTTCTTTAAAAGTATTTTAAAGGAATGTAGGGACATCTTTGTCATCCGAAAACTCAAAATTTTCAGATTTTTATTGACAATAATCATCCAACACCATAAAGCAAATTTCCATGAATTTCAATTTCTTCTTTAGACCCCTTAAGCTTAGACAGATTATAGAATCAAAATCTTTTGATGGATTTTGATCATAGTTGGAATGAAGATAGTATTATATCTCGATTTTAATCTTAAGAAGACACAAAAGTGGTGACAACTGTTCTGTTTGGGAAATCAATTAGTCAAAATATCAGACGATTGATCGTGTTTTTAATGTGATTTTCTCTTGTAGCTTCTTCATTTTCCATTATATGTTATCTATAGTTATTTTTTATGTTTGCCTTCATATAACATCAAAACAGCACAAGTATTACCTTTTCATTTTCTAGAGTTGATAAAACATGAGAGCCCTATCCTAATTCATCTCATCTGTTACAATATTTTTGCACTATATATATATAGTGCAAAAATATTGTAAATATATATATATATAGAAGTGAAATATATAGTTACGAATGATAAAGAGTCAATGAAAAATCGATTAAAATATACATTTACGAGTGATAAAAAACTCGATTAAAAATTAGGATGATAAAACGCAATGTTAGTAAAACCAGTCGTATACTGGTTATGCTAAACATTTCAGCACATTATTGCTACTTTCAAAATTAATGCTATTTATAGATGGGTGCTGGGTTTTTATATATAGTGCTTCAAGTATTTTTAATTTTTTACAATTATTTTCTTGTTGCGAAATCCTTGTGTTGTCCACGAGGACCTTTCTAAGATTAGAGGGGGGACAGCTATGTTGATTTGTTAAATGCTGGTATATTGAGCTAGTACTGTTCAAATGCATCGTTAATCGACGGGGACAATGTTGTTTTTGTATGTCCAATATATGCGTTTTTATTTTCGGAGTTACACTCTCCTAAGGGGCATTGAAATTTGTACACAATATTAGTTTGCTCCAACATTTTTGTCGCCAGCAAGGAGTTATTTTTAACGATGAGGTTCTGGGTTCGATACTTCTTATAGTATAAAATAAATCTAATCTTAGAATTGTTCTCTAGAGGTGCTGTATATCTATGTATGATGCTTTTAATTATTTTTTCTTCCACTCTAAAATTTGGTGTCATTTGGTTTTTATAAAATATGTCTATAGGGTTAGTGTTAGAAGATTGACTAGTATTGCTGTTAAGGTTTTTAGGGGACTGTAACAATTTGTTGATCAACAATATAATTCGGAAAGTAATTATTTATAAGAATCTGTTTGATATTTTTAATTTCTATTAGTAGTGCTTTTTTCGTAGAAGAAATCATCTTAGCACGGTTTAAAAGATTTTTGATTATGGCAATTTTATAATGCTGAGGGCACTCACTCTTAAAGTTCAAGAGGCTGGATTTTGTACTAGTTGGTTTTTTGTATACAGCTGTGTCGAAAGTATTGTTAGATGAGTCTATAAGGACGTCAAGAAAGTGAATTTGTTTATCATTTAATTCTATTGTAAACTTAAGGACATATAGTGCAAAAATATTGTAATAATATATATATAGTCCAAAAATATTGTAATTATATATATATATATATATATATATATATATATATAATTACAATATTTTTGGACTATATATATATATTGTTACAATAATTACAATATTTTTGGACTATATATATATTGTTACAATATTTTTGCACTATATAGTTACAATAATTTTGCACTATATATAGTTACAATATTTTTGCACTATATATATATATAGTTACAATATTTTTGCACTATATATATATATATATATATATATATATATATTGTTACAATATTTTTGTGCTATATATATATTGTTACAATATCTTTGTGCTATATATATTGTTACAATATGTTTGCACTATATATATATATTGTTACAATATGTTTGCACTATATATATACATTGTTACAATATGTTTGCACTATATATATATATATATATATATATATTGTTACAATATGTTTGCACTATATATATATTGTAACAATATGTTTGCACTATATATATATATAGTTACAATATGTTTGCACTATATATATATATATTGTTACAATATTTTTGCACTATATATATATTACAATATTTTTGCACTATATATATATATATTGCTACAATATTTTTGCACTATATATATAAATTGTTACAATATTTTTGCGCTATATATATATATTGTTGCAATATTTTTGCACTATATATATATTTTGTTACAATATTTTTGCATTATATATATATTTTGTTACAATATTTTTGCCCTATATATATTTTGTTACAATACTTTTGCCCTATATATATTTTGTTACAATACTTTTGCACTATATATATTTTGTTACAATATTTTTGCACTATATATATTTTGTTACAATATTTTTGCACTATATATATTTTGTTACAATATTTTTGCACTGTATATATTTTGTTACAATATTTTTGCACTGTATATATTTTGTTACAATATTTTTGCACTATATATATATATATATTGTTACAATATTTTTGGACTATATATATATACATATTGTTACAATATTTTTGGACTATATATATATATATATATATATATATTGTTACAATATTTTTGGACTATATATATATATATATATATATATATATATTGTTACAATATTTTTGGACTATATATATATATATATATATATATTGTTACAATATTTTTGGACTATATATATATATATATATATATATATATATATATATTGTTACAATATTTTTGCACTATAATGGAGTATGATCCCTCACAGTCGGGAGATTCTATTTATAAACAGAACTGCTAGGAACTGACGAATCGAATTAATTCATGTCCTGCTACCAACCAATCAGAAACCAGAATTGCTCCATAAATATTAAACCTTTCTGCAGCAATTTCGCATATGTTTTCTTAGTGCCAACATGGGAAGAATCTTTTGCTCTGTGGATTCCAACTCGAGAACCGTTTACTGCAAATCAGTCAACTTCCAAGACTTGTGTAGAACAACGAACCATCGGAAACTGTTCTGAAACTAAACATGGCTTACACTTCTAGACCATCTTTTCCTCAAGACATGAGATTCTACCTTTCTTTAGGTAATTACACGCAAACATGCTCAAAAAAACTTGGCAGTAAAAATAACTTTATGCAAAAAGGGGGTGGAAGCCCTTTGTGAAAATTGAGATACCTCTGATTTTTGTTGAATTTCAACACTAGGTATTAGACATAAATGCATAAACATTGTCAGTTTTGCATGATGCTGAACTCAAACTTAAATATGTTAAGGCCTTGAGGACTTTTGGGGGCTAAATGGGGAGGGAGCAAATAATGGACTTGGTCATTTCTGTATTTTGTATGGTGTAGAACTCAAATTTACATATGTTAAGGCGTAAAACTGCACCGTTTGTTGATTTTCACCAGGATTTGACGTTCCCTGGGGACTTTTCGGGCTAAATGGCGGGAGGGGGCAAATGCTGAACTTAGTCATTTTTTTTTATGCCTCGTTCACTGTGCACTCATGGGGGACCATGCATGATTCAATTGTTTCATTATTAAAAAAGGTTGAAAAGACATTTTTCATTCAGCAATAAGCTTTAGAAGATTGGTGAAAAAAAAAAACACAATCGCCAAAAGATAAGCAACTGTTTCACATAAAGCCCTGCATATAACGGATTGTGATGAAAATTGAATAAATTGATATCATTATATTTTGAGTTTGATCTTCATAAGGGACATAGATGCGGTGAAAAACTATTCTCTCCAGGAATTCATTTTATTTGTTCTGGGATGGGTTTTGCTATATATATATATATTATATATATAGTCACACAAAAAAGACATAATATGATGAAACACCTGTATTTGGATGATTCTATTTCTTTCCCAGTCATGAGCTGAGCTCTCAAAAACAGTTGTCACTTAGTGTAAAGCATTACTCTTTGTAAAAAGAATCAAAAGCTCAGTATACAGTTGATAATTTAAATAAATATAAAAACATTATAATTTCATGGTGACCATGATAGCATACAGGCAAGATACAATAGAACTCCAGGATACGGCATTAATCCGTTTCAGAGTTGGGACCGTAAGGTTAAATCGTCATATGGCGGGGCCTAAGCAAAATTTTATGCAGTACATATTAAAAATTAATAACAAAATACAGTACAGTATATAATACATATGTTTATAATCACCTAACATTATAAATAACACCATAAGATGGGGCAAATACCATAACCAGGGTCCGGAAAAACATTGTATTCTACATTGTAACTTGAAAAAAACATATCTTAGGGCCACCGTATCCTGGGGTTCTACTGTATCTGACTGCTGTTTAACACTTGCCATGTCTAGACTTACTGAAGAGTCATGATATGTAAAAACAGCAATGTTGATGATTATAACTCTGTGTGTTTTTGTGGATTTCTATTCAGATGCTAAAAAAAACAAGAAGGCAAGTATTTTTAAAACTATGAACATAACTCATTTTCAGAGACGAGAGAGTTTCAGGTGAATGACCAAAATAGACCGTAATGTGTGAGAAAAAGAGAGAATGGTAGCCGCTTAAGCATTCGATTGGAAGACATGTTAGCCATGGTGCCAGCATCTGCAGTCTGGCTGAGAGCATTATTATTGCATGGCCTCTTGCAAAAAGTTGTGAATTTTTTTTTTTTTTTTTTTACTACTAAGACTAAACTCCTTTTATTTAACTATAAGAAACCTTTTCGGTAATGTGTAGGCACAGCGGCCTAGAAAGAAACTGTTTGAATAATAATAAGTCTTGTAAATGATGTTTATGATGATGTTTATGGTGATGTTTATGATGATGTTTATGATGATGTTTATGATGATTTCATGCAGACTGAAGAAAATACAATACTGCAACGTTAAAAAGCTGTCTGACAATTTTGAAATGATCCAATGGATTGCTAAGCATTGGTTAATAGCCAATTCTTGGCGGTGTAAACTCTATTCGCAGTCAGTTGATGGTTGGAGATGGACATGTTCAAAAGATGGATTTCATTGTTCGATACAAAAAAAGAGAAAAACTCTTTTTTTTTTTTTGAGCAAAGCAAACTTTCCTTACAAACAATTATCTTTATAATTTATATATCAAGTAAGGATTTCATTCAGTTTTAGTTTTTATGTAAAACTTAAACTCAACGGCCATTTTTTTTCTAAACCGTGGTTCCTATAAATTACCACCTTTTGAACCACTGAACACTT
The DNA here is from genome assembly GCF_053919585.1 of Euprymna scolopes. Lineage (NCBI taxonomy): Eukaryota > Metazoa > Mollusca > Cephalopoda > Sepiida > Sepiolidae > Euprymna > Euprymna scolopes. Next base: position 69,366,498 of record NC_136507.1, read on the forward strand.
TGCTTGAACGTCCATTATTCAAGCCTGTCAGACTAACATTCACAAGCAACATGAAGTGGAACAAATACATACAAGATATTGCCACCTTGTTGCAAAGAAGATGTGCTCCCATTACCATGCTAGAAACCTTCTCAGTCTGTCAGTATCTAATATCTCTACAAAGTCACCATTTGCTATGAAATTAATTTCATTTTTTTTTCTACACCTCACATTATTTTAAATCAAATATCATACATCATCAATCATTAATTGATAGTAGCATTTAATACTACTAAGACAAAGCTGCTTTCCTTTAACAACTACAAGGAACTTTTCAAACACCAATTGTCATAGCTAATAGCATTTTTCCTGAGAATCCTTCATTCAAATTGCTTGGCCTAAAATTCACAGACAATATGAATTGGAACAAATACATACAAGGCATTGACGAGCCTGCTGCAAAGAAAGTGGGCTCCCTCTATTATGCGAGAAAAAATGTTCACATCTGGTAGTATCCTATATCTCTACAAAGCCACCATTTGCTATGAAATTAATTCTATTTTTGCCTTTTTTTACTTGTTCATCTGACATTATTTTAGATCAACCATCATATATCATCCATTAAACATTTAACACCATGTCCACGTGATCTCAATCAGATTAATAAAGATTATATAAATCCAAGTTGATAATCCACCTGACCTATATTGATCAAAGCATTAAAAAGAAATAAAGAGAAACAGCAAGTGGAGAAGTTATATAAATAAAATCATAAATTCATAGGATTAGCATATTTAAAAATGTTATTTTGTTTTTGGATTACTTGGAACTGTAAGAATTGAACATTCAACCTCCAGAAGACTGTCATTCAGAACTGATTGTTAACCAATGCTATTACCCAACCAAAGTGGTACTTATCCTAAGCGGGTTGAACCGGCTTCCTCCAAAAGAGGAAGTTTCCTGGGGACATCAAATTCACAAACAGTTCCCAGTCTTCTGTATATCACATCAGGGAAGATAACAACATTAGGTCTTACAGTTCTTTGCAGGGAGGTGTTGACATCCTCCTACATACAGAGCCTGGTATTCCCAAATGGTTACCCATCTGGTAATGACCAGGCTTGACGTTGCTTAACCTTAATTTCAGTAGTCTAATGAGAACCGGTGTGTCAACATGAGTATGCTGTACATGCCATTACCGATATGAATATGCCCTTGTCTGTTCACTGCACCCACCATGATCACCTTACTTATGCTGGTTGAAGGTTGTTGTTCGAGCTAATCAGCCCTACAACAAAAGAATTCTTCCTCCAAAACAAAACAAAGAAAAACATGAACACAATTTATAAACAAATAATGTTTATTCCTTGGATATTACAAATGATACTCGCCTTCCCAAGGTTGAATGGCATATTTACAGAATAATAGTTTTGCTTGACCAGATCAAAACATGCAAGTCCCTCTGACACAGTCCTTCAGCCAAGAGCCCCCAAAGGATCCAACTTGTTTGGAAAGGCCTGGCTTAACTTCTACACAACTTTCAAGAAAATCAACTACCTCTGTATCAAACGTTCAGCTTCAACTCACACTCTTACTCCTTTTCTGGATGACTGGCTATAACCGTCTCTGTTTTCTATCTTCTGAATCCTTTCAACCGTGGCTGATTTTTGCCTAGTAGTCCCTATTCAGCCGCCTAGAGGTTGACCTCTCAAGACATTTCCTGAAGATAACATCTAGATGGTTTCCATTTGTGAGGGCTTATCTGGAACCTATCTAGGAAAATTACTTTTTCCAAAAAGCTTGGTCTCAGAATTCAATGCGGCACTTACTTTTTCAAATATAGAAAATATTACCTAGATGGTTAGAATTGCATGGATGGGATTATTTTTGATGTTATTCCTGCCTTGCATCTGAAGGATGTATGTTCACTAGTGTTGGGCAAAAGAATTTTGAGATCGTACACATACACAAATTCAAGGTAGGCAGAGAACAAAGAAAATACCAAGTTGGACTTTGTACACACATATTGACCTCTGATGGAACAAAGGAAGCATTTGTCAATAAAAACAAGAGGTTCGATGGACACAAAAGAGAGTGAGACAGAGAGATGCGCACAATTTTTTCGTCGTTAGCTCATTAACCTCAATCTCCACCTTTCACCACCCTTGCTTGACACGTTGTATGACCATTGACAGGCAAAATAATAAATAAATAAATACAGTTTTATTATGAAAACATGTCCATATTTGATTGTCAAAATAGCTGGAACAAGCCAGAGTGTATATATTTATTAGCAACATGCATCTTTGTAGAAGTGCAACGGACATGATTATATATACGTGATAACGATAAACAGATAAATCGTTATAGAGAGAACCGACTATACATCAGTTTTACTTCTGTTGCAGTTACCGAGTGACTTGTTAGTGTTCATAATTTATATGGTTTCCACATTCAAGGGTTTTATTAAGATTTCAGCCGTTTTCATCATTATCATCTGCTGTGTATAGTCTCAGTCTTCCCCTTGATTCCAATTTCTCCTAGCATTTTTCCAGTTTATTTTTTGAACTGTTCCTAGTGCTCCTACAATTATTGGTATTATATTGACGTTCTTCATGTTTCATATTCCTTTCAGTTTTCTGATAAGTTCCGTACATTTGTTTCATTTTTTTGTCTCTTTGATCTTTATCCTGTGCTCTGGTGGGATGTGTATTTATTAGCAACATGCATTTTTGTAGAAGTGCAACAGACATGATTATATATACGTGACAGCAATAAACAGATAAATCGTTACAGAAAGAACCGACTATACAAAACTAGCAAAATGAAATAAAGATATGGCTGGGCTTATTTTGATAATCAAAAAATGATGATTAATTATAATCACAATCAGTAAAAGTTTTTTTTCATATATATATATATATATATATATATATATATATATTGAAAACACTTGTTTAGCTGAAACTACTATCAATAATTCCCCCCCCCCCACTCTTTATCTGTGCTTAAACCTAAACGTAGATTCCATGAATAAAGCTTCTTTCTTAGAACTGCATACCTGTGGAACTCTTTTCAATTTGCCTGCTTTTCGGCTGACTATAATATGGTCTTTAAGTCCAATGTAAACAAGTTTTTGATGAACCGTTCCTCTTAAGTAATCCAATTTACCAAATTTCCACCACTAACGATTACTACGACATTGTCCCATTGACCACTTATTAACCTTTATCCTCGATTGGCCTCTGGCCTTGATAAGTGGTGACTCCTTTGTAAAAAAAAAAAAAAAAAAAAAAAACACACTTCACATACCTTTTTCTCTGTTCCAGTCACCATTGACAAGTACAACCATGTTAGCGTCGGGATGAATTCAAAGGTGAAACGTTGCAACTCAAGCTCTTTTGAACGGAAAAATTCAAATAGCTGGTGGCATATTGGATCAAGAATCTGCAAAGAAAACAATTGGATACAAACTTAGTGAAAATAAATTTTAGAACTAGTACTGACATTTTTTTAAATAAAATATAACATTAATATGTCCAAAAAAAGATTTTAATAAAATATGTTTTTTGTAAAAAAAAAAAAAAAAAAAAAAAAAAAAAAAAAAAAGGGATATTTTAGTGTTTACTTAAGATTATATTCCTTTTGAAAATCGGAATTTAAACAAAATACTGGTTATGCACGTTGAGTGATTCCAGAAATAAAGGAAAAACTAATCAGTTTAACTCTGGTGTTGATTGTAAACATGCTTCTTCCTTCTCTTTTTTTATTCTTTGCTTTATTCATGCAAGTTGATGAGATGTGATGACGAAAATTTAGTGACAAGATCATATTCTCTACTACACACTCCTTAAAAAGGAAATCACTACAAGAGATATAGCTAGCTATAACTTGCTGTTTTTCTCTGAATTTCAGTGTCCATGTTGATTGTTTAATTGTTTTGTTTTCTGTCATATCAACCCTTTTTGGGTTATTTAATGTCAAATCCAGTAATTTTGGAAAAACGGTTTTATGCTACAAATTCTTGATATTTTTTAATATTTATTCATAAAGTTTGGTTTGGTTGTTTTGTAGGTTTTTATTCTTTAAGCTCTTTGTATCTTCAACCACTAGTTTGTAGTGTTTGGTTTGCTTGTCTTGTAGTGAATTTTGACAATTTTATTATCTACCCTGCAGAACATGATTGAGTTTTGCAATGGGTGAGAGAAAAGGGTATTAATGTTTTCAGGGCTCTATGGACAAATTCATCTTTAGTTGACCTTTGACAACTAAATATTTTCATTTACTAGCCAAATAGAAAAGTTATTCGCCAACCCCGCGTGAGTTTTGGAATATGACATCTTTCTGTGACGATTATGTACATAATAATTTTTTTTTGTATTTTTTTAATAAGTGTAATTCTAAATATACAACACATTTTATGTTGACACTTGAAGGTATAAACATTCTAATTTCTTCAGATGTTTTTTTTTAAACAGCCTTCGTTAAAAATAAAAGTATATTCTCCTATTAAACTTTTATTGTTTAAATAATTTAACTTTGTTCGTTTTATTAAAAAAAAAAAAGTTGAAAAGAAATTTTTCACTTAGTAGTGAGTTTTGGAAGATTGTCGGTGAAAGAAATACAATTGCCAAAAGATGAGCGTTTCATTATTTCTAGTCGCTACTCGAAAATGCGATTGTTTCACTCGCAATGTAGAGCCCTGGTTTTGTTCATTTAAAGTTTGGAAACCAGTCGGGAAGTGGCGGAGGGAGAAAGGGAAAAAGGAAAAGAGCAAAAAGGTGGGTTGCTGTTTTTGTTTTTGCAGACCATAATTAAGTTTTGTAAAAGAGAATTGAAAAAGGAAAAACATCAATGTTAGGTGCATTATGCCTCAGGAAGCTAATATCTTCAGACAGCCTGATCTGATAGCACCAATTCCATGCTGACCAAAATACTATTGATATTTACTGGTAAAATTGCATAGATGAATTGGAAAACCTGTTGTCTTAGATTTTAACATAAAAAAAAGAAAAAAAACAAAAAAAAGTGCTACACTATGCCAAGACAAGATTTCCATGTTTCCCCAACTTCAAAGACAAGCAGAAGGGCACTGGAGCAAGCACTAAAGCAAAATATGGAATGGTAATACTAAACCAGTATGAGATGAAGTGATTTAAAAAACACATATGAAATTTTCAAATTTTGACATGCCATGCAAGATCCAGATGAAACTTAGATTCATACCATGACAGGCTAAACACTCTGGCATCCATATGCGATTCCCAGGATACAGAACAAGAAATCTTGGCCAGATACTGCTGGATGTTCATTCTGTAAGGATGCGAAGAAATCTAACCCCAAACAAATGCTAGACAAAACCAGGGCAACTGAACTCGCCCACACAAACTGCAAACAGGAAACAATGAAAAGTTCATGAGCTTTCATCCTACAGCAACAACAAAAGCTACAAGCGATACACAAGAATCAGCAAAGGTACTAACAAGCAAACATCATCTTGGATTTACACGAAACACTAGATGTCATCTTAGCCAAGAGACCCCAACCACAGAGTGCTAAAATGAAGATGGTGGACAGAGCTGTCACTACTGCAGGTATTTGGTAACATACGTGGCATGATCTGCCAGGACGCAGGAGTGTAGGGACTGCTTTAAAAGGAATCATATTGCTCAGGTTTGCAATTCCAAGTTGGCAAAAAAGATTTCTTACTCATATTCTAATTGACATTGTATTTCCCTTCTACATCAAATTATGAATCAGGATTCATAGTGAAAATGCCTACTAGTGATGGGACGATTCCAATATTTTTACTGATTCTGATACAATTACTGATTCCATACTAAATTCCCGATTCTGAATCCTTATAAATCTCTAAATATTTGACTATAAAGTTGCTATTTTTTGCCGATTGACATGAAAATACATGTTAAATGTGCATATATTTTCTCAAGTGTAAAAACACACTTGTGGGGGATGATCTATAGATTTTAGCTTTACTGGTAGTTTAAAATCAATAAATATTTATTATTTTATTATTATTACCAGCAGCGATAGTGATCAAATAAAGACAATTGTAAGAATCGTTATTAGCATCAGGAAATGAGCACAAAATTTTCCGATTCTGATACCCCAAAAAGTTCTGATTTTTCCAATTTCTGATTCCGATTAATTGTCCCAACACTAATTCCCCATCAGCAAAACAACTCCACCATTTTCGCTTATGACTCTCCAGCACATACCTTACTAATTCCCCTCGTTATTTGACAAAAAAAATGGACAAAATTCCAGACATAACGTTAACCTCGACATTGACCCTTCCGTTCGACCAGTGACCCAAATGATACTGTAAAATACACTTTTACATGAGAAATATCATCAAGGCAAAATTAAAAAGAATATGAGCATAAGTGAAGATATCACAGGTTCTACTCCTTGAGCAATCTATTGCAGAAAAGACTCTCTCCAGTAAAATTCAAAGAATTCATCCAAAATTATCAAAAACAAAATTACTTTTTAGCCCGTTAAAAACAGGAAACAATTATAGGCCGCTGACTAAGAATTAGAGCTTTATGTCAAATTGATGGTTGAATATGGTTAAATTTGTGCTCATTTTTGCATTAAAAACTAATCCTTATTAATCTCTAACTGTGCATCAAGCGGATACCATAATACTCAGTTCGCTGTACCTTATCATAAAAGTCCATGCAAAATTTCAGTCGGATCAGCCCAGTAATTTCTGAGACAAAGTGGAATGGACAGACAAAGAGAAATATAATATAAAAAATAAAAGAATAAATTGCCATAAAAAAAGAGCCTCTCTCGCAAATGGGTTACATTCATCAACTTATAAACTGTTTAAGGACTATTCTATCTTCCGACTACATGTATACGTACAATAATAGTAGTAAGCAGAATGGTTTTATTAACGTCGAGCTTCAAAATGATACCGATCTTGTCAGGATCCTTTGCCTCTGTCAAAAGTTTTTGCGAGACATACATACATACATTTAAACGGACAGGTGAGATTTATATAATAGACAAGCAAGGGGGGGGGTAGCTTTGCCTGGGCGTAAAATACGCTTAAATATATTTTAATTTATCCAGATTTCGTATATATTATTATAATGTTGTGATTTCAAAAGTAAAAAAAATTATTTAGGTGCCATCAGTTAGAATAAAAACCGAAACCGTAGCATTCAAAGCTGGTGACGTTACCACTACACCAACGTGAGATACATATGAACTGATTAAAAATTAAAAAAAAAAAACTAAGATGAATGTACAAAATGTATAATAATTTTGACCCTTTTTGACCCCTTAAAAACAATTTTAATCAGCTGAATAAAGACTGATAAAAGAACAGCCCATAAAAAATCCAACCATTTGAGGCTCTTAGTGCCACTCTGCGACTTTTAGTTTCGAAGGAGATAGAGTTTGAAAATATTAAGACAGACAGACAGACATATAGCCGTTCATATATTAGACTAGCTCACCGGTTTAACGGCATTGTCCAAGAAAGTAGATTAACTCAAGAAACTCCATGCTGAAACTTAAACACTTTGTTAATATGACTCCACTTGTATGCAGTAATCTATATTGGTAAGTTTGGCAGGATAAAATTCACTTTATAATGTTAGATATTTTTCTAATTGGATAAAAATGCTGTCTGATATTTACAATTTCAAAATAAAAATTGTTGGAAATTGAATTTTACGGATTTTGCTGAAATAATGTTATCTATATATTTATACGATTACGTGTTATTTTCTGTGTTACACTTACATCCGGTTTGTTTAATTGTTATGTACTTCCATTTCGTGTAATAAATAATTTTACCAAGAATTCATAAGTTTTGGTTTCAGTTTCGATTATAGCTGATGGTAATCAAGTCATCTATTTTTTATAAATAGTTTTACCAAGAATTCTTCATAAGTTTTGGTTTCGGTTTCGATTATAGCTAATGGCACTCCAATAATCTAATTTTTAAAAATAATTTTATCAAAAATTCTTCAGAAGTCTTGGTTTCGGTTTCGATTTTAGCTGATGGCATCTTAGTAATCTATTTTTTTTTATAAATAATTTTATCAAGAATTCTTCATAAGTTTTGGTTTCGATTATAGCTGAAGGAACTGAAGTTTATATATATATATTTTTGTACAGAAAGTTGTTAGTTGAGACAGATCATTGGTACCGTCGGTTTCAAGCCCGATAATAAGGCCCGTTTAAGGTATCCTTATCAAGCTCTCTTCAGCCAATATTCGTCTCTAATTCCCATTTGGATTTTCCTTTTAATTGAGCACTCTGCTGGAATTCTTTTTCCAAAAAAAAAATAATCATATATATGTGTGTGTGTGTGTGTGTGTGTGTGTGTGTGTGTGTGTGTGTGTGTGTGTGTGTAGAGAGAGAGAGAGAGAGAGAGAGAGAATTAATGAAAACAAAGAGATGTAGTGTTTACTTGATATACACAATGGTAAACTTCAAACTAATATAAATAACAGTATTTATATATAGAAAATTTAATCCCAACCGAATTTAAAAAAAAAAAAAGAAGCTCAATATGCAATAGAGAGTAGAGCTTAAGTTTGGGATTTGGTTTCGATTCAAGCTGATGAACCCAAGTTATATAGACATATATATTTATTTTTGAAATCACAACTTTATAATATATAAAAATCGACAGAACATTAACTCTTATAATAATATATACAAAATCTGCAAGGATTAAAATATCATATTTAAGCGTACTTTACAACCGGGCTATGCCGGGCGTCACTGCTAGCTTGGATAAATACTTTTGCAGTTTTAACAAAAAAGCTACAATAATATCAGAGCGTCTCCATTTACGCTGGATATCTACAGAATGCCAACATCGACATATTACATATGAATGAGTGTCCTGTGGAATTTCCACAGGTCCCACTAGTCATTATGATTAATTTGATTGTGTAATATGTGAGAAAAATGTCAGTAGCTGATGCAGAACTGCTTCCATTATGTTTACATGGAACTTGTATATGTGAGTACACTTGTATTTAAGATACACTCTCTCCTTTATTGTGTATATAGAGATAGATCTAGGTATACAGAGAGTGATAAAAAAGAGGAACAGATAGACAAGACAATTATTCACTAATCTATATATAGAAAAGCGAAAATGTATGCATGTATGCATCGCAAAAACTTTCCACACGGGTCACGGATTTTTTATATAATATTTAATTTTTATTTAATATTTAAAAAATATTTACTTCGCTTATTCTCATGTTTTGATTACCCCGCCCCCACCGCCGCCCGAGCGCACACACCTCTAAACACCCGGGCAATGCCGGGTACCCCCCGCTAGTTTATATTAAAAACAGTAAATCATATTCTTTGATTTCATATAATTTCATTTAAAAATAATCAGGTGGACGGGATAAAATCAAAACTGCACACTCAAAGTTTTCAGTTTGATACTTTCCTAACTAAACAATTTGAACATTTGTTAAGTCGACTTTTAAGATAACACTCATATGAAAAATCAAAGATACATATTAATTTTAAGGACGTTTTGTGCCCCCATGGCTCCCTTATAAGTGAGTGCACATAGGTATTTGGCACATAGTGGATAACAGAGATTCGAGAACACTTCCATTGTCTTCCCTGGAGAATTTTATGCATATTATATATGCTTCATTAAGATAGGATATATTTGAAGTTTAAAAAAAAGTTAGGCCCCTATAGCTGAATCTTTGCACACACCTCCCCATCTAGAGATTTGGGACCATTTTCATAAAATGTTATACACAGGATTTAAATTTCATAAAAATCTTTGAAGTCTTAAAGTTATTGTCTCACAACCTCCTTAATTAGAGATTTGGGAAAAATTCCATTATTATAGTAAATTTAACATAAGAATTCACGTTTAGATTTTATGGTGATTTTCTAACCTTTCTGGAGGCAACACACAAATATTGAATTTTATATATATACAATTTTTTTATAAAAAATATATAAAAATTTTGTAAGAAATATTTAAGATGAAAATAACATGATATAAAGCATTGATACAGAAAACCTATTTTATAAAAGTTGCATTGATGTATATAAAATTGTATTAATATATATAAAAAAACAACATTTTGATTTTAAAAATGCTTAATGTAGTGTATCTAACATGCATAAAGTTATTTCGTTAAATTTTCAAAGTTAGTCTTAAATAGCATTTAAGCTGACAAATCAAATTTTGCTTTTGGTTAGTCAATGTTCATCCTTTAATGCATCATGTTATTGGCAATATAATAACGTTTTTTTTTTTTTTGCTACAATTTATTTTTATAAATTACTTAGTCTGAGCTAGACGACTTATTTTTATATAATCACCTAAAAAGAGAAATCTACAAGGGCATAACTCATTAAAATTTTTAAAATATATATATATAAGATAAGTTATGTATCTTATGTTTAAAAATGTGAAATGTGAAAATAAATAAAAATCAAAAACAATTTAGTTTTTAATTTTTATTTATTTGTTTCAGTGTATTCATTCTATTGCTTCAGAAATTATCTCACTCCTGATGCAATCCTCTACCTGTATAAGAGCTAAATACGTTCTAAGATGGGGTGCTGCTGTCACATCTGTGAGGGAGCTCCTAAGAGTACTCTTTCTTGCCTTGCCAGAGTACGAGACCATCTTCAAAATCTAGTGGGCGAGAACTTTTTTGCCTCTACGTTTCCTCTTTCTCACAGAAGAGACAAGTTGAGTCTCTCTGCTCTATCATTACTTTTATAGTGAATTCTCGACTGAGCTTCAGTCTATGATTCCCCTTCCCATCGTTTGCATGCACCTCAACAAACATAGGAGAGAGCTTGAATACTTATAGACACTATCTTCCAGTGTCTAAGGTCTCTCTGTACAACTTGACATGAGGATACTTTTCCCTGCAAGTAAACCCTGACCAAGATCTCCTCATTATACCTAACTCTGGCTTTTATGAAGAATCGTGCACATTCTCCAAGTGATATTATCTAAAGTAACAACACAAAGCTGGATACTCCACTAGACTCAATGAATTCTTGTTCAGGAATCCAGTAACATCAAGAGAATAAAAAGAAAGACTACAAAACAGAGTTTCAGCTTCAAACCATAACTTCAAGTGTTGGCGATACTCGGGACAGGCATGCCTTATAGATTGTTATCTTAACAACGCGATAGTACTAGATGACAACATACCTGCAAGAGTCCAAGTGCAGGTAGGAAATGTGAATTTAATACAGTGTCACCAATTTCCTATTCCAATAACAGAGTTTCTTTCCTAAATCTGTCTGTATGTCTGTGTTTCCCGACTGACTATAAAATGATCGTTTTCAAGTCTAATGCAAACAAGTTTTTATCATGCTGCCCTCTTATATAATTAAACCTTACTCAAATTCCACCATCAGTGATTGTCACGGTTTTGTCTCACCGTTTATCTAACACTCATTAACTTTTATCCTCGAGTGACCTCAAGGCCTTGGTAAGTGGTAACTCCCAAGTAAAAAAAAAAAAAACAGCTTGGGATTTACCTTTGGTCCCAAAGCCAACAACTGAGCTATTATTGAAAATGCTTTTTGCCTGTTGGTTGTAATAGAATCAGAAAAGTCCTATGTTGTTCCATAGAATTTACAGGTTTATATATTGATTCGGTGGCGGCAGTGGAAGTGTATTTTGTAAAAGTTTCCCCATTTAATGCAATTTTTAATGGTCTGACAACTGATTTTCCCAGGGTGAGCTATATTGATCCTTGGCAAAAGCTGATCTCATATGCTATAGCATGATGGATAAATAACTAAAATCACTCACAATGATAAGCAATCCGTTCTTTTATACCATTTTTCCCAGTTATGACAAAGGAAATGCGACAACTTTCCCACGGCATTCATGCAGGTATGGAAACATAACCCACGTCAGGATTTGAACTCTGTCCACCGATTTCATGTCCATGACCATAGCATTATCTTCATAACCATTCCGCAGAGTTAAATGAGCAAGAAGACATGTGGCCAAAGATATTTGAATATTTGAGATAAAGATTAATAATTCATATCATTTGGATTATTCAGACTACTGCTCTCAGTTTGAGCGTAATTCTCACAACGTTTCAGTCATTGTAACCTCCGATCTTCTTCAGCTGTATCTTATCAAACTCTGGAATCTGCACAAAATTTCAAACAGAACTTTTCTATTTAATCCATGGGATTAGCATATTCTCATTCTGTCAGCCATGACTGGATAGAACTCCTAAGTAATTCGCAATTGTATTTTTTAGTGTAGCCCATACTGAGGATTGAACCTTCAACCTCCGTAAGTGTGTCATTTACAACTGATTTTTACCAAGTACTTTATCCACAACGCCATGGGTCCTTGCGGATGTTATGAAAATAACACTCAAGATGAGAACAGTAGCCCGAATAATCCAAATGATACAACTAAAAGTTAGTTACAAACTTGAAAAATAAAGAAAATGCTTTTAAAAATATGAGACAACTTTTGCATAAATCATATTTAATTTACCTTAATAAAAAAAATTTCTTATATTTGTTAAAATTTCTAAATAATCATCACTTTAAATAAACACAAAGTATCTGATGCAATGAATTTATATATTAAAAAGATGCAGGCAAAGAAAAATACATAGAGCTCTATAATTTCTTCTGCGGAAAGACAAGTGTTGCAATGGGTTAGCCATTTGACTACTGATCACATTTAGATGTAACTTGGCGTTTGGGTTTCAAGTCTCAGCATAGGTACGCTTGCTACATCTAGCCACACTGGTGAATTGTAGATGTGGAAGTTTTGGTTGTCTTGTTTTACGGCATGTCTTGGTACAAGCTTTCATGCTTCATGTACTTTCTATCTTCAAATATTTATTCATGGTGTTTAGTTTGGTTGTTTTGTTTTGCTGCATATCGACCCTTTTCTGGTTATTTAATACCAAATCAATTAAGTTTAGAAAAAGTTAATATGCTTCAAGATCTTTATGTCTTCAAATATTTATTCATCGTGTTTGGTTTGGTTGTTTTGTAGAGGAAAATTGTTGTTTTTGGTTTTGCCTTTGCAAAGCATAATTGAGTTTTCCAAAAAGAAAGGAAAAAAAACAACACAATAATGTCAATATTTGGTGCATTTTAGGCTAGAAGCCAGTATCTTCAGACTAACTGATCTGGTAGGACTAGATATGGATGACTATATAATATATGAAGTTATCTTGTTAGATTTTCAAAGTCTGACTTAAATAGAAATTTGTTTGATGTATCGATATTTGATTCAGATTAGCCCCCCCTTTCTTCTTGTTTTTTCCTCCCACTATGTCATTGGAATAATTATATTTTATTTTGTTTCAGTGTTTTTTTTTTAAATATTTATTCCTTGTCAGAATTGAGACATACTTCCTTACTCACTCAAGCACATACACCAAGTCCTTCAAAAATAAATTGTCATTGTCATTGTCATTTTCTTTTATTTAAAAATTTTTTTTTTTTGTCACTTCTAAGCAATGCGGGGTAGGTACAGCTAGTGTGTGTGAGTAATGTATTGGATTAGGAACTAAGTTCCTGCCGTCAATTTTTAATTTGGGAGTTTATTTGAGGGTTCAGGTCGAGTTAATTTAAGTAAATTTCTGTTTATTTTCAGAACATTAAAATGGAATGTCCAAAAAAAAAAAGTCGAAAAATAACATTTTCGACATCTTTTTTTTTCTATTATATAAATCTTGTTAAACGTTGGGAAGAAGTCGTAAGCAACAAGTAAATGGAACTCTCTTCCGTTTGCCTGCTTCCCAGCTGATTACAACTTGGTTGTCTTCAAATCCAACATAAACAAATTCTTGATGAACTGCTCCCTTAAGTAATCCAATCTACCAAATTTCCATTAATAACGACTATTATGATATTATACCATTGATTACTGTACACTCAATAACCCTTATCCTCGAGTGGCCTCAGGGCCTTGATAAGTGGTGACTTCTATACAAAAAAAAAAATTGATTAATTAGTTTTTATTTTTTATCAAACCTTCTTAATTTAAACTTAAAAAATGCCTCACAAACTTTGTTGTCAATCCAATATTTCTATGTATATATTTTTTGTCAGTAATTATAATAATTGTAAAGACTTTTTTTTTTTTTTACATGGAGGTCACCACTTATCAAGGCCCGAAGGCCACTGAGGGATAAGGGTTATTGCGTGTACAGTAATCAATGAGGTAGTATCGTAGTAATCATTAGTATTGGGGGTTTTGATAGAGTGTCGTACTTAAGAGGGCAGTTTGTCAGGAGTTTGTTTATGTTGAACTTGAAGACGTCCAAGTTGTAGTCAGGTGGGAAACAGGCAAGTGGCAGAGAGTTCCACTGGTGTGCCGTTCTAAGAAAGAAGCTTTGCTCATGGAATCTACGTTTGGATTTAGGCACAGATAAAGAGTGGGGAAAATTACTGACAGTAGTTTCAGCCAGACGGGTGTTTCTCGTGAAAGATTGGAGAGGGGGGGGGACGAGGGATTGGAGCTCAGACAAGCACCTGCCATGGAAATAACGATAAAACAAAGACAGGCTCGCAACGTCTCTTCTGTGGGAGAGAGGTTGCAGGGAAGAGAAAAGGGCATCACCCACTAAACCACGAAGTCTATTTTGTACTCTGTCAAGGCAGGATAGGCTGTTTTTAGCAGCTCCTGCCCAGATGTGGCAGCAGTACTCCATCCTTGGACGTACTTGGCTTTTATATAGATAGAGAATTGCATTAGTAGTGAGATATCTTCTGGAGCGGTAGAAGGATCCCACCATTTTCCCAGCGTCCCTGGCAACAGATTTGATGTACGTGTTCCATTTCAAATCAGGAGTAAAGGTCAAACCCAGAAGCTTGTCAAAATATGGAGCCTCCCCAAGACGAGAGCCATCCATTTCAATTGATGCCAGATAGGGATCAGAGTGTTGATGATGTAAAGATAGAAGCTTGGTTTTGGATGCATTAAAAGTGACTAGCCACCTCTTCCCCCATTGTACCACGCGCTCAAGATCAGAGGAGAGAGAATTAGAGAGAACTTTGTCATTTACAGCCTTTGATATGTTGCCATAGATGGTCGTGTCATCAGCATAGATGTCAACGAATGATTTAAGTATGTGTTTTGGGAGATCCTTGATGTAGATCAAGAAGAGAGTTGGGCCCAGGATTGACCCCTGAGGGACTCCAGCATTAATACTGTGGGCCTCTGATTTCTGCCCATCAACCACTACTCTTATGAATCTATCAGAGAGAAATGATTTAATGATTGAGAAAACATTTCCAGTAATACCGTAGCTGAAAATCTTGTGAAGTAGGCCCTTATGTCATACCTTATCGAAGGCCTTTGATATGTCAAGAGCAATTGCCCTAGAAAGGAAACCTTTGTCAAGAGATTCACTAATCCTATGTGATATAACCGTTAGCACATCTGCTATAGATCTTGCAGAGCGGAAACCATATTGCATGTCACTAAGAAGGTTGTTTCTGTTGAGGTGGTTGACTACTTATTTATTTAATATGGATTCCAACAACTTACTCATGACACACAGGAGACTTATTGGTCTGTATTGAGAGGGAGATGACTTTTCACCTGAATTCTTAAATACAGGGCATACTGATGAGGTTTTTCAGGGTGTTGGAAAGCACTTCTCCTTAAGGCAACGCTTAATCAGTTTTGTAAGTATGGGGGCAAGCTCTGGTTGGAGCTTTTTCAACACTAACTGGAATGCCATCAGGGCCAGTTGCTTTACTGGAATCAAGGTTCTTGATTAGCTTGGCGACCTCACGCACAGATATTTGTATGTTACCTAGAGTGTTTTCTGTTATAGGAGGAAATACAGGGAGTTGATGGTCATTGTCGCATAGGGTAGAATTAGCTGCAAAGTGCTTGGCAAATAGTCTGGCCTTGTCTGATGCTGACGAGATGACTTCAGGTCCATTGATGGTAGTTGGGATAGAACGCACGCTTCTGTTCAAGATCCTGTTTGCTATTTGCCAGAACTGGTTGGAACCAAGCCGCTGCTCGGCTACTTTGGATTTAACAGACTGAGCATGTAGCTCTCTTGCATGTTTTATAACTCTTTTACAGTGGTTGCTGGCAGTCCTGAAAGCAGCTTTAGTCTCAGTACATCTATTACGTGGGTATCTATGGAAAAAGTGATTTCTGTGCGCGATGGCAGCAGCACATTCATAGGAGAACCATGGCTGGCTGTTAGGTTTTTGTTGGAATTTTTTGGATGGTATGAATCGGTCTATGCCTACAATTAACCATTCGGTCAGGTCTGATACTAATATGATACCTTTTTAAACATGGAATGCAAAGGTAGGTCAGATATGAATGTACGGAAGCTATCCCAGTCAGCCATAGAGTATTGATATACAGTACGGTGGAGAGGTACGTCTGAAGACTTATTACATTTCATTTTTATCTTAACTGCTATAACAGAGTGGTCAGAGGATCCCAGACGAGATAGAACGGAACATGAACACAGCTCAGGGGAAGTTGTGAGGAAAAGGTCTAGAAGGCTTGCATATTGACCGGGTGTATCGGGCACACGGGTGGGTTCGTGAACAATCTGAGTGAGGTCATAGTCAATGGCAAAATCATGACATACCTCCCCTTGTCATCAGTTTTATTTGAGTAGGTCAGCCATTCCACATTATGGACATTGAAGTCACTGCAAATGTGAATGTTAGCCGAAGGATGAGCAGACAGGATGTGGTCAATTTTCTCAGATATGCTCTTAAAGATAGTAACCCCACTGTTGTGGGGGACAATAGAGGGCAAATATAAATGCAGTGGTGTAAGCTAGTGCAACCCGAAAGCACATATATGGTAAATTAGGGTCTTCTCTGGAGATATCCCTACCACATGGAAAGCCATCTTTAATGTAGGCACATATCCATGCCCATGGCGATCTTGGGGGTCAGATTTAGATGTTAAGTTGGAGTATCCTTTAATTATGAATTCGTCTAGAGAAGTGGTTGGCCCAGGCCAGTTTCACTTAGAAAGAATATGTCCGGTTTTGTCTCCTGTAATTGTGTTTCATGCCCTGGAAGGTTGGAACGTAGACCCCTGATGTTGGAGAAGGAGACCCGGTAGTAGGGGTCTACGTTGGTGGATGGGGTTCTAGGTTTATTCGTGATTCTTTTTTGGATATTTGTCATGATTGTTGAGGTTTGTGGAGCAGGTCGGTAGACTTGGTTGGAGCAGGATAGAGAAGGAAAATAAGAGAGAAAAAGACAAGAAATTTTTTTGTTTTTTGGCACATGACTTAATAATCATGATAGTGTTAATGCTAATAATATTACATATTAAGAATCCTACATCAGTAGCGATTAAGTCAGCTAGTGTGAATTTTGAAAAGGATTCCATAAAGTACATGTCATGATAAGCGACATCTATAAAACAGAATTGTTGCTGGGGAATGAAAAGATGGGTAACAGGTCAAACGCAAAGTTGAACGTTGCCAAATAACATCACATTTTCGAGCAAGAGAAATAAAAGTTTTAAAATCAACCTATACAGGAAGCCATGCGATTAAGACATGGCAAAATGATGTAGAAAACTAATAATCTCAGCAAATATTACTGAGGTCTCTTTCCGTCTGTTAAAATGTTTTTGGCCATATAGGGGTATGCCACCAATGATTCCGACGATCGCTTTTATAACCACAGTTATAAAAACCAACCAATCAGAAGAAGTGTTACTATAAAAAAATGTCGAATTTTGGATTAAGTTCAGTTTGCCGTTGACCTCTGTCTCAAAATGACTCAATATCGGAACTGATTCTTTGCCACCATCTTTTTTACTCGGAATTACTTAACACTTAAGCTCGGGACTACATTGATTCTTTGCCGATTTGATTCACTGCCACCATCTTTGTTCAACATAATGTCTCAACACTTAACAGGTTATGCGACCAGCCATCGTCTTTTCTTTGACGGTTCGGAATCTAAATTCAAATTGTGGCAGGTGAAATTTTTAGGCTATTTAAGGATTCGGAAACTACACAAAATTATACAATCTTCAACAGAGAATCCTAACGACCCCAAATTTCTCGAAAAGAACGCAACTTTTTGCAGAACTGATTCAATGCTTAGATGATAGAAGTCTGTCTCTGATTATAAGAGAAGCGTTGGATGATGGACGGAAAGTAGTGAACATTAAGAGAGCATTATTTATCAAAAGGGAAACCGAAAATTATATCACAGAACTAATGTCTCTAAAATGTAACAAAGATGAAACTATTACTGACTACGTTATAAGGGCAGAAACAACTGTCAATGCCTTAAAACTCTCGGGTGAAATAATAAGCGATAGCCTGTTAATATCAATGACCCTCAAGGGACTTCAGCCGATTTTAAACCATTTACAACTGTCATAACACAAAAAGACAAACCCATCAATTTCAGTGAATTTAAAGTGGCATTGTGCAGTTACAAAGAGACGAATCGGATGCTCATGGACAATAATAATTCTAGCAATATCATGAAATTCAAAAATGCTTATCGAAAACCAAAACCAAATTACACATCTCACTGCAATGTTTTCCCCAAGAGTAATTTTCCCAAGAAAAAGAATAAAATTATCTGCTATAATTGTGGACGACCCAACCACAAAAGTTTCTAATGTCGATATAAAAGCTCAAAAACGGACTCCATAAAAAATGTTGAGAATTTTGAGGAAGAACATACATTTCTATTCACATGTAACTTTGACAATACGACAAACAGTAAAAATCTTCTTGTAGACTGTGGCGCTACAGCACATGTTATCACCAAGGAATCTGATTTTATTAATTTGGATTCAAACTTTAATCCACAGAGTCATTTTGTCGAACTTGCCGACGGTAGTCAAATAAATGATATAGTCTTGAAAAGAGGAGATGCTAAAATATCCCTAAAAAATAATAAAGGCAAAATCTGTAACTGTATTCTAAAAAATGCTCTGTTCATACCTACATTTAAGCAAGACATATTTCCCTGCAGGCTGCCATTAAACAAGGCGTGAATATAAAGTTTGGTCAAAACAAGTCAAAATTGATATACCCTAATGGAAGTGTATTTGACATTTAAGAAAATGGCTGACTATATTATTTAAAAAGTATGGTTCCCTCAAAAACTGCCTGTCACAACTTGAAAACCTGGCATAAAATTCTAGGACACTGCAATACAGCTGATATTAAAAAATTACCAAATGTAGTCGCAGGCATGAAAATAATACCTTCAGACGATCTCCCAAATTGTGATGTTTGTGCACAGGGGAAAATGATAAAATATATAAGACAAAAAGGCCACAAAATTTCTCTCACTTGTGCACTGTGACTTGGCAGGCCCGATCAGTCCGATGAGGAGAAACAATCTAAGTTATGTTTTGAACTTTGTTGATGATTATTCAGGCTTAATTATAGTTTATTTTCTAAAAATCAAATCCAACACTATCCTCGCCACTAAGAAATATTTAGCTGATATTGCCCCGTACGGCTCGGTAAAATGTATTCGCTCAGACAATGGGATTGAATTTACTAGTAAAGACTTTGAACTTCTATTAATTAACCATCGTATTAAACATGAGAAATCGGCGCCATATTCCTCATTTCAAAATGGAACCGCTGAAAGAGCACAGCGGACCCTTTTTGAGATGGCAAGATGACTACTTATCGAATCAAAATTAACACATAGTTTATGGATGTACGCTTTAATGGCAGCAGCAGTATATATCAGAAATAGATCGTTTAATAGATTAGGCAAAACCTTGTATGAAGCATTTTGCAGTGTAAAACCAAAAATGAACCGAATGTATATAGTTGGTTCAAATTGTTTTGCATTTATAGAAAATACCTGTAAACTAAATATTAAAAGCGAAAAAAACATTTTCGTAGGTTACAATAAAAAACAGTCTAGCATATTTAATCTACTTTCCAGACCAAAATGCCATAAAAAAGGTTAGATGTGTAAAATTCAATGATACATTCAATTTCAAAAATAATGAACCAGTGGATGAAAAATGTGAGGAAATATTACCTAGTATCTTAATCGATCATCACGAAAATACCAACCAATCAGAAGCTTAAGTGTTACTATAAAAAAATATTGAATTTAGGATTAAGCTTAATTCGCCGTTGGCCTCTGTCTCAAAACGACTCAATATCAGAACTGCACTTATTCTTTGCTGTCATTTTTGTTACTAGGAATTACCTAATACTCAAGCTCGGGACTACATTGATTCTTCGCCGATTTGATTTACTGCCACCATCTTTGTTCAACATAATGTCTCAACACTTAACACCGTCTATGTCACTTATTTCTTATGTTAGAAAGAATAAGTTATTATTTAGTTTCTCTCTCTCTCTCTCTCTCCCTCCTTTCTAAGTAAATTGTCTTCAAATAAAAACCTTGAAGAAAACACAGTGAACGTCTCCTTGTGACACATGAATATGACACCCTACAGCACTTTAAAGACACAAAAACAAACACAAATCAAGAATGAAAAACGACGACCAGTGATGTTACCTCAAGTAAAAAAAAAAAAAAAAAAAAAAAAAAAAAAACTGGATACTCCACCAGCCTAGATGAATTCTTATCCTGGAATCCAGTAAGCCCCCCAAAAAGATATAGTACAACACATTAAAATAGTTAATTGGGAGGGGGGGGGATTATGTTCTCAATTTCTTTACTAACTCAATGTTTGGAGATATAAAGAACGTTAATGGAACATTCGAATATGTACATATATAAAGAGTTCAAGTGTTAGCCTCAGGTAGGGGGGAGTCCTTTGATTTCTGAGAACTTTTGACAGAAGGAAAATGAAACAAAGAAAACCAAATGCATCATAACAAAAATTGGTGATTAACTAAAAATCAAAATAAACTATAAATATATTCATAACACTAGTTACAAGATCGATACAAAATTTTCTTAATTGTATTGGAAAATAATGTAAATGAAAATCATTATAACAGGAATAATTATTGATTTATAAGAAATTGAAATAGAAATTTAAAAAAAAAAAAATAGGGAGATTTAATCATGACTGGGGGTAATGATTAATCCAATATTAAATTGTGCAATTTATATAATAATAAGTTTAAGATGTAAGAGGAGAGAATAATGGTTAAAGTAAAAATTAATAAAAATTATCGATTAAACTCATTATTACTAAATTTAGGCATGCTGTGGCTTGTATGAGATTGATGAATTTCACTACGAAAAGGACAAAAAGACTGTATAAACACCCCACACACGTATATATAAAATTTCTTTATTTGGTGTGTTGATCGCTCATTGGTGAAAACATTACCTACATGCACACACAAATAATTCCAGGTTAAAGATATCCAAAAGTAACAAACCAATGAATTTAATGAGATAGTGTTCGATAAAAAAGAGCAAAGTATGTTTTTATTTAATCATAGGTTAACACATTACATGGTTATGACAATAACAAAGCTACCGTTTCGGTCAAATACTGATCTTTATCAGGTGACCTAAACTTCCGATTTCATGGAGACATGCTCTTAAAATCTTTATTTATAGCTTTACCTTATTATATTGACAAATAAATTTGTGTGTGACACTATGGTGTCATGAATGCATGCAGCAAAGTGCATATTACAGTGAGGAGGGTGTTTGACCAGACAGGATGAGGTGGAGGAGTGCAGAGAAATGCAAAGACTTACCTAGCAAAATAGGACCAACTGCCGAGCTGTCATTATGGGTTTGTTACATGCAAGCCAGATGACATATTGTCTCAAAAATGGGGACATAATTGGAATTATCTGAGATGTCAGAGGAGATGTTTGTATTAGAAGGGGCATTTGCTGATAAGGGCTACACACAGTGCTGGATGAAGAAACCCAGGAAACTGCCATAGATATCAGTGTGAGCAACCACCCTCTCCTTCCAGGAAAGAAAGAGCGAGAGGTGTTTAGTGGTTGAGATAAGTTCAAAGTTCAACGATTTGACCTTTGAGAACTCTACCAAACTCCTCCGCCAATTTTGGGTCTAAACACTTGAAATTCTAGATATAGGTTCTTTGGACATTGATCAAACGTTATAGTTTGATTTGAACCGAAAACAATAAATGTTAAGAGGTCAAAATTGGGGTCTAAGTTAAAAAAAAAAAATTTGACCTCTGCAGTCTCTACCTAATTACTCAGCCAATTTTAGGTCTAAACATTTGAAATTTTACATAAAGTGTATTCAGACATAGGGCAAGCTTTTTAATCGGTTTTTGGCCGAAACTTTGGCTGCCAAGGGGTCAAAGTTCAAAAGATTTTACATTTGCAGTCTCTAGTAAACTATTTAACCAATTTTGGGTCTACACATTTGAAATTTTACATAAAGGGTACTCAGACATGCAGCAAGCTTTTTAATCAGTTTTTGGACGAAAGTTTCGCTGCCAAGAGGTCATGGTTGAAATAGATAACCTTTGCAGACTCTACCAAACTCCTCTGCCAATTTTGGGTCTAAACACTTGAAATTTTAGATGTAGTTTACCTGGGCATGGATCAAACATTTTAATTTATTTGAGCCCAAAACAATAAATGTTTAGAGGTCGAAATTAAAATTTTTTTTACCTCTACAGTCTCTACTAACTTTTCTCTATATTAGTTTAGGAAGTCTATTATATAGAAAAGCATTACAGTACATATGCACACTTTTTAATACATATATATATATACACATAATGTTATGAACAGTACATAGGGTCCAAGCAAAGCCGGAATGAATTGATAATCTATATATCTATAAAAGTGAAAGTGTGTGTGTGTGTGTGTGTGTGTGTGTACATTTCTCTACACAATAACTCTGTCAATTTTCAGTCTACAGACTCGAAATTTGATATATAGGGTATGGAGATTTGGGAAAATCTTTGTAATCCGTTTTCGGATAGAAATTTGGCTGTTAAGGGGTCAAAGTTCAACGATTAGACCTTTGATAACTCTACCAAACTCCTCCGCCAATTTTGGGTTTAAACACTTGAAATTTTACATATAGGTGCATTGGACATGGATCTAACTTAATAACTTGATTTGAGCCCAAAACAAATGTTAAGGGGTCATAGGGAGCCCAAAACAATAAATGTTATGGGGTCATAATAGGGGTCAAAGTTTTTAAAAATTTGACCTCTGCGGTCTACCAAATTACTCAGACAATTTCTGGTCTAAACATTTGAAAATTTACATAAAGTGTGTTTAAAGATAGGGCAAGCTTTTTAATCGGTTTGGGTCGAAAATTTGAGCTACTAATATATAAATGTATGTATGTTTACATGTCTGCCTAAAACCTTCGACAGAGGCGACGGATTTTCACAAGATCAGTATCGGTTTTCTTTTTGCTCAACACACACCTCCAAACACCCGGGCAACGCCGGGCATCCATGCTTATATATATATATATATATATATATATATATATATATATATATATATATGGATTTGAAATTATACAAATTATGACTTACAAAATTTATTGTTCATAAACAAGGAATGCAAGATAAAGTAAATTATTTCCTTATTCCATGGAGTTTCTTCAAAGGAAAATTGTTAGCAAAAGGATTTTCATAGATCTGCTATAACATTGCTGATTAGCACAAAAATTGACAGCTCCAAAGTTCGAAAAAATATTGGAAAAATTATATAAATATGCCAAAAGGATATTCAAATTGATTTCCAAGTAAGAAGATAATAGTCAACTAATAATATCTTACACATTGTATCTCTTGTTTATGAACTAAAAATTTGGTTAATTATAATTTGCATAGTTAACTTCCTTTCATATATTGATGCTCTATCTCAAATATTGAGCATTTTTATCTAGATAGGATTAATGTATAAATATTTATATTTAATTTTTTTTTTTAATTTAAATACTGAAAAAAAAAAAACCAACCCTAATATATGTATATATATATATATATATATTGCTAGGTTTATATAAATAGCCACGTACATTTGCACCCAAACTCTATCTACATCATATCTGTAAACCTTATGTGTTCCAATGCATTTTATAGACCAGAGGCGGCTTGAGCAAGTGTAGGTCAGCAGAAGAGAAGAATGAAAATAAGAACAAACAAAAATCAATTTCATTCTGAAATGGGTCATGACTGGACATGTTAGTGATATCCAGGCCTCTTCGACCCCTTCCTTCCCCAGAGTGTAGGTCATGCAGCACACACACACACACACACACACACACACACACACACACAACATCAAGAAAGGAAAAATTATCTAGCCCTCTCCCCATCCTAACCAACTACTGGGGAAGCTGTTAGCAAAACATTCTGAGTCATGATTCAAAGCGAAGAGTGTACAGCAGCTAAGAGGAAGCATATTGATATTAAGATCATTTTTTTTTTTTTTTTTTTTTTTGTAAAAACCTCTTCATCACTATTTAAAACTAGCAAGGTTACCTTGTGTTACTCGGGAGTCTAATTTCCGTAAATTACAAAAAAAAAAAAAAAAAAAAAAAAAAAAAAATGAAAATGAAAACGGAACAATCTGTTTGATATTGTAATTCGAAATGTTTACTTTGGGACAAAATCAGAGTAAAAATAATTATGCCCCGGATGAGGTTCGAACCCACAAATGTTCAAACTCTACAATTAGTAAAGTAAGCGATTTACCCACAGCGCAAGTATGACATGATGACACTATTAATTCAACACAAAACAGACTGTATTCCAGTCTCAGTCTCTCTCTCTCTAAGGTAAAGATAGAAAGGATAGGAAAGTCACAGGTCTTTTGCTATTGCTAAATTATGAGTCATAAGTGAAAAATGATTTCATTTTAAAAATCTTACGAACTGGATAAATTATTTCTTTTGTAAGAAGTTAAATTGAAATACAATTTGTCAAGAAAATCAAGCCGAGCATTGCCCAAGTTATTCCCCCACAATCAATCAGGCTAGAAGAAACCAATTATTCCCCAAAAGCCATTCTACTCATATACTGGGAGTTGGAGTATAGCCAGCAACATTCATCCTAGGTGAGTTGAACCGGCTTCCTCCAAAGGAAGAAGCGTTAAGGGAATATTAAATTCATAAGCGGTCCCCAGTCGCATGTATATCCCTGTCAGAGGAGATGATGACGTTAAGGTTTTGCAGTTCTTGTAGGAAGGTGTTGACCTCCTCCTACATACAGCACCAGTACCTAGTATTCCCAAATGGTCACCCATCTGGCTCAACCAGGCTCAACATTGCTTAACTTCGCTTATCAATATGATTATGGTGTATATTGGGAGTTGGAGCAAGGAAATCAGAACTTAACTGACACTTACAAACAGAAAGAGCTCCAATAGTTTATATGTAAATATTGCTTGAATGAAGCATTATTTAGAAAAGAGACTAGCCTGGGTACTTGGCATTGCTCGAGTGTTTGTAGGTATGTGTTGAAAAAAAAAAAAAAAAAAGTTGTAGTAGACAGGCAGGCTTTAACTCATGACGCGAAGGCGAAATAAAAAGTGGAGGTGTGTGTAAGGGTGTTGGTTGAGCAAAAAAAAAAAAAAAAAAAAAAAAAAAAAAGTGGTAGTAGGCAAGCAGGCTCGAACCTGTACTGCGAAGGAGGAAAAGAAAGTGAAAAAAAAAAAGTGACGCGTTAACCGTTGCGCCCATCGCCAAACCTGAAGTGACGTAAGTTTAAATTAAGATTAGACAACCGAAAAGAGGCGATGACTTTCGAAAAAAGTGACCCCTTCATGTAAAAAAGTGCCCAGTAAAGAGTGAAGGAATTAATCTTTTGGGCCAATTTTTCAATATTTGTCGTCCGAAGAAGGGTCGAGCTTCAAAATGATACCAATCTTGTGAAAATCCGTTGCCTCTGTTGAAAGTTTTTGCAAGACATAGATACATACATTCATACATACATTTAAACAAACAGGTGAGATTTATATTATAGACTAGTGGGGAGGGGTACCTGGCATTGCCCGAGTGTTTGTAGGTGTGTGTGGTTGTTAATGAAAATGTACGAATGAGCGAAGTAAAAAAAGAAAACAGATCTAAAAAATAAAGCGGTGAGGAGGGGGGGGGATTTACCCGGGCGGTGGGTAATCAAAACATAGAAAAAAAAAAACAAACAAAACTAACGTGAGGCAAACGAACGATGTTAAATGTAAAAATCGAAAAAACAAAAACAAAAAAGAAAACAGAAAAACAAACGTTAAAACTTCTGGAAAAAAAAAAAACATGTGAAAAATGGCTTAAATAAGCCTGTTTCGATATTAAAATTTAAAAAATCGGTGGGTATCCGGGTGTTTTTGGGTGTGTGTGGTCGGTCGGGTGTGTCAATGAAAACCTAAGAATAAGCGAAGAAAAAAAAAAACAGAAAAACGAACGTTACGTGAAAAATGGCTTAAATAACACTGGTTCAATATTTATATTTAAAAAAAAAAAAAAAAAAAAAGAAGACATCTCACACCACGATTCGAACCCATAGCGGACACACATACATACATACATACATACAAACATACATACATAAATACATTTTCGCTTTTATATATATGGATTATATACTCATCAACTAACAGCCAATCATAAGTTGGAGAATGGACTTGTCCATGAGCATAATGAAACATTCCAACCTTAATATAAACCGGCTTTCTCGTGTACTCCTTGGTTTATTTGTTTGTAGCTCAATTGGTTATACATTTGAGTACGTACTACTAAATTCAATAAATATAAAAACCAAGATGAGAATCGGAGTCCAAATAATTACAAAAACAAATGTAATTAAGCAAATTAAAAACAACTTGATATATAGGGGGTTCGAACCTATGGAATAAATTCAGTTTGGTTTTTAGCAGGTAAAAATAGCTGCTAAATGGTAAAAATTGAAAAAAAAATTAATTTGGCAGGCATAAGTCAACAAAACATGTTACTTCTACTCATGCGAAAATGTAGATTTATATATTTAACATTATTTTTTAAGCTTTTATGTGTATGGACTTAGCTCAAGTGGCAACGAATAATGCTTGAGCTGATGGCACTAAAGTCATATTTTTAATTAAACTTTTGCAATCACTACTATATATTGGGTATAATAAAGAATTCAATCCATAATAATGAATACAGAATCTGCATAAATTAAAATATCATAATTTAATGCATTTTATGACCAGGCAATGCTGGGCAGCCTGCGAGTGTTAAATATTTATTTCTAAGCATGATAGATACTTATGCTGAATAAGGACCATGCTATCATCAGAATCGTCCAGACAATTTACAGAAAATGTCAAAAAGTGTAAAAATGCTTTAACCTTAATACAAAAAAAATCATAAAATATTTGTTATCATTGGTTTAACATTTTAAAAAAGAATCATTGGTTTAATATTTAAAAAAAAACTCATTGGTTCAATATTTAAAAAAAATCATTGGTTTAATATTTAAAAAAAATCATTGGTTTAATATTTAAAAAAAATCATTGGTTTAATATTTAAAAAAAATCATTGGTTTAATATTTAAAAAAAATCATTGGTTTAATATTTAAAAAAAATCATTGGTTTAATATTTAAAAAAAATCATTGGTTTAATATTTAAAAAAAAAATCATTGGTTTAATATTTTAAAAAAAACTCATTGGTTTAATATTTAAAAAGAAAATCATTGGTGCAATATTTAAAAAAAAAATAATTGGTTTAATATTTAAAAAAAAGTCATTGGTTTAATATTTAAAAAAAATCATTGGTTTAATATTTAAAAAAAAATCATTGGTTTAATATTTAAAAGAAAAATCATTGGTGTAATATTTAAAAAAAAATAATTGGTTTAATATTTAAAAAAAAATAATTGGTTTAATATTTAAAAAAAAATAATTGGTTTAATATTTAAAAAAATCATTGGTTTAATATTTAAAAAAATCATTGGTTTAATATTTAAAAAAAATCATTGGTTTAATATTTTAACAAAATCATTGGTGTAATATTTAAAAAAAAAATAATTGGTTTAATATTTAAAAAAAATCATTGGTTTAATATTTAAAAAGAATCATTGGTTTAATATTTTAAAAAATAATTGGTGTAATATTTAAAAAAATAATTGGTGTAATATTTAAAAAAATAATTGGTGTAATATTTAAAAAAAATAATTGGTGTAATATTTTTAAAAAATCATTGGTGTAATATTTAAAAAAATCATTGGTGTAATATTTAAAAAAAATCATAAAATATTTGTTTGTTATTGGTTTAATATTTTTAAAAAAATCAGAACATTTTTATAATATTTAAAAAAAATTATTACAATGATTTTTGGTTCTAAATATCTCATATTTAAGGTTTTGCTTGTTTTGTTTTATGGCATATCAACCTTTTTGGGGGTTATTTAATGCTGAATCTAGTAATTTTGATAAAAGGACGGTTTTTATGTTTCAAGTTCTTCATATCTTCAAATATTTATTCATGGTGTTTAGTTTCATTGTTTTGTAAAAAAAATTGTTATTTTCGTTTTCGACTTTGCATAACATGATTGAGTTTTGCAAAGGGAAAAGAAAGAAACAATAGCATCAATTTTGGTGTATTTTAAGTCAGGAAGCCAGTATTTTCAGACAGCCTGCTCTGGTAGGCACCAGTTCGCATATTTTAGGATAAACATTACCATGACAATGTACTCCAAAATTTGGTAAGCAATAGAAATTAAATTGGATCCCAGTTCTTGTTGTAATATTGTAAACTATTCTGTACTGTTACTAAGGAGGGAAAATCATATGAGGTTGGTGGGGGGGGGGCAAGAAGATCAAGAATTTGTCCGTTGTGCAGACTGAGTTTGTTTCCATCTCTTATGGTTGACAGTAAAATTAAGATCATTTTTCTGCTCATCATTTTTGCAAATGAAATACGAACTTGGCTATTTTTTATTCATAAACGTTGATTACACTTAGAGTTTGTTTTATGATAGAGAAGAAGAAGAAGAGAGAGAGAGAGAGAGAGAGAGAGAGAGAGAGAGAGTGCAACTTCAAGCCTATTTGTATTACTGTGGTAATGGTATGGAGAGACAAAACATAAGCAGCCAAAATTAACATTTGTCCGTTGGAAGGAAACTGTGGCACACGAAGCTAACACCCTTTAGATTCAAACCCAGGGTTCATACAAATTTTAATGTCCATTTTCTAGGGTTTTTCAAGACCTTCTCCAGACAAAATTTAAGTTTTCAAAACAAAATTTGATATATACAGATTGGTAGAATAAACCAAAAAACTACTAATATTTTAATTAATATTTAAAAAATATTTTAACAGTATTTATTTTGATTTTGAATTTCACTTCGGCTACATCCGTAAAGTATATAAATAACATCTTGCAGTTTTGTAATAAACGGGCAAAACTCTTGTATCAACAATGCCGGAAATAATAATATGATGAAATTTCAGAAGAATGTATTTATTTCGATTTTATTTTTAATATTTAAAAAAATAGTTCAACAGTACTTGTTTAAATTTTATTTTTAATATTTAAAAAATAGTTCAACAGCACTTGTTTAAATTTTATTTTTAATATTTAAAAATTATTTTAATAGTATTTATTTCGATTTTATTTCTAATATATAAAAAAAATCTTAACAGTATTTATTTCATTTTTATTTTTAATATCTAAAAAATATTTTAACCAGTATTTATTTCAATTTTATTTTTAATATTTAAAAATATTTTAATAGTATTTGTTTAAATTTTATTTTTAATATTAAAAAATTATTTTAATAGTATTTATTTCGATTTTATTTCTAATATTTAAAAATATCTTAACAGTATTTATTTCATTTTTATTTTTAATATTTAAAAAATATTTTAATAGTATTTGTTTAAATTTTATTTTTAATATTCCAATACAATTTTTACTGAACACAAAGAATGCCCGTTTCAAAACATTTCCCATATTTATCATTGAAACGTCAAAATAAACAATTGTTACTTGTTTTAAATTGGAGTTGTGGTTTTGTTGGAGGATTGGAGAAGAATCCTTTTGTCACAAGAGTGACAGAGATAAACACAACAAGCAGACGATCACGGTCTGTGCAGTGACAGCACACGAAAGTACATCCACAAACCCAAAGAACCAAAATGGCAAATGTTGATCAGAAAAGCAAATTAGACTTTTAATCAGTGTTGACATAAAAAGAATTGAGTACGTTTGAGAATCCGACTTGTAAAAGTTTTTTTGCTTCAAGTTCTTTATATCTTCAAATATTTATTTATAGTGTTTGGTTTGGTTGTTTTGTAGAAGATAAGTGTTATTTTTGTTTTTGACTTTACAGAACATGATTAAGTTTTGCAAAGGGAAAAGACAAAAACAATAACATCAATGTTTGGTGCATTTTAAGCCAGGAAGCCAGCATTTTCAAGCTGCCTGATCTGGTAGCACCAGATGCCGTAACAGGTATTACCACTTCAGGCCAAAGTGGACCTGAGAGCAATGGTAACTATGGGGCAACTTCACATTTCCATAGTCCCCAAATGGGGTCTCACTGTTGGATGTCTTTTAAAATCATACCCAGGACTATTCTCGTTTCTGAAAACAAAACAATTTAACTGGGAACAAAGTATAGTATCTGTTCTGATACTCGGTTTCATCTTTTTTGTTTTCTATCAATGAAGAAATCCTTCTAAGCTGAGACAATTTTAATTTTTGTCCCAGCCCAGAGTGCCACTTGTTTGAGAAGTTGGATTTTACCCCACATTAAAGATCGACCTTGTGTCTAATTTTGTCTTCATGAGGAGACAAGTAAATGGAGATACCATGTATGTAATGTTTGTTTTTTTGTTTTTTTACTTATTTATTTGTTTAGTCTGAAACGTTTTGTCAATAAAACTATGTATTTTTTTTAGTTTTATTTTATTATACAATACCTGTACAGTATAACAACCGTGTTATTGTCAGAATCGTCCGGACGGTTTATGGAAAACGTTAAAAGATGCCAAAGGAAAGTTTCATGATATTTTTTTTTTTTTTTTTTTTGCAAAAACACTAGCCATTTTTTTCAATGCGAATTATATTATTTCCATCAGTATAAAGCTAATTCAGTGAAAAATTAATTGAAAAATATAAGCAATATTCTTGGATAATTATTGGACAATGTTTACAAAACTTTTAGAAAATGAAAAATTTTAAATCAAGAAAAAAAAATTCATTGTAAGGTAAGTTTGACGATTTTTATATTTTTGGAATAACAAATAACTGATAGCAAACAACAGATGATTTAAAAAATTTAATGACCTTTAATGAATGTTTTTGTTCATATCAAGATAAATATTTAGGTTTTTAAAAATCAATGATAGCAAATTAAAATCAATGATAGCAAACAAATGTTTTCTTTATGACTTTAATATTAGGAATAAGCCGATCAGCATGTTGGCAACTTTTGGCATTTTCTGTAAATTGCTCGGACGATTCCGACGATAGCATAGTTCTTTATACCGCATAAGTAACTATTATGCTCAGAAACAAATATATATATATATATATATATATATATATATATATATATATATATATATATATATATATATACTAGCGATTCTAACCCGGCTATGCTTGGGCCCTATGTATTGTTTATAACTTTATGTGCATATGAATATATATATATATTAAAAAGTTAGAGTCATGTCAAGGTAACCTACATCTAAAATTTCAAGTGTTTAAACGCAAAATTGTCGGAGGAGTTGAGTAGAATGTGCAAAGGTCAACTCTGTAAACTTTGACCTCTTGGCAGCTAAATTTTCGCCCAAAACGGATTAAAAAGTTTGCTGCATGTCTGAATGTCTTTTATGTAAAATTTCAAATGTTTAGACCCAAAATTGGCTGAATAGTTTGCTGGAGACTGCAAAGGTCAAATCGTTTGAACTTTGACCCCTTGGCAGCCTAATTTTCGGCCAAAAACCGATTAAAAAGTTTGCTCTATGTCTGAATACACTTTATGTAAAATTTCAAATGTTTAGACCAAAAATTGGCTGAGTAATTTGGTAGAGACCGCAGAGGTCAAATTTTTTAAAACTTTGACCCCAATTTTAACCCCTTAGAACTTATTGTTTTGGGCTCAAATCAAATGAAAAAGTTTGACCCATGTCCAAAATACATCTAAATTTCAACTGTTAAAACCAAAAATTGGCCGAGGAGTTTGATAGAGTTTTTAAAAGTCAAATCGTTGAAATTTGACTCCTTGACAGCCAAATTTCTGGCCGAAAACCAATTAAAAAGATTTTCCCAAATCTTAATGCCTCTTATCTCGAGTCTGTGCATCGAAAATTGACAGAGTAGCTTGGTAGGGAAATGTACACACACACAAACAATTTCACTTTTATAGATATACTAGCATTTCAGCCTGGCGTTGGCCGGGTGTTTGGATGTGTCTGTTGAGCAAAAAAAAAAAAAAAAAAAAAAGTGGTAGTAGGAAGGCAGGCTCGAACCCGTACCACGAAGGAGGAAAAGAACGGGGGAAAAAACTGCCATCTATGCTGCTATGACCATCGCCAAACCGGAAGTGACATTTTTTTAAAATTAAGGCTAGACTATCGAGAGGATGCCTTTCAAAAATATCGGCGAAAAAAGCGACCCCCGTCCTGTAGAAAAGTTTCTAGTTGAAGGTGAAGATATTAATGTTTTCAGTCAATTTTTCGGTATTTGTCGTCTGAATGGTCGGACTTTAAAACGATACTGATCTTGGTAAAATCCATCGCCTCTGTCAAAAGTTTTAGGCAGACATGCAAACATACATTTATATATTGGTAACCCAAAGCGATTAAAAACCTTGCCCTATCTCTGAATACCCTTTATGTCAAATTTCAAATGTTTAGACCAGAAATTGTCTGAGTAATTTGGTAGAGACCGCAGTTCAATTTTTTTTAAACTTTGACCCCTATTATGACCCCTTAACATTTGTTTTGGGCTCAAATCAAGTTATTAAGTTAGATCCATGTCCAAGGAACCTATATCTAAAATTTCAAGTGTTTAGACTCAAAATTATCGGAGGAGTTTGGTAGAGTTCTCAAAGATCAAATCGTTGAACTTTGACCCCCTTAATCACCAAATTTCTGGCTGAAAACCGATCCCAAAGATTTTCTCAAATCTCAGTACCCTGTATATCAAATTTCGAGTCTGTAGACACAGTACTTGCATACGGAAATAGACACACACAGACAGACACTTTATATATATATATATATATATATATATAATTAACTACTCCCATTTCACCCAAATTATAAATGTGCATATTATTTTGCTTATGATTCAACCAGAAGTAAAAGTTTAAAAAAACTGATTTCAGACCAAAATGTGTCTTTTTGGGTGTTGTTTATTCTGGGGTGCTTCAAGTATAATTAATTGTTTTTGGGGTCCCCCCCCCAATTGTGTCATTACTGTGGCATTGTTACAGTTGTGTCGTTACTGTTGCATTTTTACAGTTGTGTAATTACTGTGGCATTTTTCCATGTGTTGTTTGAGAAGCTAGTTGCCGTAACACTTTCATAAGAGAATCAATATTGTCGATATGGGATCTTGCCTTCATCGACTTTTCGCTATGACCTCATTTTTCCAAAACCTTGACATGTCATTTAATTTGAAATGACACTTTCTTCCCACCAACCCTCTTCTCTTGCCTTCTATTTTCCCTTTTTCTTTTTATATATATTATATCAATTCTATAATAATATATAATATTATATAATAATATATATAAATGATATATATTATCA
The DNA here is from genome assembly GCF_053919585.1 of Euprymna scolopes. Classification (NCBI taxonomy): domain Eukaryota; kingdom Metazoa; phylum Mollusca; class Cephalopoda; order Sepiida; family Sepiolidae; genus Euprymna; species Euprymna scolopes. The sequence continues at coordinate 69,400,177 of NC_136507.1, forward strand.
TATCAATTCTCTAAGTTCTAGAGTAAGTTCATGGAATTTCTGCGATTACTGTTGACCAAAAGAAGAGTATACAGTGTGATGATGTATGGAAGGGAAACCTGGCCAGTGAGAGTTGAGGATATGTGTTGCATGATATGAGAATCATAAGAGTCTTAAAGGCAGGCTTCGATCTGTTGACCTCAGAGAAAGATTAAATCCGGGCAGTATAAGAGAGATGCGTGCAGACTTTGATAGTAAGGCCACATTGAAAGAATGGATGACAGTTCTTCGGTTACTAGATGTAGAACAGTTGAGGTAGCAAGTTCAGTTCAGAGGGTAAAACCAAGTAAAACAAAGTGATAAGAATGAACTTGAAAGAAAGAGGGATAAATAAAGACCTAGCCAGAGATAGGTTAGTTTGAAAATCAATTTCTGAAAGCTGTCCAATTCATGCCAGCATGCAAAACGGATGAAGGTAATTTTATCTTTATAATATCTAGGCTTTCTTCTGTTTCTCATATTTGCTGATTGGATATTGTTTATAATTTACAATTAAAATTCAATTCTTATTTTCATGATAAACTATTAGTTTTTATTTTGATTGTTTGATGTGCATATTTACTTTCTTGACACACAAAAATGCATCTACTGGAGAGAACCTGAATGCCTACAAGACACTGTCCTCAAGTGTCTAAGGTTTCTCTCTACAGGGGAGCTTGTCAGGACAATCTGGCATGATGATACTTTTACATATAAGTAACCCCTGACTAAATATACAAAATAACACAGTATTCGCTGCTCAAATAAGAGATCTTGAGTATAGCTAACACACAGTGGCTTATACGAGAAATGATGCACCTTCTTTAAGTGATGTTGCCTATAGTAACAACATTAAGCTGGATACTCAACCAGACTAGATGAATTCTTGTTATGGAATGCAGTAAGACCAAGAGATTACAAGAAAGATTTAATATAACATTAAAATGATTAATTGGGGAGAGGAAATTTAATATCCTTAACATCTTTTTAAACTCAATGTTTGAGAGGTAAAAGAGAACCTTAATGAAATATATGAATATCTATGTATCTCATGTAAAGATCAAGTGTTGGCCCCCAGGAAGGGGCCCCTTGATTTCTTAGAACTTCTATTGAAGTAAAAGGAAACAAAAAGAAAATATATATATATATATATATATATGAAATAAAAGTAAAATTAAAAATTTTTTTTCTAACTCTTTATTTATTTATTTATTCATCTATTTACTTATATGTATGCGTGTGGGGGGTGTTTGTTGTGTGTATATATATGTATATGTGTAATTGTATGTATTCATATGTATGTATGTATGTATATACATGTGTACATATTTATTTCATTTTTCTTCTCATTTCATTTGGTGTCTTTTAATAACTGTTGCTGATAATTTAATTCTTAATTAATAACTTGTACATTTCAGTTGACCTCTTTTTTGCTCTAAATTTTAGCGCCTTTTAACGACATCTTGTCTGGGTCATTTTGACATTGGTTTTTCTATTTTAAAATTAATTCAATCAACATTCAATTTTTTTTTCTTCTTCACTCATTTTTCTTAATTTAGTCTTGCCTCAGCAGTCAAGTTTGAAATTTCTCCCATTTTTTTATGCACATCTTATCTTTCTTTTATTAATATTATTGGAATTCATTCCTTTTTCCTTGTACATATTTGTGAATTATTCCACGGATTTCGGCCTTTTGAATTATTTTGGACCATCTTCCAATTACGCAATTCCCTTGGATTTTACTTGTGCAAATGGAAATTTAACCAACTTTCTTGGATTCTACAATTTTGGATTTTACCGTCATTGGATACTTTACCCTTTACCAGACTATCCATTCACGTGAAATCACTTTTTTCTTCCCCCTATTCCCTCTGCTTCACTTTTTGTTATCAGGTAAGATCTGTGACTTACTTGTAGTTTCATCAAATACTTTTGCAAGCAAAATCCGATCCCACATTTTGCTAAATCCTACCCTCTGATGAGAAGGAAAGTATTTCTTTGAAACTCTGCGGATTAAGGACTACCCACTTATTTAGTGTTTCCTTTTCAAATTAAATATGTTTTTAACTCTTTTTCAAAGTGTTTTTTTAACGTTTTATTAATTACTTGCTCTTATTTATATATATATATATATATATATATATATATATATATATATATATAATTATTTACTATATTTTACAACCGCGCAGTTTTTTAACTTTTACTTCTGGTTGAATTATAAACAAAATAATATGCACATTATATAATATGGGTGCAATGAGAGTAGTTAATTATATATATATACACTATAATTTACAATCACGAGAGATACAGTTGAACATTTACTCTTTTTAAATGCTTTTAACGTCAGTCAGAGTGATCTAGTCATTATATGACGATCTACGCATATGAGCTAAGTTGATCGACTTATTACAACTGAAAGTGCTCAACGATAAGAAACAACTTTCTTAAATGGGTTGACATAATTATTTACTATAATAATTAAATACCTACAGACACTAATGCTTCATCCTTTCGAGAATCATCAGTGCAGAGTGTCACGATTAACGCCAGTCGAGAGATTCGAACCCTGGCAACAGAAGTCATGTCTGGCTTCATTAGCTAGGACCTGAACAATTCGGCTACCAACAACCACGAGAGATACAGTTGAAATTAAACGTTTTTTCTTTTTAAATGCTTTTAACGTCAGTCAGAGTGATCTAGTTGTTATATGACGATTTACGCACATATATTATTTTTTAAATATAATTATCCACTGACACATGTTTCGTCATCTACGACTCATCAGAGTGGCTGAATCTAACGAGATTCGAAATAGGGACCGCCATGGTAAGAAGCGTAGCCTCTTACCACTAGGCTATCTCGCACGACTTAATGCATAGCATTTTTTTTATGTGGATATTGTTTTTGTTTTGCGATAATTTTTGAATGAATTCAATTATATATATGAATGTGCATTTTTACCTAAATGCGAGTTGGGAATGATTTTCCCGTTGATCAATTTTGGTACCCCAAAGGGGAGCGGCATATGTATTATTTTTAAAATATAATTATCAACTGACACGTATTTCGTCGTCTCCGACTCATCAGAGTGACTGATCTAGCGAGATTTGAAATCAATACTCCATGGTAAAAAAGCGTAATCCCTTACCACTATAGAAAAGTGAACTTTCACTTTATGTACTAAAAAATTTATCAAAAACAATTTTTTTTTTTTTTTTTTTAGGAATTCAAGATATGGTTCAGTACCTTTGAACTTTGTTTCGTTTCGGTTAACTTTGTTTTTTTGTATAACCTTTTCCTATGGTGTTACGTTATTTTCTTTGCCTTAAGACCAAAATGCTTTCTTTTGTAACATTTGTACATTAACAGACTTCGATGGATCGTGCCCTCCCCATTACAATAATAATAAAAAGAAATTGAAATTCTACATTTTTAGACAATTATTTTTTATTATCTTAAAATTTAGACTGGGTAATCAATTTTAAAAATTAAACATAATATGATCCCCTATTTCAGGGCCATTCTAGCATTTTAAAGCAGTTAACAAAATTTTTTACTACTAACCCTAAGTCTGAGTAGCTGTCAGTTAGAATTAGGTTCAGATTAAAAGACTATAATGATTGTTTAAAATAGCAATATGGACTGTGCTAAAACCGCCGTTTCATCAGCATATTATGACAGGTTACAAAAACTGCCAAAAGATGCTGAAATGCTTAGCTAATAAAATCGCAGCACCCGACAATTGACAGACGTGATAAAAATCTTGCAGAAAATTCAATAAATTTGTATTTAGAAAGGATTTTTAGTTAAATGTAATTTTTACGGTATCTTGTGTTTATTAAATTGTTAGGTGAAAGTACAGAATAGTTAACAAGCTCACCCCAACACCTGTAAAAAATGGTTTTCTAAATAATGTTATTTTGCACGGTTTGTAAACTGCATAAGTATAAATTTTCTTAAAGTTTCTAAAACATTTTCCATTAATGCTTCAGATTTTCTTTGTAACACAAATATTTTTTGTTGTTGAAAGTAACATACGGTGACTTCTTTAATTTTTGAACTATATGCTAACATTTCCGTTAAAAGAAATATAAAACAAAAGAATCTTCTTGGCAGTTTACATTTCCTGCTGGTCCACGAACAATGCTTCTTTTAGCTGGGAAACAGGTGTGCAGTTCTAACTACAACTTGGTTGTCTTCAAGTCCAACATAAACAAGTTCTTAATGAACCGCCCCTTTAATTAATCCAATCTGCCAAATTTCCATTAATAACAACTACTGCGATAATGCCCCATTGATTACTGCACACTCAATAAACCTTATCCTCGAGTGATCCCAGGGCCTTGATAAGTGGTGACTACTATGTAAAAAAAAATAAGATGCCAACAATAACGTGGTCAGTATTCTGCACAAGTACCAAATAATTTATTTGCCAAAAGTAATTTATTAGAATATTTTTAAAAAATAATTTATCGGAGAGAAAGAATAATTTGAAAAGAAAATTATTAAAGAGGATAAAATACATCACAAGTTCCTGCTGCTATCATTTTGTCGCCACAAAAATAAATTAAAAAAAAAGAAAAATGATAAAAATCGAGCAACTGTGAACAAATGCTATGCTGAAATTTTATTATAGACCCACTACGTTCTGAGTGTCGGCTCCAGTAATTTGGATTTACAGAATGGTTTGTACATTCGTGAATTTACCTATTTGGCAACTAATCAGTGTTATTGTAGACTGACCACTGGTCGGAAATTACTGTCGTTCCTCAAAGTATATATTTCTGAATTAAAGGAACTGGAGTTATTGATGATCTGTCTGGAACTGCAAACCGAAATATCTTTTTCGTCTCCTGACATTTTCCTTCAAAACGTGTTTCATCATTCATAGAATTAGGATCCTATGATATTATTCTGCAGAAAATTCTTGGTGCAAGTCCAGAATTCAACCTAATTAATAAATAAATAAAAATAGAAAAATCTTTATAATGTACATACTCGTCACAGAACGAAAATATCATATTGCAAAAACCACGTATTGATCAAGTAATTTGTTGTTGTTGTTGTTGTTGTTTTTTTTTAACTAAAAAAAAAATCAAATTTATGAAGTAAGAATGGTCTGTCTTGATCCGCCATATTTAATAAAGGGAGACAATTTGAACTATTGAAATTTTAAAATCAGCCTTATAATAGCTACGATATACTATCAATCGCTAAAAGTAGTAAAAAAAATTATTTTCTATATCAAAAAAAAAAAAATTACTTAATCAATTTATGTAATTTTTGGAATATGACATTTTTGTTCCATGACGGGTACGTACATCATAAAGATTTTCTGTATTTATCTCTCTCTTTTATTTATTTATTTTTTTTAATTAGGTTGAATTCTGGATAAGAACAAAATTCCCTTCCTAACGGTACTCAATAACTGTTTTATTATTCTAGATGCGGTCCCAGACTCAGCTAAATCGACCAAACTACTTGAATTACATGAAAGACGACAGAATAACAAGTGGCAAGCTGCCAATGTAAAGGGAGGTAATCAGAGAATAAAAAGAACGAGAAATGACAATCAAAGGGAGATCACCGGATATTTCAAATCGATCTTACCTCAACACCTGGTCGTTGTTCGAGCACCTCATACAGAGATGTCACCAGCTCATCGTTGTGTCGCAAAGTGTTTGCGTAAGTGTGCACCTCTGAATCCGACAATGCCTGAAAAATGAACAGAGAGAACTATATTTGAATTTGTAGCTGAACGACTCACAAATTTATACAATTAACCCAAAGATACGGTAGAACCCCGGGATACGGCATTAATCAGTTCCGTGTTGGGATCGTTATGTTAAATCGCCGTATGGCAGGATCTAGGATAAGTTTTATACAGCACATATTAAAAATTAGTAACAAAATACACTACAGTATATAATACACATGTATATAATCAAATAACAGTGTAAATAACACCATAAGGCGGCACAAATACCGTAGCCAGGGGGTGAAAAAAACATTGTATTTCACATCGTAACCTAAAAACAAACAACAAAAAAAAGTATGCCGGGGTTATTATTGTAGATGAAGACCCTAAGCTAGTTCACCAAAAAATAAAAATGCGATTTTACTTTCTCTTTTTTTTATGGGGAGCGGGGTGTACACTCAGATAAACGTGGGGTTAAAAATAAAAATTAGGAAAAAAATATTTTAAACTTTAAAGTGTGGGGGATTGCACGTAAGAATTTATTTCCATCCCACCACAGGAAAGTGTGACACAAGGTCAGAAATGTGGGAAAAATTATGCCAGCGCCCCAAAAGGAGGAGCAGTCTGGCCATTTAAAAATTGGCTGGGAGCCCCGTCGGCATTCCCCAGTAGGGACGCTTCAGGCAGTAAACAACAAACTATCCAAAAGGCAGGAGGCAGCAACCTGGGAGGGTGGACCTCCTAGAACTACCCAAAACCACACCCTCACCCCGACATATGGAAGATCATTCCCTACTTAAAATTGGTCAAGATTCTGTCAGACTGTGTTGAGGACGTATCATCGACTTGTATGAATATAACCTACTGAGGCAGTGCCATTCAATCAGATAGTGTTTGAACATGTTACCATTTTCTGGTTGTAGTTAAATCTTAGGTTTTGTTATTTTTTTTTTTTTTTTTTTCCATTTTGGACGGGTGGGGTTGGATGAGGTGTTACTTGTTACTATCCAGATTTAGCATTAAAGGCAAAGTTTATTTATTTGGTGCTTCTGCAGTATAACAGGATTTCAAACAAATGCAGTTCATGCAAAACAAGTCGAGCATGCAGGGTTCCCCTCCACAAATAAAAAATTTACTTTCATCATGACTAATGTTTGTGCAAAATTTCAAAAAACTCCAAGGCGTGGTTATTGAGAAAAGTGCGAACAAACGAACGATTTGGGGGCATTTTTACCCCTATAACGCCTTTTAGGGAGGCAACCAAATTTATCCCAGATAATCCGTTCTAGCAAAAAATTTACTTACACCATGACTAATGTTTGTGCAATTTTTTTTAAAAATCAAAGGCATGGTTATTGAGAAAAGTGCAAACAAATGAATGGACAAACAAGAGTGAATTACTAGGTCCAATCGCACCTCAAAAACTTACGCTTCATATCAGAATTAGCATAAATTTTAAAAATTACAAAAAAAAAAAATAATTACAAGCAAAAATAAAAATTATTGAATTATACTTTAATAAGATTTAATGTGGAACAGTTATTTATGACCAATTCAGTATGACAACCTGAATGATCTCCCTTGCTTTCAATTAAAATCTATCATTTTAAAATAGAAAACGTCGTACCGGTAGTATCTATGATTTCTTTGTGAAAAATAAATCTATATTTTCTACTACATCATTTTTCATAATTTTTTTAAAAGCTGTATTAATCTGGACATAAAACATAAGTACATAATTCGGGCCAAGATCAAAGTGTAGTATCTGTTCTGATGCTACACTTCATTTTTTTGTTCTCGGTTAGTGTAGGAGAGATCCTTCATGACTGAGGCAATTTTTACTTTTGTTCTTTTCTTCACATTAAAAAACGACTTAGGTGTCTGACTCTGCGCTCGGGGGGCGGGGAGACAAAGTCAATAGGAACATAAGTACCTAATATTATTTTTATTTGGAATACATTTATTTGCAATCCCATTATACTGAAAAAGCATTTTTTTTTTTTACCAGCAAGTTTTTCAAGCTATTTTTTTAGTTTCTTAGAAATCGTGGACCTGTGACATTTGTCGTGTTTTAGACATTTTGATTTCATTGCACATGCCCTTTATTATTTTAAAAAGCTATCCAGTAAGAACCATTTGGAACCAAAACTGGGGACGCAATGCTGATATGCAAAACTCTAAATTCCAAAATAATTTCTTTGGCATTTTTTTTTTTTAATTTTTATTTGATTTGATTTTGTTTATTGCAAAATTTTTCCGTGTTTGCAAGGAAGAATCTCATGTTTTGGGGGAAGAGATAATGGAGCCTCATGTACAAATTTATTAACTGAAGAAATCAAATCAAATAAGACAGCATCAATAGAATTCTGTCACTGCCACTGACGACATTTATTTTATTTGTTGGCACTGATTTATTTGAGCAGTCCTGAATTTCTGGCCTCAGAAAATTTAGATCACATATTTTTGTGCATAGTGTAATCTCAAATAACCAAATCTAATTTGAATTACTAGATGCTATTTTATCAATAGACTAGCAGGGGGGGGGGGTGACCTTGCCGGTCGTAAAATATGCTTAAATATATTTTAATTCATGCAAATTTTGTATTCATTATTACAGAGCAAATTCTCTATTGAATATATATATATATATAGTACGGATTTCAAAATTAAAAAAAAAAAAATGACTTGGGTGCCACCAGTTAGAATTGAAACCAACACATTTAGTGCTGCAGCCGCATTACCTCATTTAGCGTTCTAGCTAACCTGACAAATAGATAAGAAAGTTTTAAAATCAAACGACTTCGATATAAATTTGTGAATGTGTAAAACTAACAGGAAAATTTGCATTTCAACTTGCTGACATACAGGCTGTCCAAAAAGTCACTGAAGCGTTGAAAATTAATGATTTACTTTTCTTCTATTTCACATATTTTACAGATATTTTGGAAATTAATTATGGATAAGTATAGCATTGAACAACGTACGCAAGTTGTGAAATTGTTTTACCAAAATCAGGGATCAATTGTTTTGACTCAAACAGCTTATCGACGGCATTTTCATGTAAGAGATAGGCTAAGTCACAACACAATTCGAAACATTGTGGGCAAATTCGAAGACCAAGCAGCTGTACTTACCTACACCCATGCAAGAATTGAAGGAAAACATCAGGAACGAAATAAGGGAGTTAAATCGCAATTCAGAGATTCTGTAATCTGTCATGAATGTTTTGGAAAGAGCACAAATATGCAAAGCTGAAAATGGGCAACATTTAAAAGACTTATTTTTCATAAATAAAAATTGTTTGAATTTTGCATTTTTTTTTAATTTCCTAATGTCTAAGTCAGATTGTGTTAAAATTACAGGAAGATATCAAAAATAAAAAAATCTATTTAAGTTCAAAACCCTTCAAAGACTTTTTGGACACCCTGTATTTCTGTATGCGTTATTCATCTATCCAAAGATTTCACTCATATAAATGTAAATAAATTATCCTTGGTTTATGATTACTATTTCCTGTTAATTTCAGTGTTATGTGACCAATAGTTTAAGAGTTTATCAGTTAAACACACACATGCATGCATCTGTTTTATTTATACAGATTTAAAAACAAAAACAAAAAAAAAATCGGAACGAAACGTTTGTTATTACACATTTTATTATTTCATCAATTACATTAAGTTTTAAATGCATCTACACAAAAAGAATCAAACTGTTTTTTCTCGTCCATATTGTGTAGAAGTACAGTTATTTTTAAGTAAACTCACTAAAAACGTAATTACTTTAATAAATCAACTAAAATTATATTTAATTAAAGATATATTTTTTTAATTGTAACGTTGTTCGTTGAAAAGGGATTTTTAATATATACAAAAATATTCAATAAAATTATATTAAAGATACATTTTAAATTGTTTTTTGAAAAAAGGATTTTTTTTTTTTACTTTTTTGTAATAAATTTATTTCTGAAAAATTAAATTTGATTATCTGTTTTTTTTTTAACATGTTAATTCTGATTTATTAATTCTTTTATTTTGTTTCACTTGTCCAATATAATTTAGACTTAATTGTTTTTTGTTCTTTTTAAAAATCTGTTGATACAATAGAGCCTGGCAATTTCAACATAAGTCTGCTGAATATTGGTCTTCTGCAACTTAGTTCAGACCGATCAGTCTACTGTGAACCCTCACAAAATAGAAACTATTGATTCAGGCTTCATGTCTAGGATGATAGCACTTGACATATCAAAAGTTTGGCACAAAGGTTTGCTCTACAAGCTTGTCCACTATGGAATATCTGGCAATGTCTTTGCAATTATCAAATCCTTGCAGATTCTGTTTCTTCCAATCTGGAGCATGTGATTTGTTGCTTTTAATACCGCTAACACCAGGCTCCCATCTTTCACCACCAATGCTCAGATCCTTGTTTTGATCAGCTGGAATGAATGGCTGCCTCCCATCGCTTCCAATCCTCTCATAATGTTGCACATGATCCAACTGATACTCTTTAACTCTTTTGTTTGAGTGGAATCGCTGATCCATTATTAATTTTTTTTAAATTCCCGATGGGAGATGATGTATAGTGTTTGCTTGAGCAGAAGAGTAAAACCTCTGAAAGTTTCATTGCTTTGTGCCAACATTTTTTTAATTTTTAATAACAATCATGAAGAAGAAAACGAAGAAAAAAAAGATCTCATAGCATCAGACGGATGATGAAGCCAACCCTGATGTTCTTGCAAGAATTGTTCAGACAACCACAGCACTGAACAAACTAATATGATATAATAGAAACATCATGCTCGGCTCAAAAAACAGATTTTCTTTTATGAAAATCGCTCCAGACAAGGTATGAAGTCACTTGATATAAGGAGCTATTGCAAAAACAGGAGATGCGTATTGACCTTAGTCTGTAAAATACCAAAGGCTGTAAGTAGCAGGAAAACAGTGAGCAGGAAGGGAGTTCCACAACCTTGCAGTCTTTGGAAAGAATGTACAGAAAGATGTATTACAATGAGGTATTAAAACAGCAAATTGATAGAGACCACTAGACCAACAAGTTGGAACAAAGGAAACAGGGAATATATCAGACAATTCTGAGGATTGATGTGCTCTCTGCTCTGTAGGTATAAAAGTTATTAATGTTGTTTTAAAAATATTATCATTATAAAATCCTTTTAAGAAACTGAAGTTGAGCCCTATTTAATGAATTGAGAAAAAGCAGTCAGCTAGCCAATATGCATCATTCCAACTGCCTGTTGTTGAATACTCAGTCTGATAATTGATTATGACAGCCCACTTATATGGCTTCATAAGTACTTAATTCCCTATGCAGTTCTGGAAAGTTCACCCTCCCAGGTTTTGCCTTCTCCCTTCATAAGTACTTAATTCTCTTACATTCAAGCGCTAATTATCAGTGGCTGAGATGAAAGGCGCTAGCCTGCAAAACCAAGATTGACTGTGTTCGAATCTCCCGACCAGTAGTAATTATCACTTCCTACACTGATGATTGCATAAACATGGAACACTAGTATGTGTAGATATAAAAATTTCTTATTTATATAAAAATAGCATATGAACTAAAGGAAAGAAAGAAAGACAAACGGAGAAGTCATGCGTGAGGCAGAGTACAGCGGATCACTACTCAATACTGTCCACGCCAGACAGTTAAAGTTCTTCTGCCATTTAATGCGGGCAGACGGCTTGGAAAAAAGCTTGATGTTCGGAAAAAAGAGCAGAGAAAGACAACGAACAAAGTTCACTGACAATCTCAACAGGGTCACTGGAAACATAACTATAGATCTCGTAAGACTGAATGCAGAAGGGACTGGAGAGCTATGATCATCGATGTTTGTAATAACCAACCTGATACCTGAAGAAGAAGCATATGAACGAATCAAACTTGAATAAAATATACAGAAATAGATAAACCCTTATTTTATATGGTAGCTTTAAAGAATTCAGTGATTATTATTCCTTCATATTATTCTATAGACTTTTAATGGTATCGTCCACTCTCTCTTCAAACAGAGGCGGCATTTTTTAAATTTTTTTTTTTTTTTTATCGTTGTCAGCAAATCAATATTTGTGAAGTTAGAGCAACGAGAACACCTCATCTTAGATCTCTGGTCAAACAGTTTTCTGTCTCGGAGTCGAATTGATTTGCAAATATGGACAAGTGATGTTGAACAAATGCAAACGTCCCAACGTCGTCATCGTGGTGGTAGTAACCACTTTGAAGCATCAAGTCGATAGAAATAAAGACCGATACACTGATATGAATAATGCAGATTGATTTCGGTCATTTTATCCGAATTTATCTGGACTTATTGTACCAGGTTAGAGATAATAAATTATGGAGATGCACGCATAAATGTTTCATAAAAATCATATTTTTGTCTATGGGTATTGCAGAGGGAAATGGTGGTTGGATTGTTTATCTCCATCCCACAGTAGGATGATGTGACACAAGGGCTGGAAAGTGGCATTTGAAAATGCTAACACTCTAGCGGAAGAGCACTCTGGCCTGCAAAAAATGCCTGGGCAGCCCTGTTGGCATTTTCTGATAAGAGCGCCTCAGGCTATTAGCAATAAACTAACCGCTTCTCAAAAGGAGAAGGCAAATCCTGGGAGGATGGACCTCTTAGAACTGCACAGAACCATACTGCAGTCAATAAGCACTTCAACAATGGCCTAGGCTCAATGTTTATCTTTCTTCCCACGGTAGGAAGATGTGATGCAAGTGTCGAAAAGTGGGATTGAAGGGCTAGTGCCATAAAGGAAGAGCACTGGTTTGTAAAAATCGCCTGGGCAGCCCTGTCGACATTCCTTGTTGGATCATTTTATGCCAAAACAGTACATATTTTTCATGTTATTCAAATTATTCAGATTACTATTCTCATCTTACATATTATTCTCACCATGTTTCAGCTGATGAAACATCCGACCTTCTTTAAGGGGGTTGAACTCTGGAATCAGTGAAGAATTTCAAAAAGAACTACTTATTTAACCGACAGGGGTCGCTTGCTCTTGTTTGGTCATCCATAACTGGATAGAATATACTCTGATGAACTCGTAGCATTTGTGTCCCCACTCTCTGAGAAAATACTTGCAACTAGCTAAACAAGCAGCAAAATCCCACCCTTTTCTGTTGAGACCACTAGATGTGGGAAAACCGTTTACTCTAATAGTTTCTTCCCTCAAACTTCTGGATTTCGGAATTCCCTCTCTGTTTCCTGCTTCCCTAACTGTACTAATCTGCAGAAGTTTAAATGTAATGCAAACAGACATCTCTCTGCTCAACTCCCCACAAATGCTCTAAACATGATTCCAAATAGTAGCCTCTTACGTCCAAACAGAAATAAGCCTTGTTTGCGGTGAAAATAAATAAAAACTCTTAAATAATTCGCAATTGTATTCTTAGCAGTGCCTCTAGCAAGGATTGAATCATCAACCTCCAGAAGATTATCATTTAGAACTGATTGTGACTTAGCAGTTTTATCAACGTGCTACAGGGTCCGCCTTTTTCAACACTTGTCTTATCATTTGTCCTTCCTTCATACAAAACATCTATGGTCTTCAAAGTTTTAGTATTACATACTCTATAAAAAAATTAAAAAGAAAAATTTAAAAAAAAGGGAGGAGGGGCACAAGTGCATTTTAATTCGCCGGAAGTAGTTTCTTTTTTTTTTTTTTTTATTGTTGTTTTCATTTTCAGAAGAATTATGCTAGCATAAAGAGAAGACAATCCAAAATGAATGCTTAAGAAAAAAAAAAAAAAATGGTGCTTCTATAGCGTGATTCTTACTCCCATTTTCTGTTCCCACCTCAGCAAATACGATTTCAAAATAAAGAAAAAACAAACTAAACAAAAAAAATAAATAATAAATAATGTAATATTCCCCTTGCAAGTCGATTTGATCATTTTCACTTATAAAACATTAAACTTTAAAATGTGAAGAAACATAAGCACATATGTTAGGTATTTTTACATACACAAACGAGACACAGCAAGATTAATCTCTATCATTAAATGCAAAGTAGAAGCAGGTTCAACAATACATTCTGATGAATAAACATATATTACAGACAACTAGAAATTCAGCCCGACTTTGCTCGGTCCCTATGTACTGTTCATAACTTTATGTGCATATGTATATATATATTAAAAAGTTTGACTCGTGTCCAGGTAAACTACATCTAAAATTTAAAGGGTTTAGACCCAAAATTGGCGAAGGAGTTTGGTAGAGTCTGCAAAAGTCAACTCTTTCAACTTTGACCTCTTGGCAGCCAAATTTTCGCCCAAAAGTTGACTAAAAAGCTTGCTGTATGTCTGAATATCCTTTATGTAAAATTTCAAATGTTTAAATCCAAAATTGCCTAAATAGTTTGCTAGAGACCGCAAAGGTCAAATTATTTGACCCCTTGGCAGCCAAATTGTCGGCTAATAACCGATTAAAAAGCTTGCCCCATGTCTGATTACACTTTATGTAAAATTTCAAATGTTTAGACCAAAAATTGGCTGAATAATTTGGTAGAGATCGCAGAGGTAAAAAAAATTGTAAACTTTGATCCCAATTTTTTACCTTTTAACATTTATTGTTTTGGGCTTAAATCAAATTAAAAAGTTTGATCCATGTCCAAATAACCTACATCTAAAATTTCACTGTTTAAACCCAAAATTGGGAGAGGAGTTTGGTAAAGTTTTCAAAAGTCAGATCGTTGAACTTTGATCCCTTGACAGTCAAATTTCTGGGCAAAAACCGATCAAAAAGATTTTCTCAAATCTCAATACCTCTTATGTCAAGTCTTGAGTCTGTAGACTGAAAATTGACAGAGTAGTTTGGTATGGAAATGCACACAGAGACAATTTCACTTTTATTGATATATAGATTCCATCAAGCTGGGTACATCACAAAACTGTCAATCACCAGGAACACTATGTAGATCCAAATACAGGTGCGTACACGCAACAAATTGAGAAGACTTAGATAGCAAGATCAAGATTTTGAAGAAAAAGTCAGTTCCACAGCATTTACTCCAGTCGTACTTGGATGAACACTACTGGCGTGTTTTTAAAAGAAAACAAGACCACTTTGTGACGATCAAGTTAGCTCTTGTGAATTTTGACAAGGGTCACATTGAGTGCATGTCATAATAACCTAAATCTGCAAAACACAATAATTTCCAAGGTTGAACCAACAATGCCTGACATGTGAGGTCAACCAGTGAAGACAAACAAAAGGTATTTGACATCACATTTCTCAAGCTGAGAAAACAAAGGTCTTCAAATCAGTCTATCAGAGGTCGCCAATAATGCAGGTCTGCTGTACGTTGTACAAGGCAGTTGGCCAATAAATTAGAAAACGTTGGTATTCTAAATGAGAAATGTTACCTTGATGTCAACATGTCACTCATTAAAGTTAATTAAATAACTAAATAAATAGCGAAGCGAACGTTAGTCTCTTTCTCCTGAGTCAATTCTCTCAAAAATAAAACCTTTCAAATATTCTCAGCAAACGTCTCCTTGTGTCTCTTCTGCATGTAAAGAAGGTTATTGTATAGCAACCACTAAACGAAACTTTGGTGATGAAAAGAAGTGAAAGTTATGTATAGAATAAGTGAGAATATAGACATTTTTTTTATTTTGTATTCAATTTTCACCTCAAACAAGGCACAGTGCCACTTTGAAGTATCAGGGACATTATGAAGGGAGATGAGCAGCAAGATGTTCCCATTCACTTAAACAGAATCCCGGAAGGTCGTTCCAAAGTCTAGAAGTTCTGAGGAAGAAACTATTTGTATCAGAAGTCTTTGTCTAACGCAAAGCAACAAAACTTTTTGGCTAAAACGTCAAACAGAGGTTCGCTAGTCACACGTTGAGTCGAGTAGAGTTCCTTGTTCACAACACGAGATACACGTCGACATTCTCTATTCGCATGTCTTAACCGCTTCTTTCAACCCTCTCAGCGACTCGTCTTTTATAATGTTTCAGGCACACCTAATTTGCATGTACCACACGAGATTGCTAGAGATCTATGGGTGACCGGAGGCTTTAAAAGACAACAGCCGCCATCTAGGGCCTTTTTTTTTCTTTGTCTTTCGGCCTGCTACCGAGAGATTCTCGCGTGTTTCTGAGGTAGGTCCTCTTTATGTCTATCACACTATTGGAGTAGAAGGCTTTCTTACACCTAGGTATCTCTACTGTGTAGGGGTGGGATTCAGTTGCTTGTTGGGTTTGTCGGAGGTATTTATGTCGAGGGGGTACAAGTGCTTACAGTTCGTCAGAGCATTCGCCATTAAAATACTTGTAGAACAGGCAGAGGGATGCAACATTTCGTCGATGGGACAGAGGCTGAAGCCTAGATGACAGTTCAGGACCTATCAGGTTGGCGACTCTCTTTTGAACCCTGTCCAGGAGTGAGAGACTAGTAGCAGATGCACCAGCCCAAATGTGACAACAATAGTCCATACATGGGCGAATGCTGGCCTTATAGAGGTACAGGATACTTTCAGGTGTAAGTAGGTTTCTAGCATGGTAGAGAGAGCCCATCTTGCTTTTCTATTGAGACTATAGCATAGTCTACAAGATGTTAAGATGAAAAGGATGAAAAACAGATTTTTAAAAAGATAAAAGATGAAACTAGAAGGAAAAAGATGAAAAAAGATGAAAAAAAGATGAAAAAAGGAGACACAGATGAAAATGACATAATATAAATTGCATAATTTAAATGCGTCCCTTCCAAAAGGTTATTGCTGTCTCCCAAGAATTCTATGGCATAATCAAATTGATATGGTTTTTGTTAGATCACCAAAGTTAAGTCTGATGAGTACCAATACTATCGCCACATCTGGACTGGTGAATCTACCATTAGTTTCTCTCTCTTCGACAGAGTACACAAAAAGAGTGTCAAATCTAATAGGTCTTGCACTGTCGGCCAAGCTCCAAGGTGGTTACCACTTATCAAGGCCCGGAAGCCACTCAGGGATAAGGGTTATTGCGTGTACAGTACGTTAGTATTGGAGATTTGATAAAGTGTCTTACTTAAGGGGGCGGTTCATCAGGAATTTGTTTATATTGGACTTGAAGACATCCAGGTTGTAGTCAAATGGAACAGAGTTCCATAGGTATGCAGTTGTAAGAAAGAAACTTTGTTCATGGAATCTATGTTTTGGTTTTGGCACAGATAAAGAGTGGGGAAATATTTTGGCAGTGGTTTCAGCTAGATGGGTGTTTTTCATGAAAGATTGGTGAGGGGGGGCAGAGATTGGAGCTCAGATGAGCACTTGCCATGGAAGTAACAATAAAACAAAGATAGGCTCGCAACGTCTCTCCTGTGGGAGAGAGGTTGCAGGGAAGAGAAAAGGGCATCCCCCACTAAGCCACGAAGCCCACCCTGTACTCTGTCAAGACAAGATAGGCTGTTTTTAGCAGCTCCTGCCCAGATGTGGCAGCAGTACTCCATCTTTGGACGTACTTGGCTTTTATATAGATAGAGAATTGCATCAGCAGTGAAATATTGCAGGAGAAGGATCCTACCATTTTTCCAGCGACCTTGGCAGCTGACGATGTACTTCTCTGACTGTACTAACCTGTAGAAGTTTAAATGTAATGTGAACAGACATCTTGCTGCTAAACTCTTTAATTAGTGTCCTTATACACATGGTCCCAAATAATAGCTTCTTATATCCAAGTAGCAGTATACCTTGTTTGGGGGTGAAAAAGCACGCACAAAAAAAAAAAAAAACATAAAAATAGATGACTGTTTGAGAATGGAGGTGTTGTAAGGCCATGATGACATACTTAGAAAAATTGCAAAATCTTCATAAAAATCGTCTAGCCCTAATCAGCATATACATGTAACCAGAGACTGCTTTTGAATTTAATATTCCCTAGAAACTTCCTACAGAGAAGGACATTGGCTAAATCCACCCAGCATGAGTACCACACCAGAGAGGCTTTCACTTAACACTTATCTAAAAATACCACTTGCTTTACAAGTGATGTGAAATCTCGAAAAAAGATTGAAAAATGGCTGACAAATGTTTACTATCGTGACTCTTACTATCGAATAAAAACTTTTTAGTTCAAATTAAAGTTTAAAAGGCAAAAAAAGTTTATCATTAACTTGTGCTCATAAAACAAAAAACATTTTCTCATGCACCTCTGTCGTACTAAAGAACTATATTGTTCTTACTTGAATTGCGGTGTTAAAAAATAAGGAAACCATGGATAGAACCTGGATAAAATCTTTCTTTGTTTTTTACAACTCAGGAGGAATAAAACAAATTTTAAACTAATATATGATGTTTTTAGAAGCAGCGAACTTTAAATTGACAACTCTGCTTTCTTTAATTGCAAATTTGGCAACTATTGGTTATTTTTAGTTCAGCTTGGTTTGGCAATTCATCATGAAGAGACTGACACCCAAGCAGCATTTGCAAATTGTGCAAATTTATTTTATTTACATTTGACAAATGGGGGGGTGACGACCGTCTAGTGGTTAACAACATGCACTGACGACCTGGTTGTTTCAAGTTCGAATCCAGTTTGTTCCACAAAAATCACTTTCACTTAGGATGTTGACAACCTTCATATAGTATCTTCCATAAGTACCTGAAAGAATTGATTAGAAATTATCGGGGAAACCAATGCCAACAATACAATCTTTAATGATTTGATGAACGAATAATTTACAATTCATACCCAAGTAGCGTTTGCCAATTATGCAAATTTATTTTCATTTAAATTTAATGAATAAATGATTTCACGAAATGTACCTGTCAACTGGCCACCTCGTTTGTGCAATTTAACCCCCCCCCCCATTAGATTATTTTATTTGTGGATATGTCAATTCCCATGTCTACGCTGATAAACCAGAGACAATAGACCACTTGGAAAATAACATTCGATACATTATTGCCGAGATACAGCCTAATTTAATGTGTAGATTTTGTGAAAACTGAACCTCTAGATTATACTGCATACACGCGAGCCGCGGGCCATATTGTATTTAAATTATAAATGCCAAAAGTTAATCTTTGGAATAAACCACATATTTGTATAATAAAAATATTTTTCTGTGATTTATTTTAATTTAAAGTTCACCCATTCTTAAAAAACAAAAAACAAAAAAAAAAAAAAACTTATAATAAATCTAATTTATTTGTTTATTTCTTGTTTGCGATACTTTTTGAACGAATTCAATTATTTATACAAAAGAGCATTTTTGCCTTAATGCTAGTTGGAAATAATTTTCCCTTCACTAATCTCATTCCCCTAGATGGAGAGTGACATATTTTTAGATTAATATAATAATATATACTAGCAGGACCTGTGGAAATTCCACAGGGGACTCATTCATATGTAATATATTGATGTTGGCATTCTGTAGATGTTCAGTGTAAATGGAGACGCTCTGATATTATCGTAGCTTTTTTGTTAAAACTGCAAAAGTATTTATCTAAGCTAGCACGAACGCCCAGCAAAGCCCGGTCGTAAAATACGCTTAAATATGATATTTTTATTCTTGCAGATTTCGTATATATTATTATAGAGTTAATGTTCTATCGATTTTTAAATATTATAAAGTTGCGATTTCAAAAATAAAAAAATATATCCATGTGTCTTGGGTGCATTAGCTTGAACCGAAACCGAAATTTATGATATATATATATATATATATATATACACACACACATACATAACTTGAGTTCTTCCAGTGATAATCGAAACCAAAACTTATGAAGAATTCTTGATAAAATTATTTATAAAAAAAAATATATGACTTAAGTGCCATCAGCTATAATAGAAACCGAAACCAAAACTTATAAAGAATTCTTGATAAAGTTATTTATGACAAGAAATGAAAATACATTACAATTAAACAACCCGGATGTAAGCGTGAAACAGAAAATAACACACACTATTGTATTAATATATAGATGATAATAACATAATTATTCATCTGCTCCTTTGTTGTAGTAGTAGTAGTAGTAGTAGTAGTAGTAGTAGTAGTAGTAGCAGCAGCAAATAATCTTGTACAGGAGCGTTGGAGAGAATGTAGAGTTCACTAAGGTTTAGTAGAATTAGACTTTCTTCTGCTAGTCTGAAGAAAAATAAAATAAAACGTAAATCAGCTTAATCACTGATTTCCAAACGCTACACACATCCTCCCCATACAGATATGTTTTGAGGGGAGCATGCTTGAGCGTTGGTGGGGAGACTATAAACCCATATTTCAATGTTTTCAACACAAAACATAGTAATGTTCTGGACTATTGGGGGGGGGGAGTATGAAAACAGTCCAATTGAAAAAAAAAATAAAAACACCTAAATCTCCTAATTAAACGCACACAACCTACCTCCATCCGCAGGTGCCCCCGAAAACAGGAGATGCTGGAGCGTTGGAGGAGACTCATTACTTGCTTTCTGATAAATAACACTAGCCCAGTTTGCTGACATGAAAACAATTTAAAAATGAAAAAGAAAAGTAAAAATCACCCGTTTTGAAATATATTCGCCAAACTACACATTTCTGTCCTATATACACACATGTTCCTAGTTACTTGCTTCCCCACAAGAGCAAAGTTTGACACAGAATTGTTTCTTTTAAAGTAGGGGAAAATACAGCCCCAAAATGGAGCACTCTGTATTGGAACAAAAAGTAAAATTGCCTAAGTCTAGAAGGATTTCTCCACTGACTGAGGACAGAATAGACTAAGTGTAGCATCAGAACAGATACTACACTTTGTTATATTTATTTGCATCAATATAAAGAATTTTTTTTACATTAACAACAAATTAGGCACAAGGCCATTCAAATATGTGTGGGGGGAGGATGAGTGCTGTTGGTTATATTTGGTCACAAATATGAACAAATGTCTATTATACTCTTCACTAGAGTCACCACAGTACCACATTCACACTGGAGGGGGGGGGCATCCAACTTAAGATATGTGCAAAAATTGATTTAAACTTTTATTGTTTATAAATATACATATATACAGGGACAGATACTACACTTTATTGCTAACTAAAAAGCCAAGTATTATTAAGATGTCGACAATGATTATATATATATATATATATATATATATATATATTAATATTATCAACTATAATAAAATAATATCAATAACAAATTATATATGTATACATAAATAATGATAAAATAATGAAAAAATATTATCAATAATAAATTATATAATATATACATATATAATTTATATGAAAATAATGATATAAATAATAATAAAATAATATCATCAACAATGATATCGATGATAAAATGACAAAATAATATCAAAAATGATATCAATAATAAAATATCAAGAATGAAAAAATATCAACAAGAAAATATTATCATCAGGAAAAAGATTATCAGCATCAATACTACTACTACTACTACTAATACCAATACTAATAATAATTTTATAAACAAAGTCGGTTACAGAGTCTCTCTTTGCAACAGCTTATTTAAGATTTAAAATTTAAATTTACTAACCTCAGACATTGTATACCAGTAGAAATAAAAAAAGGAAGGTTTTTCCGTCTAATTATTTGTTTTGTTTTCCTGGTTGTTCCTTTTTGGGTTGGGATCCCCCTAATTATCTCGGGGGGAAGACTTGGTGGGACGATGAAACTTTACTACTACTACTATTACTACTAGTATTATTAATGCCACTTAAAGCAGAAAGAACGAACACACGCACTCATCATCATCATTATCATCATCATCATCACTCACTCACTCACACAAGTCATTTATTGATTAGAGATTAAAAAACAAACAAACAAATAAAAAATAGACTTTCAACAAATGGTATTAGTCCGCCAGGTGAAGATAGCTGGCCATCACATTAATTGTGTGTAAGGATGAAGGCTAACTAAAATCTCAATAGAAGGTGCAGGTGCGTGTATATAAAAAAGGACAGACAACCACAAAATTCGCGCATAAGCCTGAAGAATCCTAGAGTGGATGAAACGCAGAATATTCAGTGTAGCTTAATCGCCATATATATTTTATAACTAACTAACTAGCTCTACCTACGTATTGAGCACTTTTGAAGTAAATACTTAAAGTTTACGCATAAATTTATACTTTCATATATTAATTTTATTTGAGTAAATGAAGTAGTATATATATATATATATATATATATATATATATATAGAGAGAGAGAGAGAGGGAGAGAGAGAGCTTATATGTTTATATGCAACTTAACTACGTGGGATAGTAATTACATATGAATAAATAACAAGTTCTGATTTAAATAGCTCAATAGTGAGATACAAGAGGTATAAATATTTTTCTTAAAGATACCACGTTAAAAGGAATAGACAAGTATTTACTCATTTTCAAAATCTCGGTCTTTTATTGGTGATACCTCGTGTACAATTGTTTTAGCTCCTGGTGTTGATACATAAGTATATAACAGATCATAAGTTATAAGTTGCACAACTTGGGCTTCATCAGTGCATAGAAAAAAAACAATTTTTCCAAATAAAATACATACAAAATATGTTTATAAGCCAAATTACAATGCAATACTATGAAAATAAACAAATATTTGTTTAAAATAAACATTTTGACGATAGACGTCATCCTCAGAATTTAATTTTTTTTTTTCTTTAACGAAATATTCTACGAATAGAAACTTTCTTGTTAACATAGCAGTATTTTTTTTTCTCAGCAACTTATATATAAAGTATCAAATGGGCTTTATTGACATTTTTAGATTAAATACATTTGCCTTGCAATGCAATAATCCCTCGAACTCTGTAATAGTTAGTAGTTACATATATATATATATATATATATATATATATATATATATATATATATATATATATATATATATATATATATATATATATATATATATATAGAGAGAGAGAGAGAGAGAGAGAGATGATGTTTTTATGGCAATTAAAGTATGAATGGACATCCCTAAACCAGATTTTTTCCCTCAGCACGAGAGCCAACAGAGTCTAGTTATTGAAATGTCTTTTTCCTTGTTGACTGCTCCCGTGCAGTGCATTTTACAGCAGTCCAGAGTGCTCTTCAATTCCATTTTCTGACTCTTGTGTCACATCAGCCCTCTATGGAAAGGAAATAAATAACCTTTCTGCTTCCAAAGAATGTCTAATTCAAAATGCCGGAGGGTTTACCTTCAGCATCAAAACCAGCAGAGTGTAGGTCATTATTGAAATGGCATTTTTTTCACTGACTGTGGTATGTTGCTGCTCCTGTGCTAGTTCTAGAAGGTCTACTCCCCACCCCCAGACTTTGCCTTCTCCCTTTGAGAAGGGGTTAGTTTATTGCTAATCGCCTAAGCGCCCCTACTGGAGAATGCTGACCGGGCTACCCAGGCATTTTTTTTTTTTTTTTTTGCTTGGCAAAATGATCTTCTCCTAGGGCCTTTTAAATTCCACTTTTGTACCTTAGTGCCACATAATTCCACCATGGAAGGGTTGGTTGGTTGGTTGTTTTTGTTTTACGCCATATCAACCTTTTTCAGGTTATTTAATGCTGAATCTAGTTATTTTGAGGAACGATTTTTAATGGAGTATATTTGTTTTTTAAGTCGGATTCTATTTAACCCATAGTTGGGACCCTAGCAGGTACTACCACTCCGGGTCAGAGTGGACCTGGGAGCAATGGCAATTAAAGGGTGGCTCCACACTCCCTAAGGCCCGCAAGGTGGGGCCTCACCATCGGATATAGTTTTAGGTCATATCCAGGACCACACCATGGAAGGGAGATAAATAAACCCATAACATCCATGCATTCAGCACGTTTAGCGATAAAAATGCTCTACAAAAAAGCATAGAATTATTAGGGAAGAGTTGGAACCAGCACAGTATCTTAAAAGGCAATGTTACTGAAGCAGCATTCACCTTATTTTGGTCGAACCAGCTTTCATCCAAAGTGGGAAGTTTCATGAATCTAATCAAACTCACAAGCGACTCTCCCCTCCCAGCTGCTTGTATATCCCTGTTACAGGAGATGATGACATTAGGATTTTGCACTTCATGCATGGAGGTGTTGACGACCTCCTACATACAACACCTGGTATTCTCAAATGGTTACCCATCTGATACTGACCAGGTTCAATGTTGTTTAATTTGATGATCTAATGAGAACCGGCATGTCAACGTGATTATGTCATATTCTTAGAAAGAGGTGGTCATTATTTGACGTGTGTACATGCATATTCAAAAGAAAGAATAAAAGCCTAAAGAGATTTTTAAAGCCCAATTTCATTTGTTGATATATTTTTTTTTTTAATAACGTTCATAAAAGCGATTGTTGGGAAGAGAGAAAGTCTAAGTTTACCTAGCAGTTATTGTTTTATTACTTAGGCCCCAAATATAATGAGTGATGTGTTAGGGTATTTTTTAAATCAGATCAAGCCTCATTTATTATGGTGATACTTGTGATCAAATTGACAGACCTTCAGGTCAAAATACCTTGTTTATTTTTTTTCAGAATAAGGCATTGCTATTTCAAACTTGAGCTTAACACACAAACAAAGATGCCAGTTCAAACTTGAGCTTAACTAACTAAAAGATGCCAGCTGAAACTTGAGCTTGACAAACTAACAAAAATGCCAGTTCAAATGACTTGGACACACAAAAATACCAGTTCAAACGTGAGCTTGATAAACTAGCAAAAATGCTAGTTCAAACTTGAGCTTGACAACTAACAAAAATGCTAGTTCAAACTTGAGCTTGACAAACTAACAAAAATGCTAGTTCAAACTTGAGCTTGACAAACTAACAAAAATGCTAGTTCAAACTTGAGCTTGACAAACTAACAAAAATGCTAGTTCAAACTTGAGCTTGACAAACTAACAAAAATGCTAGTTCAAACTTCAGCTTGACAAACTAACAAAAATGCCAGTTCAAACTTCAGCTTGACAAACTAACAAAAATGCCAGTTCAAACTTCAGCTTGACAAACTAACAAAAATGCCAGTTCAAACTTCAGCTTGACAAACTAACAAAAATGCCAGTTCAAACTTGAGCATGACATACAAACTAAAATGTCAGATAAAACTTGAGCTTCATGCACTAAACAAAAATGTCAGTTCAATCTTGAGAATGATATACTAACTAAAATGTCAGATCAAACTTGAGCTTGCCACATCATCAAAAATGCCAGTCCAAATTTTAGCTTGACACACCAACAAAAGCATTATTTCAAACTTGCCAATTTCTTCTTTTCTTCCTTGAACCACCTTATTGAAAATTACTTATTCTGGCTCGTGATATTGTTGAACTCAAACCATGTTTTATTAATCAACTTCATATCATTGGCTGCTTATGTTGTTAATAAAAAAAATTGTACATCACTCCATCCATGCCAGTTTTCAGATATTTGATTTAAATAAATATTAATCTATTTATTTCTTTAGATAGGTTTTAGAAATCAAATTATTCTATCTATGTCATATTATGCTCGTTACTTCCTTAGTTAGTCTATACATTATGCTTTGAAAAAGGCTAAATTTGGTTATAAAAAGGCCAATCTGGCAACCATGGAAAAGAATATGAGAGTGATCTTTCTTTGAATATCATCAAAATAATATATGATCATTATTCAATGGTTTGATGAAAGAACTCATAGTAATTTTGATGTGCAGTGGTTCTTCACCAGAAAAGAAGTCTGTGAAATGTTATGTAAAAGAGGGACCATTTGAAAGAAACATTTTCAAGAGGTGCTAGACTAAAGGAGTGAATTAAAAATTGTCTCTTATACTGTGATTTGTATTGAACTATGTAGCACAATAACTTTTCAAGTATTTGTTAGTACTTATTAATTTATCTCATTTGAGTCAGTTCTATATTGAAAATACAATGGACACTATTTTCATATGAATGTTAATAAACTCATATTTTCTGCGTGTTACTGTTTTTTCTGTCTAAAAAACTAATTCTTTGCGGTATCCGAAAAAAATACCAGCTTTATCAAAACGTATTTGTTAATTCAATATAACTTTTTTTTTTTGATGAAATTTTCATGGGTTCTGCTAATTTACAATATTGTTTCAATGAAATGTCCCAAGCGGCCTTAAGTACTAGAAAATAATGCACGCTGCTGCTCATTACTCGTTTATTTATAAAACAAATATTTATGAATCTTTTAAAGCCGAGCAGTGATTGAAGAGAGAACAAACACATTTTTTGTTGAGTACAGAATTACAATTGGCAAGGAATGATGTACACACAGAATAGAAAGTTTGTATTTTTTGGATATATGGGACTAATGTTTTCATCTTGAGTATGATTTTCACAACGTTTCGGCCAATGTAACCTCCGACCTTCTTCACATGTATCTTGTTAAACTTGGGAATGTTTCTGTCACTCGCGAATTTGGATGGAATTTCGAGTGGAATCCTATTTACTTCACAGGGGTAGCATGCTCTTATTCCGTCAGCCAAGTAATTCGCAATTGTACCTTTTGGTCACCCACACTGAGGATTGAACCTTTAACCTTCAGGAGAATATCAAGTTTTACAATTGATTTTTTCACGTACGCTAACCACTGTGCCATGGGTCCTTGTGGAGGTTAGATCGACCAAAACGTTGTGAAAAATCACACTCAAGATGAGAATAGTAGTCCGATGAATCGAAATGATATGAATAACCAATCCTCATCTCAAAAATTCAGAAACATCATGAATAGAAGGTGTTGGGACCCAGGTTAATCATGTGTACTGTTGGACATAAAAGATACCTTTTTATTACACTTTCACCCCAAACAAGGCACGTTGCCACTTTGATGTAGGGGGCTACTATCAGGAACCTAAGTTGTAGGGGTACTATGTAGGGTGTTTAGTAGCAAGATGTCTGCTTACATTACACTTGAACTTCTGCATGTCAGTACAGTTGGGGAAGCAAGAAACCGGAAGAGAATTCCAAAGTCCTGCAGTTTTGGGAAAGAAGCTATTAGAGTAACAGGCTTTCTTACATCTAGGGATGTCGGGTTTGTCGGGGGTATCTTCGTCGAGGGGTACAAGGGCTTGTAGTTTGTCAGAGCATCCACCATTAAAATACTTGTAAAACAGGCAGAGAGATGCAACATTTCGTCGGTGGGACAGGGGCTGAAGTTTAGATGACAGTTCGAGACCTATTAGGTTGGCTACTCTCTTTTGGACCCTGTCCAGGAGCGAGAGACTAGTAGCAGATGCACCCCAAAGTGATGCACTTCTCCTTCTATGAATGCAATTGGAAGGAGAAGTGATGCTTGGTAAACAAACAAAACTATTAAACAATAGAAAAAAAAGGAAAAAAAAAGTACTTGCCTTATATTCAGCCAGCCATTCCCTGATGACTTTTGAAGACATCTTTTGATAAAGAAAGTCCTGAATTCATTCACCCTAAGGCACTGAATAATTGAACTCTGAAAAAAAATAAACAAACAAAATAAATGAGAAAATAACAATTTCTTAGACGTATCTTATGTGAGAATATGTTTTTTTGTGTCACACTAATATGCTTATTTACAATTGATCTATATCTATATTTAAAATATAAAATAAAGTCTGTCCCTTTGTTATCGATAGCTTTCTTCCTACATAATATTTAATTCTGATTCATCAATTTTGCTTTTGGATCACTGCAGCACGCTATTAAAAAGAATAGAATGTAATTCAATTTGCTCCCTTTTAGAAAATACTTTGTCCAGATAAGAATTATTTTCAAATAGCCGCAATCTTAAAAAAGGGGTTTAATTATATTTGTCCAACTAAGTTTAATTAGAAAAATATATACAAAAAAATGGCATAGTGTAATAAACAACCAGATGTACTATTGAACAAGATTGGTTAGGAATAGGCTATATATATATATATATATATATATATATATGATGGACTCTCCGGTCGATTTAAGCTCAAATTTTGGTATATATTCATCACTATTTCTAACGACATGGCCAGACCATCTAAACTGTGACTGGATAAGGAACGTTTTGATAACCTCAATCTTACATTTTTCAAGAAATCCATAATTTGGGGCTTTATTTTCAAGAGTGTAGTCACATATAGAATGAAGAGATCGTTTATGGAATACAGTAAGTTGATTTATCTGTGACCGGTGGAGTAGCAAAGTTTCACATTCAAACAAGTGACACATGCATGGTCCCCTGTGAGTGCACAGTGAACAAGGCATAAAAAAATGACCAAGTTCAGCATCTGCCACCCCCCCATTTAACCCCAAAAGTCCCCAGGGAACGTCAAATCCTGGTGAAAATGAGCAAACAGTGTAGTTTTAGGCATTAACATATGTCAATTTGAGTTCTGCACCATACAAAAAAAAGAAATGACTAAGTCCATCATTTGCCCCTCCCACATTTACCTCAAAAGTCCCCAAGGCCTTAAAATATTTGAGTTCAGCACCGTGCAAAACTGCTAAATAGACATACACAGAAAATTTTGGATAAATATGGTAAAATAGTCCAAAAAATGGAGTGTTTTTATTAGCCCTAAAAGAGTCCCTGGGGCACACCCAAGAGTTATCGCGAAGTATAGAACAAACAAAATTATATAGAAATCAGTTACAACTTTTCAGAAAGTTTTATAAAAATCCAATGCATCATTTTTTTAATAAGCACAAAAATGTCAATTTTAGCCATTTTAACCCGAAAGGCACCCCTAGGGAGGCAAACGGACGAGGGTGAATTTACAGGCCCACCAACCTTTTGTCCGGGGGGGGGGGCCAACAAAAGCGTTGAGAGACCAACAGCTTTATAAGTCTCAATCTTTGTGTGTAATCCGATATCTCTATCATTACACAGGTGATGGCAAAGTTCAAAAAGGCATTAAATGGTTTAGTTATTCAGTCAACAATTTCATCACTCGGCAGAGCATGTAAATTCACTGCACTCCCTAAATATGTAAACGATTTGACATGCTTAAGGTTTTAGACTAGCTAATGTAAATGTCTCCTCTCATCACCTAGGATATAAGCTAACCAACCCTCTTCTCTATTGTTTCAGAGTGTAGAGTGAACAGCATTCTTTAGTGGAACTTGGAGGACGCACTCAGACTACATCAAGATCGTCAGTCTCTTCGCCCATTCCTCGTCGACTAGGGAAAGGTGTGCTACTCATCTATGCTGTTTACTCTACACTAAATCGCATTGGTTTCCACTGGTTCCAATATCAGCATTGACATCCAACATGTCAGGGACAATTACACCCACTGCCATCGGATTGCAAAGTCTAATGCTATGCAGCCACCTTTTAATGCTGCACCTCCAGAGTACCCGTTTCGCAAGATCGCCAGCGACTACTTCACACACAACAACCATGATTATGTTGTGGTGGTCGACTGGTACTCCAACTGGCCGATGGTATTCCAAGCAGAGAATGGCGCAGATGGCCTCATCAAGCGCCTAAGAGAAGTCTTTGTGACTTTCGGAGTGCCTGAGGAGCTGACATCTGACGGGGGACCCCAGTTCACTGCTGGGAAAACTCAGGATTTCCTCCGATCATGGGGAGTCTACCATCGCCTTACCTCTCTTGCCAACCCTCACGCCAACTGCAGAGCAGAAATTGCAGTCAAAACTGTCAAACGAATGCTGATGGATAACACCTCAGCAGGCGGGTCCATCAAAGTGGACAAGTTTCAACGGATGATGCTAATATACCACAACTCCATCGACCCAGAGACGAAGGCATCTCCTGCTCTTATAGTTTTCGGACGACCCATTAGAGATCCCATCCCGATTCCAATGGGTCGGTACTGCCCCCACCCCACATGGTCTGAAACGCTTGTAAACAGGGAGAAGGCAATAGCAAAATGTCATTCCCTTGAGCATGAAAAGTGGAGCGAGCATACAAGATCTTTGCCCCCTCTAAGCGTGGGGGATCACGTGTATATTCAAAACCTAACTGGAAATCACCCTAAATGCTGGCAACGAACAGGCACCATTGTGGAGGTGAGACAATTTCACCAATATGTGGTCAAGATAGATGGCTCTGGGAGACTTATGCTCAGAAACCGACAACACTTTCGGAAATTCAAGCCTTTTAGAACCACAACTAATGAAGACGTGATAGAGTCCTTCCTACCAGTCACCAGGCTGCCGGAAGACGCCTCTGTCAGCACCATACCAGGGGCATCAGAGGACTCTCCTGCCACCCTGCCAGAAGTCCATGCTAGTAATCCAACGGATAGTCCCATACGTAAGTCCAGCAATAAAGATTTTTATGACGTGCCATTGAGCCCTTCTGAGATCCTTCTAACTACCCCTCATACTTCTAACCCAGCTAGAGATTCTGCCACTCCCAAGAACGCTGGAGCTGGAAACGACACCACCCCCAAGAACATGCATACAATTGCCAAGAAGGCTCCCAGGGCCTTGAGCCGACTGATGCCACAATGCTCCTGGTGCTTCAGAGACTGCACCAGCGAGTAGGTTGCGGCCCCGGCGAAACCAAGACCAGTGATTCCATCACAGTGTATATAGCTTCAGAGGACTTTTGTACAGAATTTTTTTGTCGTGCCCGCAAAAAACTCACCGTGGGTGGGGGAGATAGCTAATGTAAATGTCTCCTCTCATCACCTAGGACATAAGCTAACCAACCCTCTTCTCTATTGTTTCAGCGTGTAGAGTGAACAGCATTCTTTTTGACGTCACTCACCCGAAATTCTTCGTGAACTTGTGGGGGAGAGGAATGCATGTCGAGCAGGTTTAAATTACAGTTGTTTATGAGCAAATACTTTTTGAAATGGGACCTTTCAGTTTTTGCGCAGATGAGAATAGTCTTAACAGCGCACATTGTAATATAAATGGAAGAAACTGTCAGCGGCTGAATTAAGTTCAACATCAGAATTTTGATTGTCCCTGCTCATGTTGTGAAAAAGAACGCTCAGCATTCTTTAGTGGAACTTGGAGGACGCACTCTGACTACATCAAGATCGTCAGTCTCTTCGCCCATTCCTCGTCGACTAGGGAAAAGTGTGCTACTCATCTAAAGCCTGACTAGTTCATCTTGTCTGAGGTGGCACACACTGGGTTAAAATAAATTTATGAGATTGGACTATGGTTTTGTTGGATTTTTTTCCTTTTACCCTTATGTGTGCTCTGCTCCACACTGAGCTTACGCACTTGACATTTCCTACCTGATCTTTGGAACACATTCTCTATCTCTCATATTATATATATAAGATAGTGGCTGTTTGAAAATAATTCTGATGCAAACAAAGTATTTTCTGGTTGGTATTAAATCGAATTACATTTTATATACAGCATAATCCCATTGGCACACCAGTTCTCATGAGATCATTGGAGTTAAGCAAAAATGAAATTGGCCAGCATCAGATGGGTGACTATTTGTGAATACTAGTGCTGTATTAGGTGTGTCAGAAATTTTGTGAAAAATATTGAATAATTCCACCCCGTATTTCCAAGGTTATAGCTACTCGAAAAATGTAATTCAAGCCCTAATTTTTTTTTTCAATTAAAGGAGCAAGGACCAAAGTTTCATTTATAAAAAAAACAAAAAAAAATAAACAAACAACGTGTTTAAAATAAAAAAAAGGTTTTAAACTTCGAACTTTACAGGCAAATTTCTAAAAAACACTACTTTTTTTTGTTTTAAATTTGAATATATTATTTATTGATCTTTTATCTTCAATTTGTGATATATAACACTTTGATGAGTAAATTAATTATTTACTTTTTAATAGACATTTCAAAATGAGAGGCGTGAATTAATTCGACCCCCTTTCTTTCCAAGCTTATAACTACTCGAAAAATGTAATTCAACCCCTATTTATTTTTCAATTAAAAGGAGCAAGGACCAAGGTTTCATTAAAAAAAAAACAAAAAAACAAGCAACATGGTTTGTTAAAAAAAAAGGTTTTAAACTTCGGACTTTACAGGTAAATTTCTAAAAAACACTACTTTTTTTGTTTTAAATTTGAATATATTATTTATTGATCTTTTATCTTCAATTTGTGATATATAAAATTTTGTGAGTAAATTATTTACTTTTACTTACTTTTTAATAGACGGGCGTGAATTAAAAAAAAAACATTTGTCTAAAATATTATATTCGGTTTATTGAAAAGAGCATAAAATTTCACACTGACACTGAAAATATCGTAAAAATAGAATCAATAGAAAAATTTTGATAGATTTTTTAAGTTTAAAAATTGGAAAATACTGAGCTCGTAAAATTCAATTAATTTCATTACTGTTTTTTAAAAAATAAAAAAATAATATTTCTATAACTTTTTATACAACTTTAATAGTTTATTTTGGAAGTATAATCCATAAAGAAAATAAACAACCCACTTTTAAAAGAGAAATTACGAGTTTTTAAAATTTTATTCGCAGTTTCGTGTTAGGGGTGTCAAAAATTCCTACAAAAATTCTGCTACACCTAGTGCTGTATGTACTGTGCCAGGATGTAGAAATTTCCAGGTTAGTATCTGAGGGTTTGTTTAAAATTACTGGGACAGATGTATCCTCAGTCTTCATTAACACATGTATCTAGAAGGGATATTCTTATGTAAAACCTGGAGGTCTGCCATCTGCTCTGTCTTTGCCGCAATCAGTTGCACAAACAGTCTATCGGTGGTTCCGAAATGGATGGTTCTACACAAAGCTTTCATCACTATAAACAAATCAACTGCGTAAATTTGGGACAACTTAATTGTCTGAAATTCAAGCATCAGGATCCAACAGAAGAGTCTATTTTTTTCAGCTCCTCTAGGGTTGAGCTTCTCAACTATTTGGATATGTTCAATAAGGAATTTATTACCCTCTCTCCCCAAAATATCTCAACCACTTCTAATCAATCCTATCTATACAGGTTCATGAGAAGCATTTAGCTTTGAAATGCCATGGCGTAAAGAGGCTTCCCCCTCCTCATTTCCCTTTCACTTATTGTGATCATCCTTAACCTTATTAACATGATAATGTAATAAAGTTCTAATATAACTTTAATCCTTATCTCTTTATCTTTTCATATATATATATAAGAATAACAGTATAGTTATATTCCAAGATCCAAATATTTATTTTTCATGCAAAACAGCTCTCCCAGCATGTTAAAATTTCCATACATTTTTTACAGATCCGTTTCATTATGCAGAAACAAGCGGTCATTATCATGTCAATACCGTCTCTTTTCGTGCATATACTCTTCAGAAAAATTAGAAATTCACTGCTTCGATAGAAAACAATGCATGACAATATAATGCTGCAAGAAGTAAAAAAAAAATAGTTCGTAGACTCAACATCGTGTTTGTTCTGGCAGCCATCTTTGTTCATATGAACAGGCCTGTGTGTTCCCATACAGTGTTAAAGAATCGGCTAAGTACAGAGATTGGCATTGGAAAATCTGTAGACATCAAGAACTACCTTAATATACAAACTTAACAGTCGAGATGAAAACTCAGTTATCTCAGCCTCAGCACATAAGGTGCACATTACATCTGTGTTCTTGAATTTGATTTTAAAACTAAAGTCAGACTATGTTCTTGCAAAATTATCTACATCAACTGAATTCAGCGTGATGTCATCAGTAAAAAAAACTGATCATTAAATCTTGTTTCTTTCGTTTTAGTTTATAAACATTTAGTTTATAAACAGTAAAATGGTTGAATAGTTGGTCGTCTTTTTTATAATGTGAAGTTAAGATACTCAGTAATAACAAATATAATTACTGATATCCCATCCTATTTATCCTGACCAAGGAAAAACTGATGAGCTCCCCTTGTATTAAGAGAGTGCCGCCAGCAGGCAAAGGGGAACGAGGTGTTATCTTTTTTATTAGCATTGTCTTTGAGATAATCCGCTCGTGTTCACACTTAAAATAAACATCCTGCTTTTATTACATTCCTGTCTGGACCTTATTTATTTCATACTAGCCAAGGTGCCCGGCGTTGCCCGGGTGTTTGGAGGCGTGTGTGTGTTGAGCAAAAAACAAAAAAAAAGTCGTAGTAGGCAGGCAGGCTCGAACCCATGACACGAAGGCGGAAAAGAAAGTAAAAAAAAAAAACCCTGACGTCTTACCCCTACTCCATGATGTGACCGGAAGTTTAGAACGTTTATATTAGTAAAGTCATTCCAACCGATACAATGAATTGCAAAAATAGTGACGCAAAAAAAAAAAAAAAAAAAAAAAACCCTTGTAGAAAACGGCTCAGTTGAGAGTGAAGGAATTAACGTTTTTAGCCAATTTTTCGATATTTGTTGTCTGAAAGGTCGAGCTTCAAAACTATACTGATCTCATGAAAACCCGTCGCCTCTGTCGAAAGTTTTAGGCAGATATACAAATAAACATACATACATACACATAAACAGACAGGTGAGATTTATATAATAGATTAACAATAATGATATCATTTGTACAGGGTAACACTCTAAAACAACAATTCAAAACAGCAATTCAACTTGGTACAAATTGTAATAGTAATGCTACAAACAACCTCACCTCAAAGAAACAAAAGGTGCGCTCTCTCTGCTACCAGCGCAGGGAAACCAGGGAAGAAGACACAAGAGGTGTGGTGTGTTTTATAGAAGAGAACGAGATAGACCAGTTGAAGTGTCAAAACTTACTGAACATAAATGGGGTGAAATTCTAAGGAAAAAGAGGCAGTATTTCGCTTATGCTTGATTAGTAAGCTATAATTTTCCAAACTGTATAGAACAAAAAGAAATTTAATTTAATGTCTGACTTGCCCACCGAGTTTCAATCGTGAATGTCCAACAGTATTTGACTTATTTCTGTATGATGACAAAGAGACACGTTTTTGGTGATCGTCTCATAAGAAGAAAGTGGCTTTAGGTATTGTCTGAAGCACTTTAAAAAAAAAAAGAAAGAAAATCTTCAAGGAATGCTTCCCTACCAAGGTTGAATATTCTAGTATATTCTACTATTTAACCCATAGTTTAGGCTTGTGCGTGTGTGTGCATGTGCATGCGTGTCTTGGACGTTTTGCAACCTCTAAAACTATAAGACAAAAATAAATCTTTTAATCTGAAGTCCTTCGTTGGAAAATACCTTTGCAAGTCAAT
Source organism: Euprymna scolopes (assembly GCF_053919585.1). Taxonomy (NCBI): domain Eukaryota; kingdom Metazoa; phylum Mollusca; class Cephalopoda; order Sepiida; family Sepiolidae; genus Euprymna; species Euprymna scolopes. The sequence continues at coordinate 69,434,935 of NC_136507.1, forward strand.
TAATCTCTTTCAACCACTGCATTAGTTTGCTTTCACGAATTTAAACTAGTTCTAGTATTATTTTAGGGATCATCAGTCGTTTACCATCAAAGACTGTTTCAGGGTTTTAAAAACAAAACAGCATTTTATTTCATAGCACACCAGCAATGTTGATCAAACACAACCTCCCTTAAAAATATATCTGTGTGAGTGTGTGCGAGTAAGCAGTAGAGACACACATACATATAGAGCTTTGCATAGACAAATATATTAGTTTTATTATAACATCAAATCAAAAAGTAATTGAGAATAGGAGTAGGATGAGCCAAATAGGATAAATCAGGGATGGACACTACTACTACTACTACTACTACTACTACTACTACTACCACTAATCAGACTACACAAGGTTATTATGCAGACAGAACTGTGAATATCTGCCTTCCACATCCACGTCACATCCTCCTTCCGGCCAATCAAGGCTACTTAGGACTTTAACACCAGATTGAACAGAAATAAAATACAAATGACCCAAATCAGAAATGCATTGATTTTCTCTTTTTTTAGTAATGGCTTGCAATCGATCAACAAGCTTATCTTAGGATATCAGAGTTTTCTTTTTCTTTAGAAACATGAAATCTGTATCAAATCTATCTATATCTAATCGATATCCATCTATGTATATCAAATCTATATCCAATCGATATGCATCTATCTATATCAACAGGTTTATCTTGGGATATCAGAGTTGTCTTTTTTGGAAACATGAATCTATCTAAATCTATATCAAATCGATATTCATCCATCTATATCCAACCGATATCCCTTTACCTAAATCAAATCAATAATAATCTATATATAATATAATTTATTTAAACTTTTTGCAGTTGTTGATGTCATAAAAACTAAACAATCCTGAAAATCCAAGCTTGTAATTCCAAGCAGTTGCCAAAATAGTCCCAAATAATGCCATACTCAAAGTTAGGTAAACATGTACAATAACTTAAAAACAATTCATTTTTAGAAGTTTTAGGTGCGACTTTTTTTATTCCTTGTTAAAATAAAAAATATAAAAAAATTCTGGTACCAATTTTTTAATGTTCTAGATAATCTAGAATTCATTTTATGCACAAAAATGTGATTTTCTGATGTCAGGATTTTGTAGCCTTTCACAACATACTTGAAATCCTACTAATGCAATATTTTGGAAACCACTTGGCGTTACAAGCACAAAATTTCAGGATTGTCTAGTCTTTTGTGATATCAGAATTTGTGTAAAGTTTGAAGAAAATCTGAACTAGTATGGACTAGACTAGGTGTCCGGCGTTGGCCGTGTGTTGGGCAAAGAAAAAAAAAATGGTAATAGGCAGGCTCGAACCCCTCCTTGTAGAAAAGTGCCCAGTTGAGGGTGAAGGAATTAATGTTTTTAGCCAATTTTTCGATATTTGTCGTCTGAAGGGTCAAGCTTTAAAACGATACAAATCTCATGAAAATCTGTCGCCTCTGTCGAAAGGTTTAGGCATACATGATGATTGCAACGTCTTGTCAGACGAGTGCCACTCCCTCAGACATTTAAAATTCATGAGCCCAAGTGTTTGAGGGAGTATCTATACAAATATGATGTTACAGAGTCTTAGCTTTGTACGACAGCTAAGTCTCTCTCTCGGTTCAAAATGTTGAGATCCAGCAACAAGCAAGAGCAAGATAGCCAGCAACAAATTAAACTGCAGACCAGCTTAATGCGGCTACTGGTCTTCCGCTTTATGGTTTTTTAAATCAGAGATTTGCTTCTCCTAGAAAGGTTGCCTTCACAACGTCTTACAGGAGCCCTCTCTACCCCAATACAGATATACACACACACACAAATATACACGGTGCTAGTTGGCCGTTGACCCAGAAAAAGAGTTCATTCGCCCTTTGGAAGGTCTTGTTTTTATGTCAGGTCATGTCATATCCTACTGGTACCATGTAACCCAGTACTACCTGCCTCATGGTCGGGTCACCGGCGACTAAACTGGTTCCCCCACCAGACTTGTTTGGTGAGGAGGGTGGCTAGTCTCCCTGAAGGATTAGGCATACATACATACATACATACATACATACATACATACATACATACATACATTGAAACAGACAGGTGAGATTTATATAAGACTAGCGAGGGGTACCCGGCGTTGCCCAGGTGTTTGTAGGTGTGTGTGAAAAAAAAGCAGGTGCCCGTGAAAAACAAAAAAAACAAAGCCTTAACGACGCGCAGTTGGAAAATAGTAAAGTACGAAAAAAAAAAAAAAAACAGGTGCTCGTTTTTGATTGACGTGACGGCGATAGGTATTCAGCAGTTAGCATTTTGTGAGTTTTTAATGAGGTCAATAAATCGGTTTGTTTGTTTTTAAAAACCCGCTCCCCCGTCTGATATGACGAAGTCGACAAACGTTCACTGGCTCTGGGCCTGTTTGTATTTATTTGCTTCCCCACGTAGCAAATTAGGCACAAGGCCGTTTTTTTAATGTGGAGATGGAGGGAGGGGGGATGGAAAGGGGGTACCAGTTCCCGAGAGGTGGGAAATGGGAGCTCGAGTTTCGCTTTTTGTTCATACCGAAAACCGAATGTAACGCATGCCGATGCGGGAAATGTGGAATAATTAACGTTTGAAAGTCAATAAAATTAAATAGACAGGCGAGATCCGTGGTTAAGTGTGAGATATTACAATTTATAGATGATATAAAAAGTTTTAAGAAGTTGTGAACCGAGCGAGCGCTTCTCTGAAAGAAGCCTTTTGTGGACATCGAGGAAAAGCGTGCGTACATACATACATACATTTTTGCTTTTATATATATAGATGGCATGATCCGGATGATTTTACATGGAATTACCCTTTTATAACTTTGAATGGACACACAAAAAGAATGGAAATTCTAATTAAAATTGTACATGTACAAACGAAATCCAACAATTTGTTCTGAATAAATCTTTTTGTTTGTTATTTTTTGTTACTGCTGAGAAAAATCTCTTTTCAACTATGAAGACGTTATGGGTGCTACCAGATCAGACTGGCTTTCTGATCTACAATGCGCTAAACATTGCTGTTATTGTTTTCTCCTTTCTCTTTGCAAAACTCAATCATGTTCTCCAAAGTTAAAAACAACAATGTTCCGCTAGAAAACAACCAAACTAAACACCATAAATAAATATGTGAAGATATAATTTTTTTTTTTTTTTCAAAAATGACTAGATTCGGCATTAAATAACCCGAAGAAAAAAAAAAAGAAAAAAAAAGAAGGTTGATATGCCATAAACCAAAACCACAAACCTATTACGTGTACTTAACGGTAATAAGAATCTTCTACGTGTGGATACGTTGAAGACGTATATGTTCATAATAAATTTCACATAAAAACGTTGGAAACGTAAAAACACGAGGAGACAGAATAAGCGTTGTTCACACTGAATGAAACAACAATAAAGTAAAAAAAAACAAAAAAAAAAACATACTTTTAATATATTGGATGTCCAGTTATTCATTAAAGTTTCATATTCATTTTTTTTTTTTTTATATCATTTTACATTTTTTGTTTGTGTGCGTATGCATAAACTGGACATAATGAACTAAACATTGCCCACATATGTACATCCATAGGAATAGATTAACACTTTGAGGAGTTTTGCTTATGAGAAAACCCTGTTCTCCTTTTATTTACACTGTTAATATCAATCCAGTCCATAAACCATTGTCCAAATGTCCATTTTCTCAGAGCCATTACATAAAAGACACACCCTTTATGAACCCACCTGCAACTCCCAATGGACACGGACAAGCCATAAACTCATGAGGTTTGCACTTATAAAACACGACTCATTTAGAGAATGAATAATAAATCTAATGGCAATTTATACCCATTTTTTTTTTCCTTCTAATATATAAAATTAAGTCTGTTCTCAAATGTTGTCAGCAAAAGGTTCCATATTGTAAAATCGATATTTCATTCTGAATAGCTATTTTATTTTATTTTTATTTTTATTTTTGAACGTTGGCCCATGTTGTTAAACAAAATAAAATGTAATTTCAGTGAATTCTTTCCATAAAATAATTTACTAGTGATGGGACGATTCCCATATTTTTCTGATTCTGATACAATTACAGAGTCCGATTCTTTTAATATCTCTAAATATTCAGCTATAGAGGTGTTGTTTGCTTTATTATTTTTCGAATTACCATAAAACCCTATATATTTTCACAAACATAAAAATATACGTCTGGATGGGGGTGATCTATAGATTTTAGTTTTACTGAGAGTTTAAAATCAATAAATATTTATCATTGAGACCAGTAATGGAAAATTCAATTAAAAAAAAAAAAAATTGAAAGAATCGTTTTTAGTTTTGAAAATAGACACAATTTTTCTGATTCTGATATTTCAGAAAGTTTGGATGTTTTGGATTCCTGATACTGATTAATCGTACCAACACTATCATTTATCCGGTCAGATTTATTGAGTTAAAAGTGTAGTATCTTTTTTTTTTTTTTTTTTTACAAAAAGGGAAGTAAATTTGTATTAATCCATTACAGAATTACTTTCCTTTCATTCAAACAAAAATATAAAATTAAAAAAAAAAAAAGAAAGAAACAAAAAACAGCAAAAAATGAACTGAAATTAAGTACACTCCCTGGTATTTCCAGGTAGGGACAGCAAGTTTAGAATAAAATGAGTGAGGCACGATGGTTTAATGAATACTGATGCAGACAATGAAAATGAACTAAGAATTCACATAAACTCAGATGTTTCATTACATTTGTACCATAGCAACCCTTGAAAAGGTATGAACTCTTCACGCCATTCACGTGGAAAATAGAAATTCATCCATTTTATTCAGATACTTCAAGCTACTCTTCTCATCTTCTTCATCTAATTTTCATAACATTTTGGTCTGACCTTCTCCAAGTGTATCTTGTCAAACTCTGGAATTTTTCCGCTGAACTCGGGAATCTGCATGGAATTTCAAACGGAGCCCTTTATTTGATCCACGGGGATAGCATGCTCTAGTTCTATTAGCCATGTCTAGGTTGAAGTTCTAAGTAATTCGCAATTATATTTTGAGTATCGTCTGCACTGAAGACTGAATCTTTAACCTCCAGAAGAGTGTAACTTTACGACTGAATTTTATCAAGTACTTTATCCACTATGCCACGGGTCCTCGCAGATTAAATAAAGGGTTTCATCTGAAATTTCATGCAGATTCCCAAGTTTGACAGATCCCCGAGTTCGACAGAATACATCTGAAGAAGGTAAAAGGTTTCATTGATTGAAACGTTATGAAGATAACACTCAAAATGAGAACATTAATCCGAAGAATCCAAATAATACGAATAATCAATCCTCATCTAAAAGATTCAGAAACAGAAATTTGTGTTCAATGAATCATAGACAACCGCTTTTGCATTTTAACATTATATATTCTGAAATATTACATATTCTGAAAAGGGTTGAGATGTCGTAAACAAATTATAAATTGTACATGTAAAAATCATGTATGCATCTTTTTACTTAAAAGAAAAAATTCAAAACGCGATCTTAATGATAATTTACAAGAAATTTTTGTGTGGTATCTGTTGTGATGCTGCATTACATATGTTGTGTCCGTAGTCAATGAAGGAGAATTCTTTCTAGACTGAGGTAATTTTAATTTTGGTCCTAATACAGAGGTCTTCTTTTGTGAAGCTGGATTTTCCCCTATATTTAAAACAAAGCTTGCTGTGATTAAATAATCAATTGGTAACTATTCTGCACTTTCCAAAATGGATTTTTAACAATTCCACCCTTGCAACTAACAATCTCCTTGCTACTCCAAATTCAACACACTGCCGTCAAAGCTCCATACTCCAAATTCGACACGCTCCTTTCAAAGCTCCATACTCCAAATTCAGTTCAATCTCTAAATAAACTTTTATTCAAACTGGCAGCATTTCGTTTATGAGGTAACAAGAAATCTTGTTACTTCATGAGATTGCAAGCATATAATTAGATGCTGTAGCCACATTTTGTCTGCCAAAGGACACTATATGCTGCACCAATTAAGGTTTTTACCAATTTTTAAGGCATTTAATCATGATTGCATCTAAAACTCTTCTTTTATGAGGAGACAAGTAAATAGGGAAAAGTAATTCAAAATGTAATTTTAGGTTACCACTCATCAAGACCAAGAACCATTCAAGGATAAGGGTTAATGAGATGGATGAATTATCAAAAAAGGATGCGGAACAATCAATGGTATGAACCGAATTAGATTACTTATTAAAGTGTTTTATGGCAAGTGTCTGTTGTAATTAGATTCAAAAACAACTATGTTATACTCGGTAGAGAAGCAGTGCTATGGTAATGTGTTCCACAGGCGGAATGCCCTTGCAAGAAGCACTTCTGATAGAAATTTTGCTTGATGCTAGGAAGTAAGGAAAATCTTTTTCCGTTGTAGAAGATGAGTTCTTGCTTTAAATACCTTACAGGAAGAAATCAAAGATTGGAGCTCAGTCAATCACCCGTCATAATGAAAGTAAACATAGAGCAGAAAGAGAGACTAGCAACGTTTCTTATGTGAGAAGGCGTTCCTAGAGAAGAGAAGAGATCATTTTCACTGGATTTAATAAGATACAAGTAATGTTATTGTTAAGCTTAAATAAATGCTAAACATAAACAGAAAAAATCAGGTAAGGGGAATAACTTTTCTTCGTTTAGTAAAAGCGTTGTGATATTATGAACTGTGCAGCCCCCCCACCACCACCACCAGATACACACCCGAGCCAAAATTCTACACACACACACAACCAATAGGATTTAGGTATGTTTATATATTTGTATGTACAGGATCCATTGATTACTTGAATTTCAATTTCGTTTTAAGACTCCTTAAGCTTAAGCCTTAAATTTGAAACATTTTCTAGAATCAAAATTATGCAATGGATTTTGATCAAAATTGGAATAAAGATTCTAGATGTAAGGTTTAGTATCATATCTTAGTTTTAATCTTTGTATAGGAATACGAAAAGTGGTTGAAAACTTATGTTTAGGGAATTAATTTTACCTGTTCTGAGGCAGGTATGCATTTACTATGAATATATATATATATATACTTTTTTAACTCTTATCCTCGAGTGGTTTTCAGGCCTTGATAAGTGGTGACTATCTTGTGAAAAAAATATGAAAAAAAATATCTGTTTCGTCACACTGAGGTTAGCAAGTAAAAAAAACATCCGAACAAGAACATTTCAAGTGTTTAGGGGGAAGGGCGAAAGCAAATATCAAGTTTTAATACCCCCCCCCCCCCCAATGTTATAAATGAATTGGGAAAGAAATGTCACACTATTACCATCATGGGACGTTTTCTTCTTTTTTCTTTTTTACTATACAGATTGATATACTTTTTTTTTTTCATTTTTTTTTAACTTTTCAGATTGAGACGTTTTTTGTTTTCTTTTATTTAACTTCACTGATTGAGATGTTATTTTATATGAATATAAACATTAGTGGGAACACTAGAGAAGCATACTTACTTTTCCCATCATTTTTCATGAAGGGTACAGACTCATCTATATAAATAAAACAGATGTATGTATGTGTGTGTGTGTCCGTGTGAAAATATTTAACCGATAAACTCTTAAACTACTGGTCACATAACACTGAAATTAACAGGAAATAGTAATAAGGAAACAAAAGGTGTGCTCTCTCTACTATTGGCCTAGGGAAATCAGGATTGGTTGGTTGGTTGGTTGGTTGGTTGTTTTACGGCACATAAACCTTTTTCAGGTTATTTAATGCCGAATCTAGTTATTTTGAGGAACGATTTTTAATGGAGTATATTTGTTTTTTTAAAGTCAGATTCTATTTAACCCATAGTTGAGACCCTAACAGGTACTACCACTTCGGGTCAGAGTGGACCTGGGAGAAATAGCAATTAAAGGGTGGCTCCACACTCCCCAAGGTCCGCAAGGTGGGGCCTCACCATCAGATATAGTTTTAGGGAAATCAGGAGGAGAGTAAGATGCAAGAGGTGTGGCATGTTTCCAACATATTCCTATTACTTTTACACAAGCGGTAAGAAACGCGTCTGGTGTGCTAAGTGTTTTAGTTTCGCTTCTAGCTGATGGCACCCAAGTTATATATTTTTTTATATCTTTTGAAATCAATACTATATATTAGGTACAATATAAATATTCAATAGAGAATTGGCTCTGTAATAATAAATATGAAATCTGCATGAATTAAAATATATTTAAGCGTATTTAATGACCTAGCAAGGTCGCCCCCCCCCTCCTGCCAGTATAGAATACATAGAATAAGATATTGGTATTGTAATTGCCGATGTGAATTAATTGAAATTAACAATGACTGGGTATATATTGTACAACTACCAGTCAGTCAAGCCAAGAACTTTCTCATGCCTGCATTTTCATGAAGCAGTATTAGAGGACGATCATCATCCGAATCAAAGAATAGCCCAGCCGAAAGAATGGACTGCTGAATAAAGAAGCTATAAAACACTATCTTTTTCCCTTTTGAAGGCGTGGCCAAGAAAGTAGGTGTCCTGATAACACATTTATTAAAACCCCAAACCATACCAATGCTAACGGCATACTAAGTTCTAACTTTGGGCAGTTTATGAATATATGGGGCTAAGAGCAGTCAAAAACACTTTAACGGAACACATGTGCTTTGTTTTTTCTGGAAATTGTAGACTCGACTCAAGCCCACTCTGCAGCATTGTGACACGCGTCATGAATAACAATTCAACAGTTGATTTATTGCTATAGTGACATTTGTTGTTCAATGAGATGACCTCAGGATGATAAAAAAAAAAAAAAAAACAAGATAGTGAATATACATAAACGGTAATGTAGCGTAGGTTAAAGGCGTGGGGAAACGTGTTTGAAATGTGGCTGTGATTGTTTTGATAATTTCAATTTGGAGACTAAAATTATTTCCATTTTAATGTCTGCTGATGCAGGAGTGCATCAAAAACTTTGAGAGAAGTTTGAAAAAAAAAACATAAAAAAAAACTTGACGACAATGAATTTGATCCGTTGTTATTAAGCAAGATTCCCTGAATTTCAATTTCTTCTTTAGACTCCTTAAGCTTAAGCCTTAAATCAAAATAATGTAATGGATTTTATGCAAAAAGTAGAATAAAATTTATTATTTTTCTAATCTTTATAAAAGGGCATAAAAATTGATGAAAAACTGTTCGGATCAGGGAATTAATGATACCTGTCCTGTATATATATATATATTTGATTTTTCAGAATGTGAGAGATGATAGAATTATTTCTAGTCAAACAACATCGCAGCCCACATAAGCCATGAAAGCCAACAAACCTGAAGTCCAAGACTCAAGTTTCACCCTTATTTGGGCTCATCATTTGAACGTCTGGACTTGGGATTCGAAACTTGAATCTCTTGCATGCGAGGCGAACACCCTGCCACTTGAGCAACCATGCTACACACAAGAAAATTTATTAGCTAGCACAGATCAAGCAAACTACAGTGATATATGTATAATCTATTATATAAATCTCACCTGTCTGTTTAAATATATGTATGTATGTCTGCGACAGAGGCAACGGATTTTCATGAGATCGGTATCATTTTGAAACTCGACCCTTCAGACAACAAATATCGAAAAATTGACGAAAAACATTAATTCCTTCACACACACACACACACACACACACACACACACACACACAATCCCTTTTCAAGGATAAATAAAAGTTCATTTGTGGAATTTTTTTAAAGTCAAACCCAAATAGCAATCCATCTAACACATCAACACACGAGTCAAAGTAGCTTATTTTTTCTTTCCTTCCACTATGTGAAATATAGTTTATTTTGTGTTAGTTTCTTCCTGAAAATACTTATTCCAGGTTAAAAAAAAACAAAACTTTTTTCTTTTATTCATTATAATAAAAAGAGAAGTAACAAAGATTTTCTCCCAAAGAGTCATTGTCTGTTAAAAAATGGAAAATTTTGGAAACTTATTTACATCCAATACTTGAATAGAGATTAAAACAACATTTTTTTTGGTAATAAAATTAGTTATAGTTTTATGACGATTTGATTCAAGCAATAATCCAATGATCAAACAAAACCATAATAATTAAATTTAACTTTAAATATGTTATTTAAAGAATTAAAGACAAAAATTTGGTAAAAAATATAATAAATAACAGCATCATTTATAAAAAAAAATGAAAAATAAAATAAAAGTACACAGACTCCCGGTTAGCATCGAGTAGCTACAGTTAGTGTGTGTGTGTGCATATCTATATATCATAAATATATGTATACTAGCAGGCCGCCTAGGGTTGCCCGGTCGTAAAATACGCATAAATATTGTATTTTAATTAATGCAGAATTTTTATTTATTATGAACAGAAATTCCTTTAAAATAAAAAAATGAAGTAAAAAAAACAAAAAACAAAAAAAAAACGGAAAGAACTGAGACATATACATGCGAGCATTACGTTTTCACTTCTTGTAAGTAAAAAAACAAAAGAAATACTCCATCTGAGATCGAAACGAAAGCCTAAAGATAGTGAATCAAGTACAATAACCATCACACCAGCTTGATGTGAATTTTGTGTCCTTTTCTCTTCCCTGCAACCTCTATCTCATAGAAGAGATGTTGCGAGTTTGTCTTTGCTTTATCGTTATTTTCATGCCAAGTGCTCGACTGAGCTTCAATCTATGATCCCCCCTCGCCAAACTTTCACAAGAAACACTCGTCTAGCTGAAAACACTATCAATAATTCCCCCCACTCTTTATCTGTGCCTAAACCTAAACAGATTCCATGAACAAAGCTTCTTTCTTAGAAGTGCACGCCTGTGGAACTGTCTTCCGTTTTCCTGCTTTCCATCTGACTACAATCTTGATTGTCTTCAAGTCCAACGTAAACAAGTTCTTGATGAGCCGTTCCACTTAAGTTAAAAAATTTACCAAATTTCCATTACTAACGATTACTATATTGTCCAATTGACTACTGTACACTCTTAACTCTTATCCTCGAGTGGTCTCTGGGCCTTGATAAGTGGTGATGCCTATGTAAAAAAAAAAAATAGTTTTCAAACCAATTCATACTTAACATAAGGAAGCTGTCATATTTCACGACCGTGTATGCGCAGTCGTGAGACAGTTAAAACCAGATAAACATCCGGTGGCCTCTCCTCACATACCAATTTTTCGATTTTGACGTCTTAGCAGCCTTTTTTCTGAATGAAAACGGATTAAAAAGTTTTTCCCATATCTAAATACTCTATATACTAAATTTCAAGTCTGTAGATAAAAAAAAAATTCGTGGAGTATATAGGTTGAGAAGTGTCCTCACTCACACACACACACATTATCACGTTTTATAGATATATAGATTATATTTCTCTTTGTCTACCTGTCTGTTTCATTTTTTTTGGAAAAAGTATTGGGCCAATCTAGCTGAAAATTTTGTATGGACCTTTGTTATGATAAGGTGCAGCGATCTAAGTATTATGATACCCGTTCAATGCACAGTTAAGGATTAGTTTTGAATGCAATAATGAGCATAAATTTAACCATATTCAAGCATTAGTTTAACATAAAGCACTCAGTCCAAGTCAACAACTTTTGCCGGTTTTTAATAGGCTAAAAATCTAGTAGATATCACAAAGTGATGCTGATCTCTCTTTAATTTAGTGAATCCTGAGACTCCTGTATTTAATGTTTACAGGAACATTCTTTACTCATTTGCTGTGGAAAGAATTTGTTATTTTAAAAAAAAGGGGGTTTTAATAGACAATAGATAATAAAATAATACAATAGGGAAAACCAGGAAAAAATATAACAATGTAAATTATCCCCCTACCCACTCGCTCCCACCACGATCAGAATTCAAGAATGTACATTTCAAAGAACGATTAACCCTAAGAAGTTGCTCTTGATATTCCGACTTGATACGACAATGAGGTTATAAGCTATTCTTGTTCACAGCCAGCAAATATACAATTAAGAAATCTATTTCCCAGAGCTTAATTACAAAATGAAATTGTTCAGTTAGAAGAAAAAAAAAGCTGGGTAGGCTAAATCAATTACCGTTATAGTTAGTTAGAGAGTGACAGTGGTTAACGATATAGACAGACGAACTGGCTGTGACAGGTTCGAATCCAGTTCGTTCCACAGCTCCACATTCACTAAAGACTGTTGGCAACCGTTATGTGGTCCCTTCTGTCAGTACATGATTCTTTCTAGAAAGAATCTGGAGAAACAGCATTATTTTATTATTTTTATTATTGGAATCCTTTGGAGACGAGTAATTTACATCTATATATTAATAGGATAGTGTGTCACGCTTACATCCGAGTGACTGTCGTTTAATTATTATCTACTTCCATTTCTTGCAATAAATCATTTTACCAAGAATTTTTCATAAGTTTTGGTTTCAGTTTCGATTATAGCTGATGGCACTCAAGTCATTTATTTTTTTATAAATAATTTTACCAAGAATTTTTCACAAGTTTTGGTTTCGATTATAGCTGAAGGAACTCAAGTTATATATATATATATATTACTCCTATAAATTCATTTTTCTTTTATGTGTATTGATATTCATATTAAAACCCTCTTTTCTATTTATTTAAAAAGAAAATACAATTTTCTTATATATGGGTTGTGGAATTGCATTCACTAGCAAAAGATCTAGCTAATTTGCATATTCTTTTAAACATTCATTTTAATTAATTCCCTATTAGTTTTTTTTCGGTTTTCTTATGGGATGATCATCATTGGTTAACTATTACGTGTAATTATATTCATGCAGATATTCTACATGATTTATACTTGTGTAATATTTGCGCAAAATGTTTACATGAAACACAAAATTGTTTTCATATATATTTATGTATACGTATATATTTTTGTTTAATCTATCTTCATATCTATATATCTATAAAAGTGGCGTGTCTGTGTGTGTGTGTTTGTGTGTGTACATTTCCCTACCCAATAACTATCAATTTTCAGTCTACAGACTCGAAATTTGATATACAGGGTACTGAGATTTGGGAAAATTTTTGTGATCGGTTTTCGGTCAGAAATTTGGCTGTTAAGGAGTCAAAGTTCAACGATTTGACCTTTGAGAACTCTAACAAACTCCTCCGACAATTTTGGGTCTAAACACTTGAAATTTTATATATAGGTTCCTTGGACATGGATCTAACTTAATAACTTGATTTGAGCCTGAAACAATAAATGTTAAGGGGTCATAATAGGGGTCAAAGTTTAAAAAATTGGCCGCTTTTTATTTTTTGCTCAACATACACCTCCAAACACCCGGGCAACGCCGGACTGAAATGCTAGTATATATATATAAATTATATATATTTTTTTTTTTCATAAGTTTTGATTTCAGTTTTAATTCAAGCTGTTGCACCCAAGTCATATGGATATATATTTTTTTATTTTTGAAATAGCAACTTTATAATATATAAACAGTCGATAGAACATTACGAAATCTGCAAGAATTCAAGTATCATATGCCGGGCGTCCCTGCTAGCTTAACAAGTTTGAACAAAGGTGCTACAATGATATCAGAGCAACTCCATTTACGCTGAACATCTATAGAATGCCAACATCAATTATGTATGAATGAGTTCCTTGTGGAATTTCCACAGGTCCCGCTAGTACTTATTTATTTGTGGACTATTATTTTCATCTTTTAGTTGTTGCTTCACAATGTTTTGGCCAACTATTCCTCTGGCCTTCATCAGGTGATAAACCGAGACAGAATAGGAATGCTGAGTCTTAACTGCATCCTGAGTAATTACTGCCTTCCATAGTTGTTGTCGTCTCACCATGTTTTGGGCCCATTATACAATGGATAGAGACATTGAGTTTTTACAGTTCCAAGTGAGCATTATCTGAAGATAGTGGTTTCAATCCTAACCAAAGCCGGCCAGAGGCTTAGTTGGCCAAAAGGTGATGAGAGGACAAAAACTATGGAAGGCAGTAATTGCTTAGAATGCAGTTGAAAGATTCAGCATTCCTATCCCGTTGCGGTTACCACCTGTCGAAGGCCAGAGGAATAGTTGGCCGAAATGGCGTGAAACAACAACTAGAAGATGAGGATAATAGTCCGCAAATAAATGGAATCAGGCTTATTCATATGAAAGAATTCACTTCATCATTAACTTGAAACAGCAGAAAAAAATACATAATAATTGAAAGTAAAAGAGAATTCACATCCTTGACAGGTTTTCTGTGTGCACTGAAATATATCGATTTTCTTTTTTTTAAATGAAAAAATTGATTTGTATCCTTGGAAACATGTGGATAAGGTTTTTATGCGTCTCTAACATAGGATGTGTAGCTATCAGCGTCTGCGTGTGGGTATATATATATATTTTTTACACAGGCATCACCACATTATCAAGGCCAAGAGGCCACTCAAGGATAAGGGTTAAAGAGTGTACAGTAGAAATTGGAAAATATAGTAATCATTAGTAATGAAAATTCGTAAATTTGTTAACTTATATGGAACGGCTCATCAAGAACTTGTTTACATTAGACTTGAAGACAACCATATTGTAGTCAGCTCGAAAGCAGAAGACAGTTCCACAGGCGTGCAGTTCTAAGAAAGAAGCTTTGTTCATGGAATCTACGGTTAGGTTTAGGCACAGATAAAGAGTGGGGGGAATTATTGATAGTGTTTTCAGCTAGACGAGTGTTTCTTGTGAAAGTTTGGCGAGGGGGGACCATAGACTGAAGCTCAGTCGAACACTTTCCATGAAAATAACGATACAGCAGAGACAAGCTCGCAACATCTCTTCTGTGAGATAGAGGTTGCAGGGAAGAGAAAAAGACATCTCCTACGAGGCTACAAAGTCTATTTTGAACTCTATCAAGGCAGGACAAGTTCTTTCTAGCTGCTCCTGCCCAGATGTATATATATATATATATGAGAAAATGATGGTCTGAATTCAGAACCAGTGAACAACACAGGGTAATTACATAATATATAACCGTAACGTTGTCTGGGAACCAACACGTCGTAATTTCAGTTTAAGTCGCAAAAGAGACCAAGAATAGGAAAGAATTTCAACTCGCTTTTTCTTTGTAACAACAACATTCCCTCATCATTACGGCTGTGACGTCACCCATATGATTTTGAATGTTCTCCACGCATCCTCCGTAATATTGAATGTTATTTACATCTCTCACGTGATCTCGAACGTTATCTCGTTCCATGTCTCTAACGTATCGTTCTCTTTCTCTTTTTTATAATCTTTTTTCTTTACCGACGACGTCATTTCGCATACATTTACATACACACGCGCACGCTTTATTACATAACTACCACTTACAAAGAAGTGTGGAATATATTACTTTAACAACAGTCGTTTAAAATTACTGCAGATAATTAAGCTCAGCTCAATAGGGAGGATTTAGTCTTCTCGAACTACAGTAGATGAAATTAGAAGTAAATGAATTTCATAAATTAGTATAAGTTCATTTATATGAAATCATTACATGTTCAAAGAAATCAAGACAAAAACAACCAGGGATAGTGTACGATCGTTTCAGAGATGATATCCAGTTTATTTAGACATAGTCTCCTCATCAGCACAAGTGAGTGATATTGACACCAAAATAATGATCGATTTGTAGCATTAAGTGGATTTAAGTTCAATGTCAAATCGATGAGTAACTGAAAAAAAAAAATAATATACAGTTCCTAACCAATTAAAATTTTACGAGTCAAAGATGTATGAAAAATATGTTTTTGTATATACTTTCTAATCTCTCTCTCTCTCTCTATATATATATATATATACACACCAATCTTTTCAAAGTGAAAGCTCGATGAGTGTTGACATATAACAGAGCATATCTAAATAAATAACATTTTGCTACATTTAAATTAATATAAGTTCATATGTTCACAGAAATCAAGACAAAAACAATCAGAGATAATGTACGATCGTTTCAGAGACGATATCATGTTTATTTAGATGTAATCTCATCAGTACAATGGGAGTGGGGGGGGCATCGAATCACTAAGTAACTTTTGTTCATTCTTGTCTTGGAGATGCATTCTTAATATTCTGAACACCCCGTAGCGATGTTCTGGAAATATTTGGCATCTATGCGTGTAAATTTTAATTTAAATAGATGTAATTAAATGTAATGTAAGTAATCAAGTTACCTGTTTGTTAACAGCCATATTATTGACTTGAATCTGAGATTCACAAATACAAGATTTTCAAGAGATGGTTTTATGTGTTTAGTCTGTTCATTACGGATTGTTCCTAATGTGTTTATTCAGAGCCAAAATTTACAAAGTCGTCTAAATATTGTCACCCTAGGCAACCATCAATTTGTCTAATTGGTAGCATTGGCCCCGTTCCAAGATTTTTATATCTGTTTTATTATTGTTATTATTGTCAAAAATCTTTCGTCATAAATTGTAATTGATTCCACCAACAATGTAAAGTTGTGGAGAACAGGTAAACAAAAAGCACTAAAGTGATAAAACAATCGGAATTAAATAATAAACATATGGTTTAACAAAACAAAACAAAGGACGGACTGGAGAGGATAGGGAGTCGACTGTTTGGTAGCCGAGACACCATATCAGAGTTAAAGAGTTGCTGTGAATTCTGACATCAGTGAAAAGAATTGTTGTCAATCTTTATTTAGATAACAAGACATTTTATAAATACACAAGTGAAGCATGCATGGTCCCTCGTGAGTGCACAGCAGACAAGACATAAAAAAAAAAATAACCAAGTTCAACACTGCCTCCCTCCTCATTTTACCAAAAAAAAAACCCCAGGGGACGTCAAATCCTGGTAAAAATGAACAAACGGTGCAGTTTTAGGCCTTAACATATGTAAAGCTGAGTTCTGCACCATACAAAAAAAGAAATGACTAAGTCCATCATTTGCCCCCACCCCCATTTAGCCCCAAAAGTTCCCAAGGCCTTAACATATTTAAATCTGAGTTCAGCACCATGCAAAACTGCTAAAAAGACATACACAGAAAATTTTGGACAAATATGATAAAATAGTCACAAAAATGGAGCGTTTTATTAGCCCTAAAAGAGCCCCTGGGGCATCGCGAAGTATATACTTTGCAATAACTCTTGGGTATGCCCCAGGGTTTTTTTATATAGAAATCAGTTACTTACAACTTTTCAGAAAGTTTTATAAAAATTCAAGACATCAATTTTTTTTAATAATCACAAAAGTGTAAACTTTAGCCATTTTAACCCGAAAGACACCCCTAGGGGCACAGCCAGAGTTTTCCTTGAAAATCCGTTCTGTTGCTTTTTTACTCATATCATGTTTAATGTTTGTGCGAAATTTAAAAAAATTCCAAGGCATAGTTATTGAGAAAAGTACGAACGGACGATCGGACAAGGGTGAATTCACAGGTCCACCCTCCTTTTGTTGGGGGACAACAAATATTCACTAAAAGATTTATATTGTATTGGCATGATTGCCTTCAGGGATATCAATACTTGACTACCAAAGCAGCTGTTGTAATCTAAACAGTGTAAAGAGAGGAGGAAACAAAGGCGGCCTACACTCAAGAATACAATGCCTACACTCAAGAATACAATGCCTACACTCAAGAATACAATGCCTACACTCAAGAATACAATGCCTACACTCAAGAATACAATGAAAATAAACTGAAAATGGAGGAATTTTAGTAAGAATATGTAAAAACAGAACCATGTCGAAAAATAGCATCATTGTTGATTATGGATTATCTCCCTTGCACCATTTTTAAGGATCGTCCTTGAAAAGAGCTCTTACTTGCTTGAAGGCAAAAAAATGTATTGCTTGTTTGGTGCTGGTGCAGTGCAGTAGTGGTGAATTGTTTTCAAATAAATGCATTTCAGGTAAAAACCAGTATTGCACACTACCGTATCACACCGAAATTAGTATCAATTCCGAAAATGACAAAAAAAAAAAAATAATCCAATAAAAAATATGTTCAATCTATTTTTATGAAAATAATTGTAGAGACTGGTGGTGAAACATTTTCTATTTTTTCAATGGTGAATTTCAAAAAAAGCAAGATAGATAAGTCAGTTTGTCATACAAAACTGGTCACACAACTCTTCCACATAAAAACATACGATAAAACTTGATAATTCGATAAATTTTATTCTTATTTATCATTATTTTTTACTGGATCATTTTTTGTAATTTTTGTAATTTATACTAATTTCGACATGACAAGTAAGTACATAATCTTTTTACCTGAACTGCATCTGTTTGAAAACCTGGTATACTGCACCAGCACCACTTGTTTTTACTGAAGAAAAGATCAACCGAAACATGTTAATATAGCAAGATGGAGTTTATTTTAAAAAATAATATTAAATGTGATTATTTACTTCCTCACCAGGAATTAGACACATGGTGAGGTAGAGATATGAAATATATACCAAGTGCACTTTGGTCTATGAAATATACCTGAGCAACCCTGTCGGCGTTCTCAATCAGAGGCTTATTCAAAAATAAACTAATGCCTTCTCAAAGAGAGATGGTAAAGCCTGGGAACGTGACCCTTCTAGGATTGAACAGAACCGTAGCTCAGCCTGAGAGTAGCAAGGCCATTATCAAACTGATTGTCAAAGGTGTATTTAGAGGTAGACATTTTTGCCAGCTAGCTTTGTAAATTCTTCTTTCCCTACTGGGCTGTTTGAAGTCCAAGGGAGTGAACGCTGGTGGCAGTGTCTCTTTCAGACATAGTTCGGCTGATAACTGACAGATACTAAGGTTGTTAAATATTTTGATAGCGGTCATAGTGTTGTAATGTGTTAACACAGCGGCCTAGAAAGAAAATGGCCGCCGAACTTCAGTTTTATGTAAAAATTAAAACTGAAAGAAATCCTTACTTCACACATAAATTATAAAACTCATTGTTTGTAAGAAAGGTTGCGTTGCCAAAATAAAAAAAATAAAAAACGAGTTTTTCAATATCAAAATAAAGTAATTGAAGATAGAATCTAAATATATAACATATTAAAGAGTAATCCAGTAATGTGTAGACATAGCAGCCTAAAAAGAAAATGGCACCCAAGTTCGAGTTTTATATAAAAACTGAAACAAACCGTTCCTGTACATATAAATTATAAAGAAATAATTGTTTGTAAGGAAAGTTTGCTTCACTCAAAAGTTTTATCATATTGAACGGCAAAATCCATTTTTTTTTAACATTTCCATTTCCAAACATCAATTAATTACAAATAACGGTACAATGCTTATGGTAAATTACAAATTTCACACCTCCAAGAATTAGCTATTAATCAATCCATTGGGAATCCATTGAATCATCTTGAAATTGTCAGACAGCTTCATGACAAGTTGGAATATTTTTATTTCTTAAGTCCTCATGAAATCATTGTCATAAACATTAATTACAAGACTTGTTGGACGCATTCTAAGAACTCGGCGATCATTTTCTTTCTAAGCTGCTATGTCTACATATTAACTCATAGTACTTTTCTGGATGATAGAACAAGCGACTAAACTCAGAAGTAGCTCCTTGAGAGGCTTCTTCATCAATACTCACTAAACGCTGGGATATTCTTAAGAGCCATGTTAGACACGGATAAGTGTTCCTTAGAGCATTTCCAACATGGATGACTGCCATGTTAATATTCCAGCTTTAAGTTCAATTATTTTGCCTCTGATTTTATCAGCTAAAAGATTGTGATGGTCATGAGCGGAAGCGCCCGAGAACAATATACGTGCTTTCACTTAACACCTTTACTGAAAATTGATACATAAAATATATCTCCTTATAACATTTAATGTACATGCATGAAATAATTATATGACGCATTCAGTGGAAGAACGATGCAAGCACTAAAAGTTAAAATTTGGAGACTTGTCACAAAACACATAAAATATCATGGAGAATCTAATCACAAAAAGTCATTGCTGAATTCAAAGTATTTATGTGAAAATAGGTGTTTGAATTTTTGATATACGTCTGTTGAGATGTTGATACTTAAGACCATAGATTTTTCTTTAAATTTTCTACCTAATTATGTTCTGTACGGCACAATTACATTGACACACCAGTTCTTGCCAGATCACCGAAATTAAGCAACATTGAGCCTGGGCAGTACGAGATGGGTGACCATTTGGGAAGGCTAGGTGCTGTATGTACCTTCTGGGAAGGTTAGACGTGGGGTCAGCACCCTCACCCTGTAAAAAGAACTCCTCGCTACAAAAACATCTACAAAAAGTTGTAGATGGCCTATGCCCCTCCAGGGGCTTAAGGGCTATGGATGGATGGAATTATGTTCTATTTGTTTTGATTTTTTTCCAAACTTGCAAATCAACAAGCACGAACGTCATTATTGTTCATTAAAGTCAAACATCTTAAAAAAATAAATAAATAAAAATCAATTTTGTAAGCCCCCTTCAAATATGACTGGAAAAAAGGGAACAAGAAGGTCGACAGTGGGAAATAGAAACTCAAAACGGAAACGAAATAGTGGAGAAGAATATGCCAGTAGGTCTTCAAAATGCATTGTAGGAAAGCGCAAACTTGGAGAAGCATTTTCTTGCAAGAAAAAACTGTTTCGTAAAATTTGGGTGGCTTGGAAAAGGTTGCATTAATATTCAAATCATTCTGGCAAATAGGAAATTACAATGAGCAAAATAGCTACATTTAATCTCTTTTTCGTGAAAAGTATCAAGTGGCGCTTACGTTGTTCTTCTACCAAACACTTCATATATCGTAATAGCTATCATCAGGTAATTCTATGATCAAAAGATGATTGAAGTTACCATTTTTTTTGGACTATGATTTGCACGTCACCCAGCATTGCCCAATCGTAAAATACGCTTAAATATTATATTTTAATTTATGCAGAATTCATATCTATTACACACACACATTATATATATATATATATATATATATATATATATATACATACATACAGCCAATTCTACATTTATTATATTGTACCCAATGATTTCAACAGTTTAAATAATTATATGATTTAGGGTTCCATCAGTTAGAATTGAAATCAAAACATTTAGCACTTCAGTGCTATTTAGTATCAACAGAGTTAACAATAGATGGATATCAAAACTGGAATTAATCAATGTTAACGTGTAAACACATATTTGCGCATGCATAGAGGAGCACATTAAGTTGACTTAACCTGCTAAGTTCTCATTTTTGTTCAATTCTAACCCCTCAGCAGCTATTTTTACCAGCTAAAAAGCCAAATCGAATTTGTTCCACAGGTTTGAATCATATATATATATATATATATATATATATATATATATATATACTAGCATATTTTAGCCCGGAATTGCCCGAGTGGTTGGAGGGGGTATGTTGAGCAAAAAAAAAAAAAAAAAGAAAAAAGGTCAATTTTTTTAACTTTGACCCCTATTATGACCCCTTAACATTTATTGTTTTAGGCTCAAATCAAGTTATTAAGTTAGATCCATGTCCAAGGAACATATATCTAAATTTTCAAGAGTTTAGACCCAAAATTGTTGGAGGAGTTTGGTAGAGTTCTCAAAGGTTAAATCGTTGAACTTTGACCCCTTAACAGCCAAATTTCTGGCCGAAAACCGATCAAAGATTTTCCCAAATTTCAGTATCCTGTATATCAAATTTCGAGTCTGTAGAGTTAAAATTGACAGAGTTATTGTGTAGGGAAATGTACACACACACATAGACATACACACTTGATTATATATAAGTTTGTAGACCACAAATTGACATAGTAGTTTTGTAGAAACCATTTTGTACAGACAAGATCACTTTATATATATATATATATATGTGTGTGTGTGTGTGTGTGTGTGACTACTTAATTTTATCATTTTATATTTGTTTATAATGGAAACTAGGAAGCTGATTGGCTAACTAAAAATTCAATAGCATGTCCGTATAAAAAAACACGAGGTAACCACAACTCTTTGCATAAGCCTGACGAATTCTCACGAGAATGAAATGCAGAATATTCTCCGTAGCTTAATTGCCATATATATTTTTATAATTTAATATATATATATATATATATATATATATATATATATATATATATAATATAAAGCTGAATGTGTGTGTCTGGTCACGAATAGGCTCCTATATAGTTGACTATTTTAAAAAACTGATTACATAATGATAGAAGATGTATCGAAACACAGGAATGGGTATGTTTGATCTGGCAGAACGGTGGTTCATTAAAATTGTGGGATCTGCGTTCGCACCTGGTCCACAAAGTATGGAAATTAGAAACTTAAAAATTTAAAAAAAAAAAAGTTTGCAAGTGTTTTTGATATAGATGTACATGAGAATACTTTTATAAGTATGCTTTAACTTAAATAGGGATGGTATAATAAAATTGTGGGGTCTGCGTTCGCGCATGGTCTCCATAGAATGGAAATAGGCACAAACTTTAATAAAGACTTTTCATATCTATCTGCGTAAGTATACTTTGATAATTATGTTTCAGTTTGAAGAAATATGGTATAATAAAATTATGGGGGTGTTCGTTCGCACCTGACCGCCATAGAATGGAAATATGTCACAAAGTTTAACAAGGTTTTTTAATATAGCTCCACAGAATATTGTGATAAGTGTTCCAGTGTGAACAGGTATGGTATAATAAATCATGGGGCTTATCTATTTTATTTTTACTTTCATCATATTTTGCTTTGGTTTTGATACCCCAAATTTATAACCCTTCCTTTTCATAACCTATCATACTTTCATAAATCAGAGTCCATCTTCTGTAGGCTGTTTTTGAACCCAGTCAACGACGGGTACTTTTGCTAGTATATATATATATATATATATATATATATATATATATATATATATATATATATATATATATATATACATATGTTATGTATCCCTACTACTGAAATTCACATGAAATTAAATATATATTATATTAAATATAGCTGCACACATGCACACTCATATACATGCTGCATGCGTATGTACAAGTTAAAAAAAAATCTTGTATTGCTACAGTACATCTCTCCCACATTTACTTTTTGTCAATCTTTGGCCAGGTTGCAGGAAATGACTAGCCACTCCAAATTTCAACACTGGGGACCAACTATTTGTGAGCCTGATAGTACTTCCAGATCGTCCTTAAGTGTTGCCACCCAGGTATTCAACTACCCACCGACACATTTGTGCCGGCCAGGTAGAGAGAAGAGAGAGAGGAACTTATGAATGATCTCTCGCCCTCCTGCGGGCAAATAATATTAAAAACAAAATTGGACTTCGATGTATAAGCTTCACATAACGTAGTTGTTCGAAAACCATACAGATGATTTGTTTATAATGGTGAATGTTTTGTGTAGAAACGTATGCTTTTGAGAATTACTGGTACACTCAGTCAGTGCAAGTGATTGCCATAGACAGAGCAGACGGTGGACCTCAGGTGTTTGCATCAGTTTTCCTTTCTCTAGATGCATGTCTTGACAAAGACTGAGGATGCATCTCTCACAGCGATTTTTTAGACGCTTCCATCCCAGTCACTAACTTGGAAATTTCTATGGTCCCAGTGCAATATATACAGCGCCTATATTAATTTATTTATTGCGGACTATTATTCTCATCTTTTATCAGTTGTTTCTCAACGTTTCGGTCAACTGTTCCTCTGGCCTTCGTCAGGTGGTAAAAGATGAGAATAATAGTCCGCAATAAATAAATTAATATAAATAATACTCATCTCAATAATGAATTCCAATTAAAAATAATATATATACAGCGCTAGGTGTGTCAGAAATTTCGTGAAAAACATTGAATAATTCGACCCCCTGTCTTTCCAAGCTTATAACTACTCGAAAAATGTAATTCAAACCCTATTTTTTTTTTTTTTCAATTAAAGGAGCAAGGACCAAGGTTTCATTTAAAAAAAAAAACAAAAAAAAAAAAACGTGGTTTGTTAAAAAAAAAAAAAAGGTTTTAAACTTCGGACTTTACAGGTAAATTTCTAAAATACACTACTTTTTTTGTTTTAAATTTGAATATATTGTTTATTGATCTTTTATCTTCAATTTTTGATATATAAAACTTTCGTGAGTAAATTAATTATTTACTTTTTAACAGACATTTGAAAATGGGGGGGGGCGTAAATTAAAAAAAAACGTTTGTCTAAAATATTATATTCGGTTTATTGGAAAGAGCATAAATTTCACATTGACCGTGAAAATATCGTAAAAATTGAATCAATAGAAAAATTTTGATAGATTTTTAAAGTTTAAAAATTGAAAAATACTGAGCTCGTAAAATTCAATTAATTTCATTACTGTTTTTTAAAAAATAAAAAAATAATATTTCTATTACTTTTTATACAACTTTAATAGTTTATTTTGGAAGTATAATCCATAAAGAAAATAAACAACCCAATTTTAAAAGAGAAATTACGAGTTTTTTTAAATTTTATTCGCAGTTTCGCGTTAGGAGTGTCAAAAATTCCTACAAAATTTCTGATATTCCTAATACAGCACCTTGTATTATAAAATGGTCATCCATCTGGTACTGACTTCTGTGGAAGCGAATTTTTCCCAAAAAAATCCAAGATTGTAGACTAAAAAAAAAAAAATAAAAAGGTGGAAACTTAAAAACTAATTCCTCCGTTACATGTCTTAATTAAAATATTTTCAGTTTTCATCTCTTAATCTTTATTCGATTAAATCATCATCATCATCATCATCATCATAATCATTGTATGTAGAACATTCTGCACAGTAGTTTTCTCTCTCTTTCACCTCCACCTACATTTCCACTTTTTTCATATGTCATTCCTGTCTCTAGATTATTGCTTAAACATTTCTCTAAAAATCTGTTTAAAAATTATATTAAATTCCTATGAATCAGCATCATACCATTTTTTTTTTTTTTTGTTGGCATTGGTTTCTCTAGTTCGTTCCAGAATCAAGTGCTTACAAAAGGGAGGGGGGGCATGTGAAGGTTGCCAACATCCATAATGAAACTTATGAAACTAACAGGACTAACAACATTAGTACATCAAGGTCGTTAGTTCATGTGGGTATCAACTTCATCACTGTAACCTCCTAGAAATACACTCTGAGACGATTGATTTTTTTTTTTTTCAATAATTAGACGAATCAATTGTTTTGGAAATTTTGAGAGGATTAATAATTTGTATTATTTGAATTATTCAGACTATTATTCAGTGTTCTCATCCTGAGTGTTATTTGCACAATCCTTTTTAGGTGTATCTTGTCAAACTCTGGAATCTTTTTGTCAGGACATTGCAAAACGATGTAGGAAACTAATAATCTCAGCAAATATTACAAAGATCTTTGTCTGTCTGCGTCACTCATTTCTCAAGTTAGAAAACCAAGTTAAGGAAATAATTATTTAGTTATTTAGCTTCTTTTTTTCCTAAGTCCATTCTCTCCATTAAAAACTTTGAAGAAACTCTGCGAACGTCTCCTTTGTGTCTTTCCTGCATTAGATTTTTGTTTTTTTTCATCTTAGTTTTATAGATGAGACAATCAAGAACCACTAGAGATGACGTGGCCACAGGAAAAGTGATGGTGATGATGAAAAGAATAAAAATAGCACGTATCAGCAACCGCACATGTATAATAGCATGTATCAACAACCGTGCATACTTAAATCACATCTATTTAATTTATTGATCACTCATTGGCAAAAACATGACAGATCTAGAGCTCTGAATTTGTCAATGTTTCACCTATGCCTAATGATATTGGCTGATTTAAGTTGCATCTGAGAGTTAGAAACACGTGTGGTATTATCATCATCTTTATAAGCAATTAAAAAATTTGGTTGTACTTTATAATTTTCAGTTAAAAGACAAGAAAACTTTTTATTTTTATAAAAAGTTAAAAAAAAAGAAAAATATTTCAGCCAGTTGTTTTTAATGCCTTACTTCAATTCCTGCATTTTTTTCTTTTGTCTTGTAACAAATATTAAATCTAATGAATTGTGATACTTTTCTAAGTTTATCTATTCAATAATCTCATAGGCTTTTTTTTCTTCCTATTTTGCAGTCTATTCAACGTATTTAAAACAATAGGCTGTTACCTTGCCTTTTAAGTTCACTCATCTTGTTGCAATCGGGTTTTATTGACAGGCTGAATGATAATCCACCAGAGGTGTGAGAGGCAAAGTCACCCACACCCAGTTACACGAGACGACAACTGGTAACACCGAGCGGCAGTGTAGAGAGTCAGGATACCGTCTTAAATGGTCAAGAAGAAAACATATCCTTTGCACCAGTGTTCAACCGTGCCTATTTTTGGTGTTTTCCCTATTTCAATATTGCCAAGTTGATGAAGTAAATATCACAGGTAGGAGAAAGAGAGTCGTATATATTATTAGACTTTAATTTAGTGGTATTAGGTTACATCTTTTATGACTTTTTATGTTTACCTGCTCTCAGTTTTTTTTTTTTTTTTTTTTTTTTTTTAATAGGTTTTTAACTCATTCCGGGATTCCCTTATACTGTATATCTGTTAAGGCTTTTGATTTTCGAAGTTAGAATGTTATTTTTTAATAATTCTAAATAGATGCGCAAACTATCCTAAATCATAATTATTTTTTATAATTCTGATATTTCTAAATACATGTTGAAATTATTTTACATATAAAAAAAAAACAAAAACAAACCACAAATACTTTTTTTTTTTTAAACTCTTAAATATATAATGCTTCAGAATTTTCAAGTTGAGGATAGATAATTTGGGTTTTTCTTGTTTTCAAAATGTTTCGGCCGGTGTAACCTCCGACCTTTTGCAACTTAAGAACCTTCTAATAACTTGTACAGAAAAAAAATAATTGCCACCTTTATAAACAAGTAGAGAATGAGGCTGTGAGCGATAACTGAAACTCATCATTTTATACTTAAAGACAGTGAACCATTAAAAGGTGGGGTGGGTGCAGGTCATTTTACAATTTCTTTTACAAAAAGAAAGGCGCTTCTACACTATTGGGACGAAATTTCGGAAATCGTAAAACGTAATTTCACATGAAAACAATGGTATCTACGTATTCCTCGTATTTTTGAGATGATTATATCCAAAAATTACGAAAATCGATAAGGTAGAAATTTATTTATTAAAGAAAATAAAAAATAGAATTTGATGAAAACGATCGTAGGACACAGGAAGAGTTCAAAGGGGAGGTGATTTTCCGTTTTGATTTAAACAATATGGCGGCAATTTCTCACCTGCTAACACGATTAAAGTTGTTTTGTTTAATAATTCAGTAATATTCACGTTATTTCGACTGCATAATTTGGAAGCTAGCATTGTAACTTATTAGAATTGACAAAAAAAATCAGTAGAAACCATTGTTTTTTTATCTGAAAACTCCATTTATTGACTACAAAATCTCGTTCCAATTCTGTAGAAGCGCCAAAAGAAATTGTAAAAGAATGCTCCTCTTTGTTTTCTTTTTCTTTTATATCCTTTGAAAAAGAAAAGTTTTTCCTGTCCTTTAATTGAAAAATTATGAACTGAAGACAAATTTTAAAATTGTTTATAACTATTCAGTTTTTATTTTGGCCTTTCACACATTAATGAAACTTGTTATAAGTTAACGCCTTTAATGCTATTTTGGTTATATTGAAGCGGTTAACCTCCAAAATGGCTGCTAAATTCAATCAATTGGTTTTGTCTGATTTTACAAGAGGTGACACGGCAAATTAATTCATATCAACTTCTTTTCTAACTTTTGTATTTTTTTTTTTTTTTTAGTTTTATTTTTGCCAATATTAACTTACTTTTTTTCTTTTTTTATGGATTAGTCCACAATGAAAATTATCCGTCATATAAGAGAAAAAATCTTTAGCAATATTCTACGTTGGATGAATCGTTATTATGTTTTAATTTGTGATATATTTCAAGTGCATTTTTAATAAACACTCTTTGATTTTATTTGTTTCTTACAAAAGCAAAACATATTCTCAATTAATCCTGCCACTAACGGTAAGTTTGGTTGCCTCGCATAAAAAAAAGCTCTAAACGAACCGAGAATGATAGAGTAGTTGCCATCTGGACTTGGGGTTAGCATTAAGGTTAAGGATTTTTTTTTTTTTATAGCTGTTTTAATTTGCTGAAAAACACTCATCTTTAATCATAATTCGAGATTTTTGCAAAATAAAAATGAAATAATAATAATAATCCGCAAACTCGGAAAACAAATATTATATGGAAAAAAAAAAAAATTATTATAATTATTATAAAGAAACTCGCAAAAAGAAAAATCAGACAATAAATTAATATGGTAGATTAATTTGCACGGTCAGCGTTTCGAAAATTGGACAGAAGTAGTCGTTGCAGCCATTTTAGGAGCAAACTGCTTCAATATAACCGGTTTCGTTTTTTTGTTGTTGTTGTTGTTGTAGTTGTTTTTTTTTTTTTGTTTTTTTTTCTCAATATAAAACTTCATCTTTTATACCTTCGGTCAATGAAGGAGAAATCCACCTAGATTAAGACAATTTATTTTTATCTCGATTCAGAGTGTCCCTATTTGAGGATTAGATTTTCCTCACATTAAAAACGCACGTTGTGTTTAACTTTGACCTCGCGGGGAGGTAAATAAATAAAGACAAGGTTAAATAAACAGCAGTCACTTGTTAGATGTAGATGGTAATTATCTCCCTTGAATAATAATAAAAAAAACGATTACAACTTCCTGTTTGACATAATTTTACAACAAACATTTCTTGCCAAAGGGAGATAACTTTAATGCCCCTAATTTGGTAATGCTAGTATGTATTGAAATTAACCTAGAAAGAAAAGTAAAATTTTGATAAGTATATTATTTTCATGATGGCATTTATATTTAAAAAAATATTTTTTGTATACACATTATGCATTTATTATTATGGATAATTATATAAATATATTTACTAACGTCGTTCAGCACTCCATATTTCTTCCTTACAGCTACATACCTAGAAAATGGAGCTGTTAAACCTGACAGTGACATGGGACAAGAAGAAAGAAACCCTAGTAGAATTTAGTGTCCCCTATGATGCTGGATTAAACAGAGCCGAGAGGGAGAAGATGACGGAATACCAAAGTTTTATGTACGACATGAAAATAGATTAGAATCATAGGTCCCCAACAATCCAGTTTAGCCTTCGGGCCAAGATCAAAGTGTAGTATCTGTTCTGATGCTACACTTCAATTTTTTGTTCTCAGTTAGTCGAGGAGAAATCCTTCACGACTAAGACAATTTTTATTTGTGTTCCTTTTTCCACGTTAAAAAACAACCTTAGTTTCTAACTCTGCCCTCGTGGGGAGGCATTGTAAATAGGAACTATAAGAGCAACCGGCCTCATGAAAAAGAATGTAAAAAACCTATCTGAAAAATATGCAATTAAAGGGACGGTTAGAATCCTAAAAAGATCTCTGGGTTGGAATGTATGAGATAGGGAATGAATGTCTGGCATTTGGTAGGATGGCCCATCCCCAGCAAAAACAAAATAAGAAACTTGAAAAAACAAAAAACGTGCTTATTTATTGGTAATTTCTCCAAGAGTCTTGAAATAGACTCCACCTTCCCTAACCACACAAAGCGTACTTGGATAAGTACATTTTATTTGGATCAAAGACAAGTCTCCCCTCCCCTCCCCCCCCATCTTGGAAAAACAACATTCATTTCCTAACTCCGTCCCTATTTCCTTTGCTTGCACCGAAGTCTTAGAGGTTAATCTGTTGCTTTCGGTTTTAAACAAACTAGAAAAAAGTGGGCGGTCTACACTTAGAAACGGTTGGGAGGGTATTACTAACCTGGCCCTCATTTTAATTGTTGTTTTGTTTATTTGGGAGGGGGGGGCAACTCTATCTTTTTTTCAATGAAATTGGAAAATTTCTTTTGTAAATAAAATTGCTTTTTAAATTAGAGTTATTTTAAGTGGAGTAAATGTGGTATTATGTTGATTGAGGTAAAAGTGATAGACAAATACCAAAAAGAATGAGAGGAAGAGTGCTTGGAAGAAAATATGTGTCTAAGATTAGAATAGATCATCAATAGCATCTTCTACATAAACACTTCGTACACGTTTTCTGATCATGTACCTAATTTGTAAAATTTGCTTATATTTTTTAGCAAATAAATAATCCAAAGAAGAGCTTCATTCATGTTTGACATCCATAAACAGGAAATACGTTTTATTTTATTCATAATTTGAAAATTATATAAATAAAAAATGATAGAAATATTTTTTTTTTTTTTTTAGATTAGGATTATTTAGACTACTGTTCTCATCTTCAATGCAATTCTCACAACATTTTGGTCAATGTAATCTCCGACTTTCTCCAGGTGTATCTTGTATCTTGTACAAAACTTTGTGGAATTTTCTTGTTAAACTCTGAAATCTGCACAGAATCCTTTATTTAACCCACGGGGAGGGGGGGGGTAACAAGTTCTTGCTCAGTTAAGGATCCATGGTGTAATGGATAAAGTACTTGGTAAAATTTAATTGTAAATTATACTCTTATGGAAGTTGGAGATTGAATCCATAGCGTGAACAACACTCAAAATACAATTACAAACAACTTAGGACTTCTACCCAGTTATGGCTAACATGGACTAGATAAAGGGTTCTGTTCAAAATCCTGTGGAGATCCCGAGTTTAACAACATACACTTGAAACATTGTGAAAATAACACTTAAAATGAGAACATTAATCCAAATAATATAAAGAATAGAAATGTTCCGGCCTTGGAGTAGGCACGTACAGAGATTGCCATTTATTCCCAGAGAAACAGCCGATAAGTCTTAAAGAGGGTTAAAGTCTATAAATTTACAGAAATTTAGTTCAATTTATATCATTTTATTTAAACTATTTTTTACCCAATCAATAATGAGTACCACCAAAGTTTAATATTATAAGTTGTAAAATATAAGAAAATAAAACGATATGGAGCAAAACGATGCAGGATTCCTCCATACCACCTCTATTCAATCCCGAGCAACACCGGGTCTTACTCGTATTAAATAAAATTATTGGATAGTAAAAAATTTTTTCATTACTTCTGATGAGCATGCTTAAAAATTTAAAATTAAATAAAATATTGGTAGAATTTCTACACAACTGATGACATTTAATAGATGTGTTTCTATCAGTATTTTGTTTAATTTTCGATTTTTGAGTGATTAACAAGGCTCAAATGAGAACGCCATTTTGTTTTTCATGGTATGATTATGACTTGAAGTTGACCACCAATTTATTTTTCATTCTAACTCTATATATTTTATACTATTTCTAACTAAAAATCACACTTTAAAATAAGTTAAAATATGAAAAAAACTTATCCAGGTAGACAGAAAAATAACTTAGCTTGCTTTTGGTAACATTTATTTGATGTGTACTTATTTTTTCACTTTTTTCTTTTCTTTGTTAGCTATTCTGGAAAATCACCAAAAATGTTAATAGTAGTTTTTAAAAATAGGAAGATAATGGATGATCTAGCACTCTTCATGAGAGTCCAATCTTTAGAAACCTCAGTCTGATATTCTCAGCCAACATAAAATGGAATGGATGCATACAAGATGTTATCAAAGCTATTGCAAAGAAGGTGGCCTCCCAATACTGGGCTAGAAAACTTCTCACACCTGCCACTATCTTATATCTCTACAAAGCTCCCATTCACCCGTGCATGGAGTACTGTGGTCACATCTGGGCTGGTGCATCAACCACTACTCTCTCGCTTGAACAAGGTGCAACAAAATCTTCAATCTAATACTGTCCTCTAAACTCTGACCTTGGTCGCATCACTGCAGTGTGCTCATTTTATAAGCACTTCCACGGAATGTGCTCCAATGAACTGACAGTACTTTTTTTTCTTTTTTTTTTTACAAGGTGGTCACCACTTATCAAGGCCCGGAGGCCACTCAGGGATAAGGATTATTGTAAGTACAGTACGTTAGTGTGGATATTTAAAGTGTCTACTTAAGGGGGCGGTTCATCAGGAATTTGTTTACGTTGGACTTGAAGACATCCAAGTTGTAGTCAGGAGGGAAGCAGGCAGATGGAACAGAGTTCCACAGGCGTGCAGTTCTAAGAAAGAAGCTTTGTTCATGGAATCTATGTTTTGATTTAGGCATAGATAAAGAGTGGGGAAAGTTTTTGACAGTGGATTCAGCTATACGGGTGTTTTTTGTAAAAAATTGGCGGGGGGGGGGGACCAGAGATTGGAGTTCAGACCAGCACCTGCCATGGAAAAATACATCAAATTCATCTGACTAGCTGCCTTTCACTATTGAGGTTCATAGATATCACAAGATTTTATTGCGTGATAGCTTCTTTTCTATGTAATCCGTTGCCCAACTCAGGTTGATCCCTAGAAATCTGCCCCTACCACAGTATCCACTACACTCTTCAGTAACAATACTTGTTCGGGGTGAATAGGAATAAAAAAAAATTATATTAAAAAAAAAAAAATAGTAAGATATGGGTTTCTTGAGATATTGGGTTATTGCAGATTACGGTTAATTAAGTTTGAACAAAATGGAATTTCCTCTAGATAAAGCGTAATCTCAAAACTCAAGACTATTTTAGCAATAGGGAGAACAAATATTGATTAACGCAGCTTTAGTAGCAGTAGCATATATATATATATATATGTATATATATATATAAATGGACTCTCACATCGATTTCAATATATGAGGTTCCACTACAACAACTAAGTTGTTAGGAAATCCACACAGATGATTTGTTTATGGTGGTGAAGGCTTTGTGTAGAACCAACCACAATTTTTGGTATTACTGCTTTTTGTTGGTGCAAAGGACTGCTACAAGACAGAGCATACAGTAGACCACAGGTTTTTACATCAGTTTTCCTTCTATAGTCATAACCTAATGAAGATTAGAGGTGCATCTCTCCCAGTGAATTAATATGCCCCCAGATATCAATCTGGAAATTTCTACGACTCCGTGCCTTCAACTATATATATTAAAAACTTTTTTTTGGCACTCCAGAATAACACCCGATTAAATCTACGCAAAACAGTGGAATGCCAGAATCGGTTCCCCATTTTAAGCTTCGTCCATAATATAAATCCCATGTTTTTTGTATAAAGAAATTATTTAAAATACAAATTATTAAAACAAAATTTATTATATTTAAAAAAAAAAAAAAAATCACACCACCTTGGTAAATTTTATAAAAAAACAATTATTTAAAATAATTGTTCAAAAAGAAAAAAAATCAAAAGGAACTATCTGAATATTTAATTTTCTAAAAGAAATTTTTTTAAATAAAAATTATTATTTTTGTAAAAAATAAAATTACTTAAAATACAAATTCTTTTTGTAGAAAGAAATAAACTATTTGGCTATTTATTCATGAAAAAGAAATTATTTCAAATAAAAATTTATACAAAACTTTTCCAGGTATTCTTTAACAACTTATTCATTTTTAACAAAAATGGGAAGTCTTTTATATATACATATATCTCCAATAGCGATTCTGGCCTAATACCATTTTGTAAAGTAAGGTTTTATTCTGAAGTTAATCTTTTTTTTTTTATTATTAAAAGTTGAGAGATGTCTTACAAGGCATAATAAATAAAGTATTATTGACATAAAATTGATATATTTTATTTTCCAGGCAAAAAATATTGCTTTAAATTAATCAGATCATTATTTGGTGCTTGTTCAGATTAGCACTCAGGGCAGTAATTAAAAGTAAAGAAAATACAGAAAAGTCTGTATGATGTACATACTTGTTACAGAACAAAGATGTCATATGCCAAAAATTACATGAATTTGATCAAGTAGTTTTTTTTTTTCATTATTCAAATAAATCAAATTTCACTTTATGTGGATAAGGGGGAAAAATTAGCAGCGATGGTAAAATTCAATGGCTGACAACCGATTTGCATTTCAAATTTTTTTTTTTTTTGATAATGTTGGAAAGGCAACGGAAACGTAAAATTTAAAACCAAACAATTTATCAACATAAGTATTTTTTCCAGAAAATTTTTTCAAATTATGAAAACATTTTTAAAACGGTCATTTTATATAAGTTTAAAGCTAAATTTGAAAATATTAAAATAGCTTTGGCCTTCATTTATCGATAAAAAAATGGCAATTTTGTTTTTGGAAAAGAAAAAAAATTACTAGATCAATGTTTGTGATTTTTGGAATATACCATACTCATTCCGTAGCAAGTATATTATAGAAGTTTTTCTTAATTTTTGTTTATCGCCATAAGTGCCAATCTGAATAAGCACCCATTATTTTTCTGCAATTTTCTTATCAAATGTTCTTGAGTTTTCTTTCAGATAAACAGCATCAAATAAGAAGGAGCAGTTTTGAATGATGCGTTTCAAAAATACACTACACGTGGAAGAACTTTGTGCCTTAATGCAACTTAACCACCAGTTGAACCAAAAAATTTGGTGCCTGTCAAAAATTCTCCCAATATTAAAACAAAAATATTTTTAAAATCCGTATAATGTATGTATTCATGACAAAATGAAAATATCATCTTCCAAGAATCATATAAATTGATCAAGTAGTTTTATTTTTAAATAAGAAAATCAAATTTTATGAGTAATGGAAGAGCAGCCGTCTCGTCCGAGATTTGGAAAACAATTTAAATAAAACAAAGAGAGATAACTCAGCAATAATTAAAACTTCAAAGATGTTTCTTGCACTACCTACGAATTAACATTAATCGCTTAAAAATTATTTTCTTTATAAAAAATTAAATTACTTCATCAATTTACATAATTTTTGGAATATGATATTTCCCATTTCATCACCGGTACGTACATCATACAGAGGTTTCCTTTATTTTTGGTTTTTAATACACGAGGAATTCTGGATAAGAACCAAAATTTTTATTTTTTTAAGGATAGCATTGTGGTGATGATCAAAAAGAATGAAAAGTTCTACAAGGTAGAGGACCAACCAGACCTCCACTGGAAGTGTGCAGAGAATATTGGAACTTTGGAGTGGGGGAGAGCTTATTGCCACTCAAGTTCGAGAGAAAACAAAGTCAGTATCAGCAAGAAGTTAATGGTAAATGGTTGTTGCGGTAACACAAAATGAATTAAAACAGTTATTGAAAGGGCTGGAAATGTGGGGAAACTTGTTGTCACTCAGACTCCAAGGAACATAGCTGGTTATCAGTGACCAATCACTGATAAAAATTGTACAAAAACTAGTGAATAAATAATTATATCCAATAAATTATAGCATAGATGCAATTTACGAAATTTACCTACTATGCATGGTCCATATGTTATGCGATTTTTTCACAAGAAAAAATTAGAATTTGTTGTTATTTTGTGTCATTAAACATTTTTAATATTTTGACTTAGTTTACTTATGAGAAAATAATTACTATTAAATTAGTTATCTCTCTTGTTTTGATTTACTTATGTTCAGCTAAAAATAAGAAACAATAAAACAAAGAACCACAAAGTTTGCATATTCTTGATCAGCATTGTTCCGGGTGAATAATATCTAAGATTTAGAAAGAAAAACGTTCATTATCTGGTGGTCAATTGGGCTAGGTTTGGTCAAAATAGACACCCTTTGCAGGTTGGTTGTTTTTTTTTTTTTTTTTTACAGCATATCAACTCTTTTCAGGTTATTTAATGCCAAATCCATAGATTTTGAAGAAAAATGTTTTAATAGAATATATTTGTTGTTTTCAAGTCGGTTTCTATTTAACGCATAGTTTGGACCCTAACAGGTACTACCACTCTGGGTCAGAGTGGACCTGGGAGCAATGGCAATTAAAGGGTGGCTCCACACTCCCCAAAGCACGCAAGCTGGGGCCTCACCACTGGATATAGTTTAAGGTCATATACAGGACCACCCTTTGCAGGTAAGTCTCCAGTAGGACAATCAGGCCACATTAGCAAAGAAAGAAATGATCTTAAACACCCGAGTTTGAAATCATTGCAGTACTTATGTGGGATACAGACCGTGCCAAGTTTTAGATTGATTTTCAGGTTAAATTCAATTTTTATGGCATCTTTTGCTTATTAAATTGTTATGTATAAGTAAAGAATAGTTACAAAACGCTGTCCCCACCCCATGTTAAGAATGGGTCTCTAAATAATATTTGACCACTGTTCCTTCGTATCCTGCATATGCACCATTATTTCTACCTGACAAAGCTGGGTTTCCTTGCTAGTTTATTCAAAGATGCAAGTGGCTTTGACTTCAATAAAGTTCATCCCTAATTTCTGGTGATGGGTTTTGTTGAGATGAATCATTCCAACCAATACAATTTTGGTTATCAATTTAATAAGTTGAAAATGCTTGAATTGTCAGCGAGATCATAAATTTAACTTCACTACATAAGTCAGAGGTAACGGTCTAGACCTTATTTATTTGCCTCTCCCAAACGGCTTCTTTATGGTGAGCTGCCCAAAGGAAAAAGAACCGTAAGAAGACAGCGGAAACAATTCAAGGAAAATTAAACGCATCTCTCAAACAGATTGGTTTGTATTCCAACTTGTGGAGAACCTAACCCAAAATAGATGTTTCTGACCTATTGCAAGCAACAAAAAGGCCACGATTGCTGAATCTGTATGCATTGAAGGATGTGAGAGAAAACGTGTTATATAAAAAAAAAAAAAAGACAGAGTCAACATCTTGCCCTGCGTGTGGGAGATAAATTTATTGTGGGTTTTCACCATTACTCAATATTCAATTCCATCCTGTTTTATTCCCCCAAATGAAATTAGGAAATTACTTTTGACTTGTACAAAAAGCAAATGAATGATTTTAGTTAAAAAAAAAAAAAAAATTTAATATAAAACAATATATGTACAAAAAAAATGGGATATTTTATAGAATCACTCCTCTTTCCAATCAGACGGTTTTAACAGGGGAAGACAAAAAGGCTGGAATAAAAAAAATCTTGCAAACTAATTTGTAATGAATTTAAGTAAAATTCTTTCTGGACCAAAATACTTAAAACCTCAGATTAGACTGATGAGCCATTTCTGGACCTACAGAAAAACAGCATGATCGTGATCATCTGTGCAAACGGTGGATGAATATTATCACTTGTCTCTCTACAAGAGCAAAGTTAGATGCAAGGACTTTTTTTTTCTCATGTGAGTAATATCATTTCCATAGAAAGGAATATTTTGGATGAGACAAAAATAAAATTTGCCCATCAATAAGAATGTCTCTTCCTCCAACTGAGAACAGAATCAATACTACACTTTGATCTTCACCTGAAGGTCAGACAAGTCCTTATTTACTTGTCTTCCAATGAAGTCAGCGTTAAACACAAGGTCAGTTTTTAATATGGGGATAATCAAGCTCTTCCAAAAGGGAAACTATGGATCAGGAAAAAATTAAAATTGCCTCATAAAGATTTCTCTTTAAACTAACTGCAGCAAAATTCTTTTTAAGGAAAAAAATATTTAAAATAAATAAGACCATTAGAGTTACCGCCCTTCCCACACTATTTTAGCCGTGTAGCTTGTGTGATGTATTCTTTGTCAATTGAATTTGAGAGCCCACCTACGCGTTTAGACGACACGAACTTACAACTGACAAAAGAATTTTTTAATTCTTATTTAGTTGAATTTAGATTACCAAAAGGTCATTATTTGCCAGGGCTAATGTTTCAAACAACATCTTTATTCGTTTTTGTTGTAATCCTGGGGTTAATTCCTATTTCAATCACGTAAATTATTAAGAATAAACTGTGTTCTAGTATTACTTTCAAATACGTTTTTACTTAAACCATGTCTGAGTAATAGTATGAAAACATGTTATTGCTCGTTTCAAGGCTAAAATAAAAATAGCCAAGAAAATATAGTCGCCATCATTATAAACAAATCCAAGGGCAAGGTTAACTAAAAGAGTGATAATTCAAGTTTATAATTTTCTTGTTACAGATCAAGGTCATTTGATAAAAAAAAAAAAAATAAAAAATAAAAAAAAACTTATAGAACTTGAGTTATCGTTATTTATTAACTTCTTTCTGGTTTTGTTTATAAAGAAAACGACAATATTTTCCTGGCGACTTTTTGGCGAATTTTCCAGCAAAGCAAAAACAACAACAACAACAACAAAAAAAGTTACCAAAGATAAGTTACTCATCTACTCACCTGAATAAGTCTTTTGTGTTTTAACTTATTTTAAAGTGTTTAATACTACTACTACTACTACTACTACTACTACTACTACTAATAATAATAATAATAAAGTAAAGTGTCGAAGTAGCAGAAAAAAAATGGTCAAATTCAGACTATATAAACGCTCAAAAATCAAAAATTAAACAAAATACTGTACAACATAATATTTTCACGCGATTTAACATTTATTGGGCGTGTTTGTTCCACTTCCAGTCAGTATTTTGTTTACTTTTCGATTTTTAAGCGATTATAGGGGCTCGCCGGCTCGACTACGGCTCTAATGAGACTAGCATTTTGATTTTAGCTCCAACTCGACAAGCTTTACAGTACCTCAAATTTTAATTTAAAAAAAACAAACACTTTAAATAAAATTAAAACAGAAAAAACTTATTCACATAGGTAGAAGAGTAACTTAGCTTGCCTTTGATGACATTGGTTAAAATCACGTTTGGGTGCTATGTAGAGAGTGATCCGCACTATTTTTTTTTTTTTTTTTAATCGTATTTCGACGTTTAATTAAAGTTTTATGATTTTTTTTTTTTATTCAATTGTAAGGTTAAAAAGTACAGAGGTACAAAACACCCTCCCCTACTCATGTTAAGAATGGCTTTTTAAATAACGTTATTATTTCAGCACGGATCACTCTCTGCATGAGTACCCAAGTTTGTTTACATTCTCCGTTAGCTTATATTTGTACTTTACGCTAAATGCCCCGGAAAAGTCACTTCTGATTAATGGTTACCAGTTTTAAAATATGTTATTCTTAACAACAGCCAAATTCGTTTGTCTATTTTAAAACTATTAAACGTTAATCTGAAGTGACTTTTTCAAGGAATTCATTGTGAATATATCAGCTGACAATGTAAATAAAGACGGGCAGAACTTCATTTTAACCCACTTATTCGTTGTGTATTTATTTATGCCCTTTTTTTCTTTTCTTTTTTTTTTTTGCTTTTTCTTTGTTGAAAAATCGACAACTTTTAATTTCTGCGTTTGCGTTTAACGTGTATGAAATTTGCTATACAGCTTTGCGTTTTTAAGGTTAATGCTTTCTTATAGTAATTTCAGTGACTAAAATAGGAATTAGAAAAAAAATGTAGAATTAATCCGCAGGTGTGTTTTTAATAATAAACAAATGGTATTCTTTTACGACCCGCCCCAGCAGCGTAATATAAACACCCCCAACCACCCCATGTTAAGAATGGCTTTCGGAATAAACACCCCTCCCAACCTCTCCATGTTAAGAATGGCTTTCGAGGTTGGAGTGTTTATTCCGAAAGCCGTTCTTAACATGAGGATTTTGGGGTGTGTATAATACGCTGGGGCACGTCGTAAAAGTTTCCCAAACAAGTTTTTGGTTATACCATTTACAGCAAAAATAATTTAACATGAAAAAAAAAAAACCAGTAAAATCACGTGAATAAATGATCTTGTCAATTCTTTATGCAATTCGAATATCCGGTTCAATTGTACAATAGTGACCATTGGAATATCTCACCTATTTCGATTGGTATTTGCCCCAAATGTTGAATTTAAAAAATAAATAAAATGTTCGTGTTCTGAAATCTTTATATTAATTATGAGACCACTCTTGGTCTGTGTTTCTCGCCTTCACGTGACTTAGATTTTTTATTCATTATTAGTCGGTTAGTTATTAGAGAAAACGGTGCTTATTAAGAGAGTCGACAGATCGATTTGTTAATATGTCGTATTAAGCAAAAACAATATTACGTACTTATGTCGAAAATAGTAATATATTCAAAAGTTACAAAAATTCATAGAGTAACGAGTGCTGTGTTTTTAGTAAAAAGAAAAAAGTCCATCCATCGCTATAGGATACAAATGTCGAAAATATTACGGCGCAATCTAAATTTTGCGTTACGAGTTATGCTCCCTGCGTGTGAATTCTCTATTATCTACTTTATAACATTTAAGAAAAATGCAATTTTACCCAATTTTTCGTAAAAATTACTTTTAACCATAA
This sequence comes from Euprymna scolopes, assembly GCF_053919585.1. Classification (NCBI taxonomy): domain Eukaryota; kingdom Metazoa; phylum Mollusca; class Cephalopoda; order Sepiida; family Sepiolidae; genus Euprymna; species Euprymna scolopes. The sequence continues at coordinate 69,475,064 of NC_136507.1, forward strand.
ATAACCTACCTGATTAATTTTCGTAATTTTTGAGTATATTACTATTTTCGACATGACAAAGTACGTAATATTGTTTTTGCTCAAAACGACATATTTAAAAATATCGATCTGTCGGTCGACTGTCTTAAAAAGCACTGAGAAAACTAAACCGATATTTTAATTCTATTATAGTAAAAATATATAATTATAGTCACTTCGTATGCACTTTTTCTCGAAGATTGGCGTGCAGCGTGCACACATTAAAAATAATTCTGTATTTACGTTGAATAATTGGGTGAAGAATGAAAAGCATGTTTTACTTTGTTTTGTGATTAAAGCAACAAGAAAAAGAATCTTTTAAACAGACTATATTTTTGTCATCTTTACGATTACTGTTTCCCCTTCACTTCCGGTCGTTCTTTCCCAGGTTCAGAATGGCTTTTTTTTTTAAACTTTTTTTTTTAAATGTTATCATTTAGAAAAACATTTCTTAACGGGAGGGGGCATTTTTAAAAACTAGTCTGTACTTTAACTAAACAATTTAATAAACAAAAGATACCGTAAAAATATCACTTAGAAACGAAACAACAACCGGAAGTAAAGAAAGTAATGGTAAAGATAGCTTCCTTTTTGGTTTGGGAAAATAAAATAGAAAAATTCCTTCTTTAACCACAACACAACACTAACCCTAAGTCTGTGGTAGCAAAACAAAAAATGCATCTAAATTATAAGCGTCTTCGGAAAAAAATTAATTAAATAAAAAAAAAAGGGGGAGTGAAATGCACGTACTATGTGGACCATGGACCATGATTCTAGAGTTTTATATCCCTATTTTAAACAAAAATGTAAACACAACTAAATTATTTTTCTTTGATCTTTCCGTCCGGATAACTGTGGGTAAATATTGGTAGTTTGTTATAAACAACGTGTATTTTTAAAGAAAATCACGAATACATTTCTTTTTAGGTTTTAAATATTTTTTTTTTTTTTTTTTTTTTGTAATTGTTGCTATATCAACAATTCTGTGATCTTTTAATTCAAACGTTGAAAAAGTTGTCAAAAAAAAAGAGCGAAGGAGAAAAGAACACCCACGCAAAAGTAGATCTTTTTTTTTTTTTTTAGATAGGATTCTTTTATTCAAGTTACTTTTGGTACGTTATTGGATTTCGATTTTAATAAATCCAAATCGAATATTTTGTAAATAATCAAATAAAAATGTCTAATTCACGCAGAGGCGAGAAGCACACATATACAGGCACATGAGAAATGGTCACATAATTTTGGAAATATGACGAATTTACTTGTACTTTAATATCAGCACAAGATTTGACTTGTTTACGAAGAAATCGAAATGTATTCTGGTGAATTCAATTTTTGTTTTAATTTCGTTTTATTTTACGCTACTGTATTTTTTTCGTCTTTCTGTGGTTTACGGCTCGTACTAAAATAATATTTAGAAACCTATTCTTAACACAAGGAGAGTCTAGGCTTTGTTTTGTTAACTATTCTGTACTTTCACCTAACAATTTAATAATAAGATACCATAAAAATTGAAGGTATTTTTTTACGAGAGTACCCAGATAAACAGCCCCAACCTCTCCATGTTAAGAACGGCTTTCGAAATAAACACCCCCTAACCTCGAAAGCCGTTATTAACATGGGGAGGTTGGGCGTGTTTATACTACGTTGGGTACTCTCGTAAAAAATACAAATTAAACTTGAACATCTTATCTAAAATAATAATAACATGGTTGGTCCGCATCGCATTTTTTTTTTAAATAAATATTCGATTATTTATAAATAATAACAATTCAACGTGTATTTATCAAAGTTACGTATAGGCGATAAACACAGACACACGTGAAGTTTCCTAATTTGATTGATATTTTGAATAATAAAAACAACGCGCAATTCATTTTTTTTTTTAATAAAGTTTGTTTTTCAGTAGAAATTTAGTTTACATTAAAATTATTAATAACAAAATTACAGAATTCTTCCCTCACTTCTACCCTGTTATTCTAAACTATTTTCATAATTTAATATAAACTTGGAAGTAAACATCATTGAAGCGTATAGACACGTTTTTCGTGTGCGTTTCGAAGGGGATTAAAGTCGAAACTGATAACTTACCGTAAATAAAAATAGGGGCGAAACGCCTTTGGAACGTAGACTCTAGGTTTACGTGTGTATTCCAGTACGAGCACAGGTAGAGTCCTTCACGTAAGTATTAAAGAAATATACCGAAAACGGTAAAAAATTAAGGTAAAAAAGGAAAACAAAACAAAAGCAACAACTTAAGCAAACGAGAAGGATTTGAATTCCAGTCTGTGAATGATTGTTCGCAACTTCCTTCTGCTAGAATTAACATTGTTTCCTTCGTTTCTAGAGAGCGTCATTGTTTCACCGCATAAGCAAAAGAAGGCAAAATGTTTCTTGATCTCTCTCTCCCTCTCTCTTTCTCTCTCTCCCTTGAGAGATAGAGCACTTTTTCCATTTGATGTCCCATCGAACCACACTCTGCTTTCTATAGGACCATTTCTTGGCACTTTCATCGAGGATCACAGTGTAGTATCTGTTCGTGCATTGGGTGTTTATAATACCAGCCGGAGTTTGTCTGGGCATCAGATTGGCATAGACCTCTTATCGGTGAAGCTGAAGCTCCAATCTCTCTATTTTGCCTTGTCGTGATATGGTTCAGTTGGATCCTAGGATCTGCACACTCACATGCAATGCATTACCTCCTCCTCCAAGATGCAAGGAGGTAATTCCACCTGAGACACAACTACTGAAGAAAACTGAGAGGTTCGTTCTCAGTTATTTTTGTACTCAGCCAGAGTACATGTTGGGAGAGCTAGCTACAGTACTCATAAAAAGTGAAATTGCATATAAATCCTACCTTTTGGGCTAGGATCAGAGTGTAGTACCTGGTCTCTCCCTCGTCGGAGTTGCAGGAGTCTTAGACCGAGGCAATTTTTTTTTTTTTTCGTTCCCATCGAGTACCCTTTTTTAATAGCTGGATATCCTCCTTCACATTAAGACCCGCGATCTTATGTTTAAATTGCCTATCATGTGTAAGCAAGTTGGTAGAGTCTTACTAATCTGCTTTATTTTGTTTTGAGGGTTTTTTTTTTTTTTTGGTTTTTTTTCTGTTACTACACTCCCAATTATTTTCTAGTGAAATTATATATATATATATATGTCTTTGGATTTTACTTGTACAAATGGAAATTCTTTTAACTTTCTTGAAGTTTTACATTTGGATTTTACCATCACTGGATTTTTTATCTTCCACCAGACTATCCATTCATGTGTAATCACCTTCTTCTTTACCATATTCCCTCTGCTTAACTTATTTTGTTTTCAAGTAAGATCTTTGGCTTACTTGTTGTTTCATCAAATACTTCAGCATGCAAAATCCGATCCTGCATTTTGCTAATTCCTACCCTCTGATGAGAAGGAGAGTATTTCTTCGAAACTCCGCGGATTAAGGACTATCCATTTATCTAGTGTTTCCTTTTCAGATTAAATATGTTTTTAACTCATTTCAAAGTGTTTTTTAACATATTTTATTAACTGTTTGCTCATATATATATATATATATATATATATATATATATATAATTTCACTAGAAATATATATATAAAATAAAAATTACAGTTAAATTTACCAAGATGGTAAAATTAAAGTATATTATAAATATTAAAGAATTAATATTTATAAAGTTATCTCAGCCAGATGTAAAAGCTCGATAGAACCAAATAGGAGATAGAGCTTATAATACGAGCAAACAGTTAATTAAACATGTTAAAAAACACTTTGAAATGAGTTAAAAACATATTTAATCTGAAAAGGAAACACTAGATAAGTGGATAGTCGTTAATCCACGGAGTTTCGAAGAAATACTTTCCTTCTCATCAGAGGGTAGAAATTAGCAAAATAAAAAATGCGGGATCGGATTTTGCATGCAAAAGTATTTGATGAAACAACAAGTAAGTCAAAGATCTTACTTGATAACAAAAAAAGTGAAGCAGAGGGAATATGGTGAAGAAAAAGGTGATTACACATGAATGGATAGTCTGGTGGAAGATAAATAATTCAGTGACGGTAAAATCCAAATATATAACTTCAAGAAAATTAATTGAATGTTCATTTGCACAAGTAAAATCCAAGGAAATTCTGTAAGTGGAAGAAGATGGTCCATAATAATCCAAAGGCAGAAATCCATGGAATAATTCACAAAAATGTGTACAAGGAAAAAAAAAGGAAAAAATTCCAATAATATTAATAAAAGAAAAATAAGATATGCTTTTCACTGTACTGCCGAGACATAAATCTCTCTCTCTCTCTCTATATATATATATATATATATATATATATGTATATATGTATATTAGGGATGGGACGATTCCAGTATTTTTACCGATTCCATATTAAATTTCCGATTCCGATATAATTACTGATTCTGATTCTTTCTAAATCACTACATATTTAACTATAAAGTTGTTATTTTTCATGGTTTCTGTAAAAACACATGTTAAATGTGCAGATATTTTCTTAAATGTAAGGATACACTTTTGAGGGATGATCTATCGATTTTAGTTTTACTAATAGGTTAAAATCAACAGATATTCACTATTTTAGTATTACAATCAGCAGTAGAATATTTTTCTTTAAAGAAAATCAAATAAAAACTGCCATTGAAAGAATTGTTGTTGGCATCGGAAAATAGGCACAAATTTTTCCGATTCCAATACTTTGGAATTACTGATTTTTTTGATTCCCGATTCCTGATACCAATTCCGATTAATCAACACAACACTAATATATACATATATATATATATATATATATATATATATATATATATATATATATGCTCAACCCAAGATAAAGAGCATTACCTATATATATATATATATATATATATATATATATATATATATATATATATATATATAGGTAATGCTCCTTATCTTGGGTTGAGCATATTGGGAAGTGATATACAAACTGCCATTAACGTATTAAGTGACGCTATTTGTGTAAACAAATCGAGCGGAGGCATTTGAACGATGTCAAAATATCGCTAATTCATTATCCACACAGCAGCAGCCATATAGCGCAATGGTGAGGAACCTTGACTGTCATTTGGGTGGTTGGGTTTCGATCCTGGCTTGAGGACGTTGCCTGTCTAGCTGCACTGATGAGCAGTGAAACAGTGAAACAGTACTGTATGTGGATGACTATACATATATATATATATATATATATATATGATTAGCCTGATGGTTTTCCGTGAGAATTTCACCGAGCAACAATTTTTTATTTTTTGGAATGTCTAGATTTTCACAACTAATTTACGATATTTTTACACTGCTGAAGCAGGAAGCGGCATCCGTTTCTCTCCATCAGGTCAGGTTTGTGTGCTAAGTTGATTTGAAAAAAAAAAAAAAAAAAAAAAAGAAGCAGATCTTGTGACAAAATCGGTTACATTTTTGTAGCATTATCAGCTAATTTCTATCAACACATATCATCCTAAATATGTTTTTAAGAGACAAAATGCTTTCCAACAACATATATCGATTACTTGATAGAAACATCGATTACTGTAAATTGAATGGTGAGCATTGATAAAGGTGAGTACATGTAAATTGCATGTGGCTTCACCATTGTTCAAACTTCAGTGCTTGAACTTCTGTTTCTTCAAACTCCCGGAATGCTCAGCGACAGGGAGGTCTCTTCAGATTCCAACAGTAGTCAGCCATCATGACTGCCTTCCAATCAAAACATCGTATTTTGCTTCTACTAACTTCTGAAATGTTCACACATGTGTACATGTGAACAAAGACATAAAAAATGACATTTTTTTTTTTACATAGGCATCACCACTTATCAAGGCACAGGGGCCACTCGAGGATAAGGGTTAAAAAGTAGTCAATTGGACAATATAGTAATTGTCAGTAATTGAAATTCAGTAAATTTGTTAACTTAAGGGGAACGACTTATCAAGAACTTGTTTACATTGGACTTGAAGACAACCATATTGTAGTCAGCTGGAAAGCAGGAAAACGGAAAACAGTTCCACAGGCGTGCAGTTCTAAGAAAGAAGCTTTGTTCATGGAATCTACGTTTAGGTTTAGGCAGAGATAAAGAGTGGGAGGAATTATTGATAGTGTTTTCAGCTAGACGGGTGTTTCTTGTGAAAGTTTGGTGAGGAGGGACCATAGATTGAAGTTCAGTCGAGCACTTGCCATGAAAATAATGATAAAGTAGAGACAAACTCGCAACAGCTCTTCTGTGAGAAAGAGGTTGCAGGAAAGAGAAAAGGACATCTCCTACAAGGCTATGAAGTCTATTTTGAACTCTATCAAGGCAGGATAAGTCCTTTCTAGCAGCTCCTGCCCAGATGTGGCAACAGTATTCCATCCTTGGACGTACCTGGCTCTTATATAGATAGAGAATTGCATCAGCAGTGAGATATCTACTGGATCGATAGAAGGATCCCACCATTTTTCCAGCGGCTTTGGCAACAGATTTGATGTACTTGTTCCATTTTAGATCACGAGTAAAGATCAAGCCCAGAAGCTTTTCAAAACATGAAGCCTCCCCAAGACGAGAGCCATTCATTTCAATTGATGCCAGATGGGAATCAGAGCGTTGATGATGTAAAGATAAAAGCTTGGTTTTAGATGTATTAAAAGTAACCAACCACTCCTTTCCCCATTGTACCACGTGCTCAAGATTAGAAGAGAGAGAATAAGAGAGAACTTGGTTGTTTACGGTCTTAGATGTTCTACCATAGATGGTAGTGTCATCAGCATAAATGTCTACGAATGATGTAAGGATGTGATTTGGAAGATCATTAATGTAAATCAGGAAGAGAGTTGGTCCCAAGATGGAACCCTGAGAAACTCCAGTATTAATACTGTGAGCTTCTGATTTCTGTGATGACATGTGGCCATGGCTCAAAAAGTCGACCTGATTGAGCAAAACTAATGTGATTTTGGATTCAGTGTATCAGATTCGTCCTAAATCAGTTGGAAAACCGTAGACACCAAATTTGTTGTTCAACAGTGTTATTAATCAAGGATAATTTTTATGATCAGCTGCGTTCAGTAATTGCCAAGATCTCTACATCTGAATTTTTCATTCCGTGTGGAGACTGGAATGGACATCTGGGTCGTACAGATATAGAAATGGAGTGCAATTCTATATTATTAGTAATAAATAATAATATATTATTAACTAGCGGGGGTACCCGGCGTTGCCCGAGTGTTTGTTTCCGGGACGGGGGGGGGGAGTTTTAAAAAATGTTATGGTAGGTAAGTAGGAAGGATCAAACCCGGAGTCATGAGTAAAAGTAGGAAAATAAAGTGTGAAAAAAAAACAACAAAAAAAAACAAAAACATCTGCAACGTTAACAGTTCGGCCACCAAGAAAAGTCCATTCCAGGAAAAAAAAAAAAAAAAAACCACTATGGTAGGTCGGCGCGAACATGAAAATATAATGTGAATTGTCCAGCAACCTAACCACTACGCCACAGAGCACTGCAGCTTAGTTTAGTGATTTTAAATAACTTAACATGATAGAACTACGAAGCCAAACCGGTGTTCTCTTCTCAACTGTTCCTTGTGAACGATCTCCAAACGGTGTTGAGTGGTGGCAGGGGGAGGAGGAATTTTTAAGAGAGAAAATATTTTACCACTTCCATTGATCTTAACCGATTTTGGCCGTGACTTCTCAGCAGAAAAAGTATAGAAATCTAAGATTATCGAGGAATTTGAGAACTAATAAGCCTATAACAAACCTCAGATATTGTTCTGCCGTTTGTGCATAATGTATTTGCATGAAATATCTTGACTTTTAATCCTATTAAGGTCAAAATCCCACGGGAAAAAATGAGTTCATTTTATTTATATAGAAGAAGATAAATGAAAACCATCACATGAAAGGAAAAACAAAAGCTCTTTTATAACTGTTGTGGAGACGCCCACTAATTAGCATACGTGGGTGAACAAGATATAGATAAAGGTATCAAGTCAGCAAGACCGGGGAGCTGTGTTCGAACGCCGGATAGGCAAGACGCATGTGCCGGTTGCTCCATGAAAGACTTTAACACGCCCTCTGCCGGACAATCTTCCAACTGCAGTACAACTGCACCTTTGTAAATATGTATTATCTTTTCGTCTTAATATATTTGTTTTACCTTTACTTTCTGCGTTCGTGTTGTTATTGATACAGACACAACAATAACACAACAGAAAGAATTTATTTAAGTGGAAGAAAGTTGGGCAATGTCCGACTGAAGAAAAGAAAGTTCTTTGAGCTGTCGAAGGTCTGTCAGTAGTTATCTTTAGGTGAAGATAGTCGATGCTTGAGCATCCAGTAGACACAGGCAAAAGAGAGAGAGAAGGAATGTCTTTCCTTGTTGCTTCTAGGTTTCTCTCTGGTAGCTGACCTTGATTCGCCAAAGGGCTAAAGTAGTTCTTCAGGGAACATATGAACTCAATGCACCCTGCCAAACTGATTAGTCAACGTGTAGTCAGATCATGTAGTAACAACATTTCTCCACAAGAAAAATAAATCTTTATGTAGATTGGTGATCTTTTAAACCAATGCATTACAGGTGAAAGCATTATTATGTACTTACATGTCATGTTGAAATTAGTATAAATTTAAAAAAATAACGAAAAATAATCCAGTGGAAAAATAATTACAAATAAAAATGAAATTTATAGAGCTTTTTTATCATATATTTTAATGTGGAATAGTAATGTAACTATGTCAGTATGATAATTTAAAATTAGCGCTTGCCTTTTTTAAACAGAACACATTAGCTGGCAGAAAGTGCGCCATGCTTAATATGAGCTTTAGATGTGGTTATAAAATCAGTTGTTAACTATTCTGCATTTTTCCAAATGGTTTGTTGACTATTCTGTACTTTCTGCTAACAACTTCTGGGGTCAACACGCTGCTGTCAAAGCTCATTTCATTAGAGCTTCATCGGTAAGAGGCCTAAATCTCATCTCAGGATGATGTCCAGGCAAACCCTAGCTGGTATGAACACTCAAGATAGGAACAGAAACTACACTATGATCCTAGACTAAACTGCCAAGAAATGGTCATCTGGGACTTTTCAGATACTTCACATTCACACACTGCTGTCAAAGCTCATAACTCCAAAATTCGCCCCCATTTCTGAAAAAAACAAAAAAACACAGGCTTTTTATTCTTCGTTTGCATATGAGGTAACAAGAAATGTCATTACTTTATGAGACTCATTAACATATAAAATAGATTACATATACATTAGATGCATCAGATATTGTTTCTTTTTTTTTGTTTTTTCTTTCTTTTTTTTTTTTTGTCTGCTACTGGACACTACATGCTGTACAAAAGCAGAGGTTTGTACCAATTTTTATTTGCTTACGAGCAGCAACTATGCATTTAATCACATTAGAATTGAGTGAACGAGAACATCAATCCAAAGTCATCAAAGATCCATCGACTGGCAGGTTGGATGCAATGATAAAATGTGGATGTGGTTGGTGAGAAGCCAGTGAGAAATGATTACAGAGAGCCCTCTTTAACTTACAAAGAACATGGCTGCGGCATATTGTCTTTTGAATATAGAATTCTATTGGGACTCAAGACGTCTCCTCATTTCCCATCAGTAGAAGGCACATCTATCCAAATTATTAACAAAATGGTTAGAATGGTTATTTCCAAACTGAAATCTGTGGCTGAATCATCTGGAGTGGTGGTCGAGATTATCAAAATGTCAGGCGATGGTGGGAGCTAGTACAATCACTGTGATAAATGAGTATCCACTCACTGGGAAATAGTTTATGATGTAATGAATATGAATACATCCAGGTGTCTCTGCTGATATAAGCCATAAATACAGACAGATATAACAGCCTGGGAGAGATGTTGAAAGATAGACCAAAAGCCTAAATCTTAAGCATTTTACCAGCTACGACGATGAACAGCCATTTATTAAGGCGACATACTAAATTGTTATTATTTTTTTTACTTTTTGAAATCCTTTGAGATGAGGTTTCATAATTTGTGTATTGATATTTTCAACCTTGATTGCCCTTCAGGGCCCGTGGCACAGTGGATAGGGGCATTGAGTCACTATGGTTCCCGGTGGGCATTGTCTGAAGATAGCAGTTTTAATCCTACCCAAAGCAGGCCAGAAGATTAATTGGCCAAAACGTGGTGAGACAACAACAACTATGGAAGGCAGTAATTACTGGGGAATATAGTTACTCAACATTCCTATTCCATCGTGGTTAACCACCTGACAAAGGCCAGAGGAATAGTTGCCCAAAACGTTGTGAAATAACAACTATGGAGATGAGAATAACAGTCTGCAAAAGACCAATACATAAATAATTAGATTCTATTAGTTGATTACTGCGGCCAAGACCACTCAGCTACTTCAAAACAAAATAAATTTCAGTGTCAATCTGTACAAAGGTAGAATGATGCTCTTTGATTGGAACAATTATTTTATTTATTTTATTCTTTTTACACAGGCATCACCACATTATCAAGGCCAAGAGGCCACTCAAGTATAAGGGTTAAAGAGTGTACAGTAGAAATTGGACAATATAGTAATCATTAGTAATGAAAATTCGGTAAATTTGTTAACTTATATGGAACGGCTCATCAAGAACTTATTTATGTTAGACTTGAAGACAACCATATTGTACTCAGCCGGAAAGCAGGTAAACGGAAAACAATTCCACAGGCGTGCAGTTCTAAGAAAGAAGCTTTGTTCATGGAATCTGCATTTAGGTTTAGGCACAGATAAAGAGTGGGGGGAATTATTGATAGTGTTTTCAGCTAGACGAGTGTTTCTTGTGAAAGTTTGGTGAGGGAGGACCATAATCTTAAGCTCAGTCGAGCACTTGCCATGAAAATAATGATACATCAGAGAAAGCTCACAACATCTCTTCTGTGAGATAGAGGTTGCAGGGAAGAGAAAAGGACTTCTCCTACGAGGCTACGAAGTCTATTTTGAACTCTATCAAGGCAGGACAAGTTCTTTCTAGCAGTTCCTGCCCAGATGTGGCAACAGTATTCCATCCTTGGACGTATCTGGCTCTTATATAGATAGAGAACTGCATCAGCAGTGAGATATCTACTGGATCGATAGAAAAATCCCACCATTTTTCCAGCAGCCTTGGCAACAGATTTGATGTACGTGTTCCATTTAAGATCAGGAGTAATTGTAAAGCCCAGACGCTTGTCAAAACTTGAGGCCTCCTGAAGACGAGAGCCATTCATTTCAATTGATGCCAGATGTGGATCAGAATGTTGATGATGTAAAGAGAGAAGCTTGGTTTTAGATGCATTAAAAGTAACCAGCCACTCCTCTCCCCATTGTACCATGAGCTCAAGATCAGAGGAGAGAGAATCAGAGAGAACTTGGTTGTTTACTGTCTTAGATGTTCTACCATAGATGGTAGTGTCATCAGCATAGATGTCTACGAATGATGTAAGGATGTGATTTGGAAGATCATAAATGTAGATCAGGAAAAGAGTTGGGCCCAGGATGGACCCCTGAGGGACACCAGCATTAATACTGTGAACTTCTGATTTTTGCCCCTCAACTACTACTCTTATGAACCTATTAGAAAGGAAGGATTTAATAATTGAGAAGACATTTCCAGCTATACCATAGCTAGAGATCTTGTGAAGTAAACCTCTATGCCATACCCTATCAAAAGCCTTAGATATGTCAAGAGCAATTGCCCTAGAAAGGTTGCCTCCATCGAGAGATTTGCTAATCCTATGAGATATAACTGTAAGCACATCTGCTGTAGATCTAGCAGAACGGAAACCGTATTGAGTGTCACTAAGAAGGTTATTTTTGTTGAGATGGTTGATTACTTCTGTATTTAACACAGATTCCAGCAACTTACTCATGACGCACAGGAGACTTATTGGCCTGTACTGAGAGGGGGATGAGCGATCACCTGAATTCTTAAATACAGGGCATACTGATGAGATTTTCCAGGGTGATGGGTAACTATTCTCCTTAAGACAACGTTTAAACAGTTTTGTAAGTATGGGCGCTAGTTCTAGTTGAAGTTTTTTGAGTACTATAATTGGAATACCGTCAGGGCCAGTTGCTTTACTGGAATCAAGGTTTTTGATTAGCTTGGCAACATCACGTACAGATATATGTATATCACATAGCGTGTTTTCTGATACAGGAGGAAATATTGGGGGTTGGCGGCCTTCCTTGCAAAGGGTAGAATTAGCTGCAAAGTTCTTGGCAAAGAGTTTGGCTTTGTCTGATGCTGACGAAATTACCTCAGGTCCATTGATGATAGTTGGGATAGAGCACACGCTTCTGTTCAGGATTCTGTTTGTTATTTGCCAAAACTGGTGGGAACCAAGCCGCTGCTCAGCTACTTTGGACTTGACGGACTGAGCATACAACTCTCTTTATTACTTTCTTACAATGGTTTCTGGCAGTCCTGAAAGCGCCTTTAGTTTCCATACATCTATTACGTTGGAAGCAGTGGAAAAAGTGATTTCTGTGTGCAATGGCATCAGCACATTCTGGAGAGAACCATGGCTGGCTGTTAGGCTTTTGCTGGAACTTTTTCGAGTGTATGAAACGGTCTATACCTACAATTAACCATTCCGTCAGGTCTGATACTATAGAGGACACATCCTTTTTAAACATGGAACGCAGAGGTAGATCCGATATAAATGTATGGAAGCTATCCCAGTCAGCCTTAGTGTATCGATATACTGTACGATGTCTTAAGTTAACAAAACAGGTTATGAAACTTTTGGAGAGAATGGTTGATGGCCTCATTAAGCAGTTTATCTTGATTGATGATAGAACGTCTTGTTCAACGAATATATGCTAATGCATGAAACAGAGTTTGTGTTGGAGACAGCTACAGTGATGAGTTTAATGTGAAAGTTGGGGTTCCTCAGGGTTCCATACTCAGACCTCTGTTTTTCGTCATGATGATCGTGGCTCTGGCACAGGAATTTTGCACTGATGCTCCCAAAGTGTTGGCAAGTGGGGAAGAAATCGGAAAAGTAGTATGACAAAAGACAAGAGGAAATAAGTTTATCAAGAATAACAAAAGTATAGGAAATAGGGTTGGTGGAAAGACAATGGAGAGGAAGTTGTTCACTAAGGTATAAGCTGAACTGGGGTTGGCAGGGATGGACACAAAGGACTGGACAAGGGATCAGCCAATAAATTTTAGAGTTAGTTTTAGGAGTGGCAATGAGTTTTGTGACAGTTCACAGTAGTCATGTGTGGTTTGCAGACAGTCTTGGGTTTTCTATAATTGATGACAGTCCAGCTGAGGACAGTTGTGAGTTATACACAGTTGAAGGCAGATTGTGGCTTGGAATAAATCGAGAGAGTTTCAACAGATCAAGATGAGCTGATGGCAACTGATGAACATAATTTTGACAGTAGACGTAGATGTGAACCTTAAAGGGTTTTTGATGTCACACCCACACTCAGAGTGCAACTGATATTTGCAGAATGTGTCGGAGTTTGTATTTTGTTTTATTTTATATTTTTTCTACTTATGAATGAATGCGCTTCCCCTTCCCTCTCCTTAGTAACTGCCAATGTGAGAGATGAAAATATGACCAGAAGAGAAGACAAAGAAAAAGAAAAGCATGGAGACAACATTGGCTAACAAGAGGGGGGGGAGCATATGGCCTTCTTGTTGTTGCCAGTATTGAGTGCACAAAAGGTGCAATTGTCTGAGGCATCTGATGGAAAATTGAGGTTTCAGATGTGCAAAGTATCGGGGACAATTGTGATCCTTTGATGATAACACACAGGTAAGTGCTCAGGCTGACCCTTATAGGTTAGAGGTAGTTGCCGCAGATGTAGTCTTTCTGTTTCTCTGCCTGGGCCGGGGTCGAAGCTGGATCTGTCCTCTCCTTTCTAAGGGCACACTTCTGCTGCTAACGTGTGGTTCTCTTCCTCTCAGATGTCTCAGCCACACACCGGATGGTGGTTCGCCAGCCTTCATGGTCTGAGGCAGCCGTTTCGAGCTTCAAAGGGTTGAAACTGCTGGCTCTCAGGGCATGCTTGCAGACATCCTTGTAGCGGAGGGCCAGTTGGCCAGTAGACCTTGTGCTGGAGGCAAGCTCCCCAAACAGAAGGTCTTTATGGATTCGTCCATCATCCGTCCGACTTACATGGCTCAGGCATCTGGTTATCAGGATGGTATACATGCTGGGCATCTGCATCTTGGCTAGGACATCGATGTTAGTGATGCGATCCTACCAGGGCAGGCCAAGTAGTCTGCGGATGCAGCGAAGGTGGAAAGTATTTAGCCTATGTTCCTGGTAGGAGTAGAGGGTTTATGCTTCACTACTGTATAGGAGAGTGCTCAGCACAACTGCCTGGTAGACTCTCATCTTGGTGTTGACGGTCAGCATATCGTTGTCCCACACTCACTTGGTGACATGGGCCATTGCTGCTGCTGCTTTGTCGATCTTTGTATCCAGCTCGGAGTCGAGTGGAAGGTTACTAGGGATGGTCGAACCAAGGTATGTGAAATGCTTGCTAAATTATATATACGCCTGATAACTCTCTTGTTGTTATTCTTGAAATCAACATAGAGACGAACTTATCAACATAGAAGTTTATTTACAATTAACTTTTGTCCATTGACATAGAGAGAGGCATTTAGCTATAGCAGTTGGTATATGTGTGTGTGGTGACGACGACAAAGAAAATGTCAATCATGCTGGAAAACTGTCAGTCTGCTATTCTCCCTTAGTTCAGTTGTTTATATCAACTGTCTTATATAGGCCAACCGACATTTTTGGGATGTAAATTTTAAAAATATTACATTATTCTTGTTTTATTTTGCACTGCACAATACTAACCTCTCGATCTGGAATGTAAATCTTTCCTTGTTTTTGGTGATAATTACAATTTCGGTAATTTTTATGGGACACAAGAATGTAGATCAAAAGTCCATCTGGAATGTGTGTGTGTGTGTGTGTGTGTGTGTGTGTGTGTGTGTGTGTGTGTGTGTGTGTGTGTGTGTGTGTGTGTGTGCGCACCCCCGCTTGTATCTGTGTTGTTTCAGCTTCGTATCAAAAAGTGGTAGCTTCCTTTCATCAGCTTCGGG
Organism: Euprymna scolopes; assembly: GCF_053919585.1. Classification (NCBI taxonomy): domain Eukaryota; kingdom Metazoa; phylum Mollusca; class Cephalopoda; order Sepiida; family Sepiolidae; genus Euprymna; species Euprymna scolopes. The sequence goes on from NC_136507.1 coordinate 69,490,193, forward strand.
AGGATTGTGAATTGGTCACCAAAACATGAGTTAAAACTGTCTGGAAAAAATTCGATGAATTGCAGCCGTTATTTGCATAATATAGCCACATGTACAAGACTCCATGCAAGTGAAACCTGGCCTCTAACCAAAGCAGGTCTACAACAATTATGATGCAACGACAGAATAATGAATAGACGGATTTGTTATGTGAAGACAGATGTGACAGTAGCATGATCATAAGATTTGATGGAACAGCTTGGCCCTCTAGATACTGATATTATTAAGAGAGAAAAAGAATCTATTAATATGGACATGTGAAACGCTCAAGATTTGAAAGTCCCCAGAAGGGGAGAGGCTAACCTAACTTGATCTTGTAGTGGAAAGATTGCATAGCATGGAAGCTTTCTGAAGCCAATTCTTATTATAAGAGTTCTTGGGGGTTTGGAGTGAAATCTGCCATGCGTACAACAAGCCAGCTTCTTAGACATGCCCCCCCTTCTCAACATAGATGATTCCCCTCAACCTGCATGTTAAATGAAAAGGAACTCTTGAAAATGTTGATGATCTCGATTGAGAAGATAATTAAAAAATAGATATCTGCCGAAAGAGGCACAAGAAAAATATATTGTAAAGAGCCATTAATTATTGATTATTGATTAGTTATTGGGTTTTGCTGCATCCAGCATTATTGGGTCACAGAGATATATTTTGTGTACGACTGAGATCTGCCATGTATCCAACTAGCCATCTACTCAGGCAGGGATCTACTCAAATCTATCCTTGGACCTCTATTATTCCTGATATTCATAAACGACCTCCCTGATAATATTGTTTCGGAGATGGGTATATTTGCCGATGACACCACTCTCTATAACAGATATGAGGGGAAAACAAATGAACACATATCCAAGGAAATGGCAGAAACACTAGAGGACGACCTCCAATCCGTAGTGGAATGGGGACAAAAATGGTTGGTCACATTCAATGCTGCTAAGACTATGCTTGTTTCCTCCAATAACTACAAGAAACCTTCTCTACCACCAATAGCAATGGCCAAGAACATATTGCCTGAAAGTACTTCTTTTAGACTCCTCGGCCTAACCTTTACAGGGAATATGAACTGGAATAGATACATTGAGAGCATTGCCAAGGCTGCTGCAAGGAAGGTTGGCTCCCTCTACCGTGCTAGAAAACTACTTACGCCTGCCAGTATTCTATACCTCTATAAGGCAACCATTCGCCCATGTATGGAGTACTGTTGTCACATCTGGGCTGGTGCATCTGCTGCTTGTCTCTTGCTTCTGAACAGGGTTCAAAAAAGAGTCGCCAACCTGATAGGTCCTGAACTGTCATCTAGGCTTCAACCTCTGTCCCATCGACGAGATGTTGCATCCCTCTGCCTGTTCTACAAATACTTTAATGGTGAATGCTCTGACGAACTGCAAACACTTGTACCTCCCCGACGTAACTACCCCCGACAAACCCGACAAGCTTCTAAGTCTCATCCCTTTACAGTAGAGATCCCTAGGTGCAAGAAAGCCTTTTACTCCAATAGTTTCTTCCCCAGAACTGCGGGTCTTTGGAACTCCCTTCCGGGATTCTGCTTTCCCAACTGCAATGATATGCAGAAGTTCAAGTGTAATGTTAACAAACATCTTTCTACTCTTCTCCCTTCATAATGACCCCGCTAATTAATTCCCTAATAGTAGCCCCCTGCTTCAAAGTGGCACTGTGCCTTGTTTGGGGTGAAAATTGAATAAAAAAAAAAAAAATAAAAAAAATATGGTATCATCCACTTTTTTTACTATTTTACTGTGGTCAGTTTTAAGAGATCAAGGGGCCCCATCTTGGGGCTAACACTTGATTTCATTAAAAATATTGCACAATCACGTTGACACACCAGTTCTAATCACATCACCAAAGTTAAGCAACGTTGAGCCTGACCAGTACTAGATGGGTGACTATTTGGGAAGGTGAGGCACTGGATGTACCACAAGGTAAAATACAAAGTTGAGAAACTGGCAGAGTCTATCCTTCTCTCGAGGGTAGATGGCCTCTCTTAAGCCATGGCAGGCAACCCATCTAGTGATGGCATCACGATAAAAAATACCCTTGATAACCCTAGCGAGGCATCAAGTATTCAGCTACGAACAAGATTTGAATTACACTTCAAACTCGTGTAGTGAGTTCAACTTTTAGCTGCGACCACATATTACATTTTATTTGATTTCATTATGATTTGAAGTTATATCAGAGGGGGTCTTTTAAAAATAGATGTTGTTCTCTTTATGGCTGCTATCTGTATTTTGTGTGAGCTTGGTTTTCCAGGGATTGTTTCTGAGTATTTCTTAAGATTTTTTTCATTAGGCGAGTTGCTCCTATCACAACTGGTATAATGTTGATTTCTTTAACGGACTATAATGTGGATGATGCCATGTTAAATCAAAAGAATTAATGATTTTTTTTTTTTTGCTAATAAAATCATATATTTTTAGAGCTAGTTGCTGGCCAGATTAAAAACAGCAATAGCTTCAATTGGATAAATGCAGAAATAATAGTATGAAATGAATCAAGACAACAGTTTTGGGAACAATTGGATGAAATATTCAACAGAATTTGTTCTGTGTAGTTATATTTGATCGGCCCATTTAGTATAATGATAAACGCGTTTGCTAATGGGCTGAGAGACCAGGGTTCAATTCTCGGCAAAGTCATACTAAAGATCCAAAAATAGTACTTGATACCTTCTTGCTAAACACTCAGCATTATAAGTGGAGTAATAATTCTGGAAATAGAGTAGCACCCTCCACTACACATTGGTTTAGCAGCTAATGAAAAGGGAGCCTTCTGATTGCCCTCGACTATAGTCAGTCACTTATTGTATTGATAGTAGAAATGTTCAGTGTAATGGGTTTTTGTTTCTAAGGGATTTTAAGGGCTTCTATATTCACAGTGCTATGTCGCATACAAGTGAAACCAGACCTTCAAAGATAGTAACACAATGACGGGACAAATGATTAAACATGTGTTATGTAAAACTGTGGCAGCTTGACAATCACAAGGTCTGCTGGAACAATTTGGCCTCTTTAACATTGATATTTGGAATTCCCTCTCTGTTTCCTGCTTCCTTGACTATATTAACCTACTGAAGTTTAAATGTAATGTGAATAGGCATCTCGCTGCTCAACTCCCCACAATCCCTTGTTCGACACAATCCTAAATAGTAGACCCTTATGTTCCAAATGGCAATATGCCTTGTTTGGGATGAAAAAGAGTGAGAAAAAAAAAAAAGAAAAAAGCTTTGTTGGTGTGGACATTTGGAATGCTCAAGTTTGAGATTTAGAAGTCCCTGCCTTAGAGGGAATTATTGCAAAGGAATTATTTGGTACGTAAGCTATCAGCAGCTGATCTTCATGATAGAGTTTCTTAGAGGTGTGGAATGAAAGTCGCCATGTGTACAGCTAGTTAGTATCACTTAAAACTGATTAAGGAGTTATGTTTGAAGGCTATCACAATGCAGGTTTTAAGAAAAACGCTTTTGGATATGAGACAAGGTAAAAGGAATGACAACATTGAAAGATTTCAATTATAAAATATTTATTTACCAACATTATGTGTCGGACCAGGATGGTATAGTGGTGTGAAGTTCTCAAATTTTCGAGGTATACCTCATCTCCAGAAAGAAGAAAAATAAAAAAAAATAAGAAAATATGTGCAATCACTCGTATTGTATGTTTGAATTTTCAAGGTATATCTCATCTTCAAAAAAAAAGGAAAAATTTTAAAAAAAAAACAACCACTCAAAATGGAGGCATGTTATGCCTGGAGCCAGAAGTTGTAGGATGGCAATAGAATAGAATCACAGATGAACTGGTTAGAACGTATTATTATTTAGCACTAATATTCAGTATGCAAGAATCTGTGGCATAATAAATAAAAATACTAAGTAATAATCAGTTTTAAGTAACAGTCTTCAGGAGGTTGAAGGTTCCATCCTTAGTAGGGGCGATACTAAGAATACAATTATAAATTACTTAAGACTTCTACCTGGTCATGGCTGACAGAACAAGAGCAAGCTACATCCATAGATTAAGTTAAGGGCTCCATTTGAAATTCTGTACTGACTCCCGAATAAAGATTCCTGAGTTCAAACACGATGTACTTGAAAAAGGTCGGAGCTTACATAAACTAAAACGTTGCGAGAATAATACTCAAGATAAGAACAGTCAAATAAATAATACAAACCTTGTTTTTAGTAAAGAACAGAACATAACTAAGAACAAAAACAGCAACGTCTTCAAGTCCAATGTAAACAAGTTCTTGATGAGTCGACCCTCGAATAATAAAATCATACCCAATTTCCGCCACTAACGATTACTACGCTTTTGTCCCTGTGAACACTGTACATTCATTAATCCTTATCCTTGAGTGGCTCTCAAGTCTTGATAAGTGGTTACTCACTTGTAAAACAAGAAAGTTATAGCGTTTCATCATATATGACAAACACCGAAATGAAAACTCAGCTGTAAAAATAGAGTCGCTGTCTTTATAAAGAATTCCAAGGAAGATAATACAAGTTCATAATTTCTAGTTAGCGAACATGAAATGATCTTTTTTTGCGGTTGAAAAGAAAAGGGGCAAACATTATCAACAAGAAACTACTGGAAACAAGTTTATCCTTTCTTTTGTGCACTTGCAACAGTGTTTATTGAAATAAATCGATAACATCGGTATGAGGCATTCAGCTTTTCCTCTTCAAGACCGACATTTGTCGACATCAGGGGTCGGCAACTCATTTGACCCTGTTGACCGAATTGTTTTATAACAACAGATTGAAGGCCAAACAAAGGCCATTAATAAAAAAAATTAATTAAAAAAACTTTTTTATTAAGACCGAAAGAATCTCTATAAAAATCATCCTCAAACGTTTCCTGCGCATCTTGCAGTATAACTACAATGTATTAACTCCAATGTATTAACTACAATGTATTAACTATCATGTATTAACTATTATGTATCAATTCTCTATGAAACATTATGTTACGTAATCGCTGGGCAACGCCAGCTAGAAAGCATATCTATCTATCTATCTATCTATCTATCTATCTATCTATCTATCTATCTATCTGTTTAATAGTTTGAATCATGGGAAATGATAGAGAGCGATCATTGCAGGTGCAGAAGGGTCAAAGGGTCATGCTGTGACATGAATCAAACTCTGTGACTGATCAAGTTGCACCAGAAGGATAGGCAAATCGGGACCTGATCTGATATGTCAGGGGTTCCAGTTTTGAAAACTGAGTTAATTTGAGTTGAGTTGGGTTTAGGATGTTGAAGAGACAAGATGCGTTGAACAAGCTCCCCATAAAGGGGAGATGCGTTCAAATTGGAACCACAAGCCGAAAAATCACCATTCACTCCAATATGCTGTGATGAAAATGCCCGGGGATGAATAAAATATGTATATATAAAAACAAACATTCGTCTTGGGTCCATGTCTTGCATGCGTCTTTGTTATGACAGAATCTGGCTCCCTCAAGATGTTGGCAAATCCACCCGGAAGAAGGAGCAGTAGAACCAGGTACGTTATCATGTGCATTACTCTATGTTCTGACACACACCCACCCAAATTCACATCCAGAGACCACTAGACAAGCACGCCGTTTAAATAGACATTAACTAGATGATCATGGCTGATAAATGAAGTTAAATATACAGCTAATGAACAAACACACGACTAAATAGTTAAATAGTGAAGCAATAATAATAGATAATATAACAGTTAGTTTTGTGAATGTTCATATTGCAAGTTTGTCATTGTTATGTTTTCCCCCGTGAGCAATCAACAAAGCAAATGAAGTCTTTTTATTCATACATGCTCAGGGTTCCATCAATTCTTTTCCTGATCTTCATCCCTGATCTCCCAAATCACATTCTTAGATCATTCATAGACATTTATTCAGACGACACCATAATCTATGGCAACACTTCAAAGGCTGGCAATGATCAAGATGTTTCTGATTTTCTCTCTTCTGATCTTGAGCATGTGGTGTAATGGGGAAAAAGGTGACTGGTTAATTTTAATGCATATAAAACCACACTGCTCTTTTTTCATCATAATCGCTCTGACCCCCATCTGGCCCCAACTTAAATGAACGGCTCTCGTCTTGGGGAAGCACTATGTCTTGACAAGCTTCTGGGACTGACTTTTACTCCTGATCTAAAATAGAACACATGTATCAAATCTGTTGCCAAGATTGCTGGAAAAATGGTTGGATCATTGTACCGCTCCAGTAGGCATCTCACTGCTAATGTAATTTTCTACCTGTATAAGAGCCAAGTACATCCTAAAATGGAGTACTGTTGCCACATCTGGGCAGGAGCTGCTCAGTACACCCTACCTTGTCTTGATAGAGTTCCCACAGAAGAGACATTGCGAGTTAGTCTCTCCTCTATCGTTATTTTCATGGCAAGAGCTCGTTTGAGCTCCAATCTATGGTTCCCCCTTTGTCAAACTTTCACAAAAAAAACCCTACTAGCTACAACCGCTATCAACAATTTCTCACACTCTCTATCTGTGCCTAAATTTAAACAAAGATTCCATGTACTAAGCTTCTTTCCTAGAACTACCACCCTGTGGAACACTGTTCCATTGGCTTGCTTCCCAGCCGATTACAATATGGTAGCCTTCAAGTCCAATGTAAACAAGTTCTTATTGAGCCGTCCCCTTAAATGATCCAAATCCTACCCAATCTACATCATTAACGATTACTACACTACCACCTTACATTCATTAACCCTTATCCTCGAGTGGCCTTATGGCCTTGATAAATGGTAAATCCCTTATAAAAACAAAACATGCTGTTTACACGTGCTGGTTTATTCATTCTCTATACTGTTACTTCTTTTCATCTCCGACACGTTTCATGAGGAGCCATGATCGTCTCTTGGTTGTTGATTGCCTTGTTTGTTTAATTTACACAAATAAAACCTTTCATGCAGGAAAGACCAACACAAGAAACACGTTTGTTGAGTTTCTTCAATTTTTTATTTGACTTATGGAGAGAGAAAGAGAGACTACACACCTAAAATTATTTCTTTCTTAACTTAATTTTCTAACTTGAGAATTGAGAGATGCAGATGTTTTTTTTTATAATTATTTGAAGAACAAATGCACAACTGCAGACATTGTTGTCATCATCGTCATCATTATCATTGTCATCGTCATCATTAGGAAGAAACACTTTCACTTAGGGATGTTGGTAACCTTCATGTCCCTTCTGTAAGTGCCCGATATCTTTCTAGAAGGAATTCTAAGTAGAAAGATATTGCAGAAACGAATGCCAACAGTAATCATCTGATTAATACAAAATAAATTGTTGTAAGTATTAGAGTCTCATAGTTAATTGAATCCCTGAAACTGAAAATACTTAACAAACACAAATAGTACACAAGTACTTAAATACACATTTATTACAAATTGACAAATCTGAAAGAATAAAGCAACATCACAATACAGAACAACAATAAATCGGTACTCACTTTTGTAGTGGCTAGAGTTCTACTCTGTCTCAATTGGGCAAAGTTCCTATAAGGGGTGAAAATGTACATTCCCTTCTCACACTAAGACTCTCTGTGTCCCTCAAGGGTAGTAATTCTCCAGTGTATTCCTTAACTGGTGTTCTTTGCCCTTATTCCCCTACAGAATGAATGATGCTCAAAAAAAAAAAAAAAATACCACCATCACTATCATCACCATGACCATCATGACCATCCTACTTCTACGTCTTCTTCTTTAGTCATGCCTGTGTCACAGATCTTCTTCACTCTCTCAGACCGTCTCGAATAAGAAACACAAACAACAGAAGAAAGAGGAAAGGACACTATTGAATAGTTGGATTTACATAAACATTTAATCTTGGATAAACAGTTTATTGAACTTAAACTAGTTTCAGCGATCATCCTGGAGCGGTTGAGCTGGCTCCATGTAGAGAATTTGCCACATCCCAAATGAATGCTGATCAGACACGACAAGTCCACCTCAGTAGCAGATTACAAGAGTTAGCCAATCACAGTTCTAGCAGAGAACCCCATAGAGGCGAGGTCCCAGGATCAGTTCAATATCATGTTCCATTGTCCTGAGCCAGGTTTTCCGCTGACCTCAGCATTCTTTTTTTCCAACCCTAAGGAGTGGCTAGTTCAATGCGGATGAAATCATCTGGGTGATGACAAAGAACAAACAAAGACAAATGTAAAACAGTTTTAGGATATCCACCATCAAAACTGACCACAAAATTGTACTTCACTATTTATCGAAATATATTACTTAATTAATTAAAATTATAATAAAAAGTACCCACCGTTGACTTATGATTTTTTTCTTTTTTACATAGGAGTCACTACTTATTAAGGTCCTTAGGCCACTCGAGGATAAGGGTTAATGAGTGTACAGTAGTCAATGGGACAATATCGTAGTAATCGTTAGTGTAAATTTGGTAAATTGGATAACTTAAGGGGAATGGCTCATCAAGAACTTGTTTACGCTGAACTTAAAGACAACCATACTGTAGTCAGCTGGAAAGCAGGCAAATGGAAGACAGTTCCACAGGTGTGCAGTTCTAAAACTGAAGCTTTGTTCATGGAATCTATGTTTAGGTTTAGGCACAGATAAAGAATGAGGGAAGTTATTGATAGTGTTTTCAGCTAGACGAGTGTTTCCCGTGAAAGTTTGGCGAGGGGAGAACCATAGATTGGAGCTCAGACGAGCACTTGCCATGAAAATAACGATAAAGCAGAGACAGGCTTGCAATGTTTCTTTTGTGAGAAAGAGGTTGAAGGGAAGATAAAAGGGCATCCCCTACTAAGCTACGAAGTCTATTTTGAACTCTGTCAAGGCAGGATAAGGTCTTTCTAGCAGCTCCTGCCAAGATGTGGCAACAATATTCCATCGTTGGACGTGCTTGGCTCCCATATAGGTAGAGAATTGCATCAGCAGTGAGATATCTACTGGATCGGTAGAAGGATCCCACCATTTTTCCAGCGACCTTGGCAATGGATTTGATAAAGTAAAGGATAAGGGAAGAACAACAGTTATAAGTATTAAAGAAGGAACACATTATTGTCCCAATTACAATAAGAAATAACACATGAGGCCAGGGTTGGAGACAGAGAAATATATGTGACGAAAGTGAATGTTACTTTGTGTTGCGTATTTCTGAGAGTCTCTGCAACTGCTATCAAAAGATGTTACCTAGCACCAAAGTCTGCTCAGATTTTGGAAGCCATATGCTGAATAGGAGCTGGACAACATATCAATACATTTTGCATAACACACTAGAAAGAGACTAACATCTCGCCCTAAATTCTGCAAAAGGGTGGAATGAGTTCTCTTGAGGTCTGGACAATAGGTAGCTTTCTCTGACGATGGTAAGAATAAGTTGGAGGGAGATAACTCAGATAATTTAACCTTAACAGGGGGATAACAAAAATCTAGTCACATAATGACCCCTTTGAAGGAAATAGGGGCTAAGAAAGGATACTGGTTCAGCTTTTGAATCATATAAAACTGACATTTGTTTGGCTTTTTTTTATATAAACAGCACAAAGATGCTGAAGCACTTATCCAATCAGAAGTACAGAAAAAATAGTTAAATTGTAAATTGATTAAATAAGTAAATTAATTTTATTCCATGGAAAATGTACAGGCTACAAGTTGAAGCAATTGATTAAAGCAAAAATAAATTTCATGTAAAGGCAGGCAATTTAATCTCCCAAAAGATCAATGAAAAACTTGCGCACAAAAAAGGAATAGTATCATAAATCAATATTCTTGGTGATGCATGAATGAAAAATACAGAGTGTGGCCTAAGAACGAATACATTTTTTGCATAAGCAAGATTAGACTTAACATTGATAATAACGTTAATATATATACTGCATGGTCCCTGGCTTTGGTAGATGCCATTTTTGGACGATGGTAGTACCTTTGGGTTTTGCCAGGAACCACACTGACATTTAATTTAAAATTATGTTTTACCAAAAGAAGAAAATAAAGGATAAATATACGGGCATACTTGAAAAATAAAAACAAACAAAACATTTAGAGATTAGAAAGGTCATCAGTTAGCAAATGCTAACTAAAACATAAACAATGGTTTTGTAAATAAAAATTGAGAAAAACGAAAATTTTATAAGAAAACACTTTTATACAAGAGATAAGAATACAAAAGTTATTTTCAATTACGAAAATGCTCATAGTGCAAACACGTGTTTGGATAAAGAAAGTTGAATTAATATTCACAAGTCAAAATGGTCATAGTATAAATAATATACATATGTGAGTATTTCACATGGCATTGTGTATGTATGTGCGTCAGTTTACCTTGTTTTTGTTAGTGCATGTACAGCTATGAGCAGCAATTCCTTTCTGCTCACTTGACTCTCACTAGTGTGTAAGAATGTGTGTGGGAGTCATTGAATCCGTTCTGCCCCCTCTGGCCAAAGGGATGTAGGGGAGTGTTGAACAGATATTCTTGAGTCCTAGTCAAGGTGTGGCCGACTTGAGAATTCTGAAGAAAATGATTTGGTTGATCAGGTCTTATAGGAGTTTCTAAGTTCGCACTCTTTTATTACTTTCACATATACGTGTTGGTTTTGAGGTTTGAAACGATTTTCATTGGTTAGAAAAACTTTGAGTTAACATATTCATGTAAAAACTTACTTGCTTTTGGAAATGATGAAGAGAGCGAATCAAAATGAAGCAGAGAAATAAATTGCTTTTTAGCGTTCGTAGGAATCAGTTTGTGATTTAGTTGCTAAATATCTGTTGTTCTACAACTTGACAACAGTAAAAGTGTTTAGTATGAATGCAGCATAGGATCCTAGCGACTATTATAGACTGGAAGAATTTCTTGTGGGAGGTTTGTGTTCAGTATTTACAAAGGAATCCTCGGTGAATCGGAGGCCAAGTGCACATCGTTGAAATCATGTAGAGGCAAAAGTTTTGAACCAACTCCTTGGTTTCCATGTTATCACAGAGAGTGAAACAACATCCTTCACCTTCTTTTATCGTTTCTTCTTCTTCTTTTTCTTCTACTTTTCCTTATTCTTCTTTTTCTTCTTTTCTTTCTTCTTCTTCTTCTTCTTCTTCTTCTTCTACTTTTCCTTATTCTTCTTTTCCTTCTTTTCTTTCTTTCTTTCCTTCTTCTTCTTCTTCTTCTTCTTCTTCTTCTTCTTCTACTTTTCCTTATTCTTCTTTTCCTTCTTTTCTTTCTTTCTTTCTTTCTTTCTTTCTTCTTCTTCTTCTTCTTTTCCTTTTTCTTCTTTTCCTTCTTTTCTGTCTTCTTGTTGTTCTTCTTCTTTTCCTTATTCTTCTTTTCCTTCTTTTCTTTCTTCTTCTTCTTCTTCTTCTTCTTCTTCTTCTTCTTCTTCTTCTTCTTCTACTTTTCCTTCTTTTCTTTCTTTCTTTCTTCTTCTTCTTCTTCTTCTTCTTTTTCTTCTTTTCCTTCTTTTCCTTATTCTTCTTTTCCTTCTTTTCTTTCTTTCTTCTTCTTCTTCTTCTTCTTCTTCTTCTTCTTCTTCTTCTTCTTTTCCTTATTCTTCTTTTCCTTCTTTTCTTTCTTTCTTCTTCTTCTTTTCCTTCTTTTCCTTCTTCTTCTTCTTCTTCTTCTTCTTCTTCTTCTTCTTCTTCTTCTTCTTCTTCTTCTTCTTCCTCTTCTTCTTCTTCTTCTTCTTCTTCTTCTTCTTCTTCTTCTTCTTCTTCTTCTTCTTCTTCTTCTTCTTCTTCTAATTCTGTTATATTTTCAAAAACAACACAAAAAGTTCTTTATATGTGTGCATACATGCGGGTGTTTATATGTAGTCTCTTTTTCTAGTCGCTTCTTTCACACAAAAACTTTCGACAGACATATCATACCATAAAAAAATCAGTATCGTTTTAAAGCTCGGTCTCTCAGACGACAAACATAAAAAAATTGACCAAAAACATTCATTCTTTCACCGTTAACTGGGCCGTTTTTTACAAGAAGGGTTCCCTTTTTCCGTCAGCATTTTTGCAAAGTCATCGTCTCCTTTGGATTGACTACACTTAATTCAAATGCTTGCGATTTCCGGTTTCATGATGAATGCATCAGCTAAGACGTTAGGGTTTTTTTTCGCCTTCTTTTCCTCCCTCGTGTTATGTGTTCGAGCCTGCCTGCCTACTACCACTTATTTTTAACACCTCTCTCCACCCGTGCTGCCTACTGTTATTTTGATCCTTCCTCCCCAACCTCTCCACATGTGGGCAACGCTGGGAACCCCTGCTAGTTCTACCTAAAATAACTTTGGATCTAGAGTTCATGCAAATCATTAAGTTATTTTCAGAACTTTTCAGTCAAAATACATTTCTATTTCATAAAAGATGGCAATGTTTTAATTTGGCTATGCGGGATGACAAAGATTATTTAATGTTTGTGTCATTCGAAAACAAGCACTGTAATGACTTTAAACTGGTAGAATTATCGACAGATGATTTTAAATGTCTCATTTTTTGTGCAACGGTTAGTGTCATAAAAAAATGCTGAGATTAGATAGAAAGTGTTAGCAAAACTGGAAAGTGAACTAAATTTCAATCTACAGAAATTTGCAGAGGATTGCCAAAGAGTTAGCGATTCTAAAACTATAAAGGTCAGGTAGCACAATTAAAATTGTAAACGACCAAGTTCTCTCTGATTCTCTCTCCTCTGATCTTGAGCAAGTGGTACAATGGGGAAAGAGGTGGCTGGTTACTTTTAATGCATCTAAAACCAAGCTTTTATCCTTACATCATCAACGCTCTGATCCCCATCTGGCATCAATTGAAATGAATGGCTCTCGTCTTGGGGAGGCCTCATGTTTTGACAAGCTTCTGGGCTTGACTTTTACTCTTGGTCTTAAATAGAACACATACATTAAATCCGTTGCCAAAGCCGCTGGAAAAATGGTGGGATCCTTCTATTGATCCAGTAGATATCTCACTGCTGATGCAATTTTCTATCTGTATAAGAGCCAGGTACGTCCAAGGATGGAGTACTATTGCCACATCTGGGCAGGAGCTGCTAAAAAGGACTTATCCTGCCTTGATAGAGTTCAAAATAGACTTCGTAGCCTCGTAGGGGGGAAGTCCGTTTCTCTTCTCCGAGGAACTCCAGCATTAATACTAAGAGCTTCTGATTTCTGCCCATCAACCACAACTCTTATGAACCTATCAGAGAGAAATGATTTAATAATTGAGAAGACATTTCCAGCTATACTGTAGCTGGAGATCTTGTGAAGTAAACCTCTATGCCATACTCTATCAAAGGCCTTTGATATGTCAAGAGCAATTGCCCTAGAAAGGTAGCCTCCATCAAGAGATTCGCTAATCCTATGAGATATAACTGTAAGCACATCTGCTGTAGATCTAGCAGAATGGAAACCATATTGCGTGTCCCTAAGAAGGTTATTTTTGCTGAGATGGTTGATTACTTCTGTATTTAACACAGATTCCAGCAACTTACTCATGACGCATAGGAGATTTATTGGCCTGTACTGAGAGGGAGATGAGCGATTACCTGAATTCTTAAATACGGGGCATACTGATGAGATTTTCCAGGGTGACAGGAAGCAATTATCCTTAAGACAATGTTTAAACAGTTTTGTAAGGATGGGCGCAAGTTCTGGTTGAAGTCTTTTGAGTACTATAATTGGAATACCGTCAGGGCCAGTTGCTTTACTGGAATCAAGGTTTTTGATTAACTTAGCAACATCACGTACAGATATATGTATATTACATAGCGTGTTTTCTGATACAGGAGGAAATATTGGGGGTTGTCAGCCTTGGTTGCAAAGGTTAGAATTAGCTGCAAAGTTCTTGGCAAAGAGTTTGGCTTTGTCTGATGCTGACAAGATTACCTCAGGTCCATTTATGAGAGTTGGGATAGAGCACACGCTTCTGTTCAGGATTCTGTTTGCTATTTGCCAAAACTGGTGGGAACCAAGCCGCTGCTCAGCTTCTTTGGACTTGATGGACTCAGCATGCAACTCTCTTGCGTTCTTTATTACTTTTTTACAGTGCTTGCTGGCAGTTCTGAAAGTGGCTTTAGTCTCAGTACATCTATTACGTTGGAAGCAATGGGAAAAGTGATTTCTATGCGCAATGGCAGCAGCACATTCCAGAGAGAACCACGGCTGGCTGTTAGGTTTATGCTGGAATTTTTTTGAGGGTATGAAACGGTCTATACCTACAATTTACCATTCTGTCAGGTCTGATACTATAGAGAACACATCCTTTTTAAACATGGAACGCAGAGGTAGATCTGATATAAATGTGCGGAAGCTATCCCAATCAGCCATAGATATACTGTACGATGGAGAGGTACATCTGGGGACTTATTACACTTCATTTTTATCTTAATTGATACAATTGAGTGGTCGGAAGATCCAAGTGGAGACAGAACAGAAGCTGAACACAGTTCAGGGCAAGTTGTGAGAAAGAGGTCTCGGAGACTTGCATAATGGCCGTCAGTATCGGGAACATGGGTGGGTTTGTGAACAATCTGAGTGAGCAATGGAGAAATCATGACAGAATCTCCCGTTATCATCGGCCTTGTTTGAGTGAGTTAACCATTCCACGTTGTGAACATTGAAGGGCGTGGTCAATTTTCTCAGATATGTTTTTAAAGATAGTAACTCCGCTGTTGTGGGGGCGATAGAGAGCAAATATAAATGCAGTAGTTTGAGCAAGTGCAACCCAGAAGCACATATAGGGTAAGTTAGGATCTTCTCTGGAGATGTCCCTACCACATGGAAATCCATCTTTTATATAGGCACATATTCCATACCTATGGCGATCTTGGGGGTCAGATTTGGAAGTTAAATTAGAGTATCCTTTAATTACGAACTCATCTAGGGAAATGGTCTGTCCTATGCCAGTTTCACTTAGAAATAATATGTCTGGTTTAGTCTCCTGTAATTGGGTTTCAACTTCTTGAAGGTTAGAACGTAGATCCCTGATGTTAGAGAAGGAGACCTGGTAGTGGGGGTCTACGTTAGAAGTTAGAGATCCGGGTTTAATCGTGTGTTTTTTATTGAGACTTTTCACGATGGTGTTTTGGGATTTGTGGACTAGGTTGACAGACATGCCTGAAGCAGGGCAGAGAGGGAAAGTAAGAGAGAAATAGTGGTTAATCCAAGGTTCGGCCCCTGACTATCAGGTGGATAACGTCAGCCCAGATAAAACGTTTACCTCCAGCACCCTTACTAGTGACATGGCTACAAGGATAGACATAGAAACAGAAAATTTCCGACATCCCTGGCAGCTGTTCACGCAAAATACTGTCAACCTAGAAAACAGCTTTTTCTTCTCCCTTGGCCAGAAAAATCACTCATTAAAAATGAGGACTGAAGGACAAATAAAGAGAAGCGAGAGTAACGGGAGCTGCCGATAATGCATCCACAATGCATTGTCTACTCTCCATAAAAAAAAATGAAGTATTGTACTTAATAAAAGTCATTTTAGTGTGTTTAAGAGGGGGTCAGGTGAAAGATTCCCCTCTCACCGACTAAAAATGAAAACAATTGCAAAATCTGTTATGCTATCAACTTGGAAAATATAAACATTTATGTACAAGAAAAATCTATGATAAAAAATAAATAAATAAAATAAAATATATATTTCAAATGAACTTGCCAGATAGAATCGGCACATTTTTCCACAAGAAAAACATTTACATAATTAATAAAACAATGAAATAAAAATAAAGATTTAAAACTGAAATTTTTTTTTTTTACACAGTGATCACCACTTATCAAGGCCCGGAAGCCACTCAGGGATAAGGGTTATTGCAAGTACATTACGTTAATGTGGAGATTTGATGAAGTGTTTACTTAAGGGGGCGGTTCATTAGGAATTTGTTAACATTGAACTTGAAGACATCCAAGTTGTAGTCCGGTGGGAAGCAGGCAGACGGAACAGAGTTCCACAGGCATGCAGTTCTAAGAAAGAAGCTTTGTTCATGGAATCCGCGTTTTGATTTAGGCACAGATATAGAGTGGGGGAAATTTTTCACAGTGGATTCAGCTAGACGGGTGTTTTTCGTGAAAGATTGGCGAGGGGGGACCAGAGATTGGAGTTCAGACGAGCATCTGCCATGGAAATAACGATAAAACAAGGACAGGCTCGCAACGTTTCTTCTGTGGGAGAGAGGTTGCAGGGTAGAGAAAAGGGCATCCCCCACTAAGCCACGAAGTCTATTTTGTACTCTGTCAAGGCAGGATAGGCTGTTTTTAGCAGCTCCTGCCCAGATATGGCAACAGTATTCCATCCTTGGACGTACTTGGCTTTTATATAGATAGAGAATTGCATCAGTAGTGAGATATCTTCTGGAGCGGTAGAAGGATCCTACCATCTTTCCAGCGACCTTGGCAACAGACTTGATGTACGTGTTCCATTTCAGATCAGGAGTAAAGGTCAAACCCAGAAACTTGTCAAAACACGGGGCCTCACCCAGACGAGAGCCATCCATCACAATTGATGCCAGATGGGGATCAGAGCGTTGATGATGTAAGGATAGGAGTTTGGTTTTGGATGCATTAAAGGTAACCAACCACATCTTCCCCCACTGAACCACGCGCTCGAGATCAGAGGAGAGAGAATCAGAGAGAACATTGTCATTTACAGCCTTTGATGTGTTGCCGTAGATGATCGTGTCATCAGCATAGATGTCAACGAATGATTTAAGTATGTGTTTAGGGAGGTCATTGATGTAGATCAGGAAGAGAGTTGGGCCTAGGATTGACCCCTGAGGGACTCCAGCATTTATATTGCAGGCCTCCGATTTTTGTCCATCTACCACTACTCTTAAGAGCCTATTGGAGAGAAATGATTTAATGATTGAGAAAACATTTCCAGTTATACCGTAGCTGGAAATCTTGTGAAGTAGACCCTTATGCCATACATAAATATAATATTAGCACTTGCATCTAGAAAAGAAATATTATAAAATTCATAACTTAACTGCTATAAGACATCCTTCGCAGCTGCAAATAGGAATTGATTTTGCTTGAAATAAAAATGCAGCGTTTTTGAAAAGAAAACGGTCATCACGTGACATAGCTCACTACTTAGACAAACATGTCGACGGCGGGGGGGGGGTAAGAAACCAGCATTTTCAGATCTATTTATGCTCTATTTCAAATGAAACTTGCCAGATAGATTCGGCACATCATTCCACGAGAAAACCATTTACACAATTAATAAAACAATGAAATAGAAATAAAGATTAAAAACTGAAATGAATATAATATTAAAACTTGCATCTAGAAAAGAAATATTACAAAATTCATAACTTAACTGCTATAATAAGACACACTTTATAGTATGTCATCTTGGCGGTACATGCTACGACTGTTGTTCTTCATATATTCTGTTTTGTTTTAGTACAAATTATTTTTTATAACCATGTCTGTGTTTGTGTTTTCTTTAGGAAAAACAGTTACCTAATTATTTCCTCTTTAACATTGTTTCTCATTTAATGAAATGACGATTGTATGCATCAATTTAGCAGAGTCCTAAATTTACAGTCAATTTCGAGAGAGAGAGAGAGAGAGAGAGAGAGAGAGAGAGAGAGAGATTTACATGACGAATGCATGAAGGGCGAAATCGCCCATCTTGTGCACGAATAAAAAGAACATTTAAGAAATCAAAATACATTTCAGTATACTTAATTTAGTAATTTATTCATATGTGCAGTAATTTATTTAGTAATTTATTTTGTAATTTATTTATTTACGTAATGATTTATTTTGTAATTCATTTATTTACTTAATGATTTATTTTGTAATTTATTTATTTAATTAATGATTTATTTTGTAATTTATTTATTTATTTAATAATTTATTTAGTCATTTATTTATTTACTTCATTATTTATTTTGTAATTTATTTATTTACGTAATGATTTATTTTGTAATTCATTTATTTACTTAATGATTTATTTTGTAATTTATTTATTTAATTAATGATTTATTTTGTAATTTATTTATTTATTTAATAATTTATTTAGTCATTTATTTATTTACTTCATTATTTATTTTGTAATTTATTTATTTACTTAATAATTTATTTAGTACTTTATTTAGTTAATTATTTATGTAGTAATTTATTTACTTAATAATTTATTTAGTAATTTATTTATTTAGTAATTTATTTAGTAATTCATTAATTTACTTAATATTTTTTAGTAATTTATTTATTTAGTAATTTATTTTATTACTTAATAATTTATTTTGTAATTTATTTATTTACTTTATAATTTATTTAATTAGTAATTTATTAGTAATTTACCTATTTAGTAATTTATTTAGTAATTTATTTAATTTATTTAGCAATTTATTTAATTTAGTAATTATATTTTTTGTATTAATGTAACTTAAGATTTAGTCTTATTTTACACTATTGAATTTTTCATTTCAATAAATATTTGAGTAAGTAAAAAAAACAATAAGTATAAAAGTTACATTGGATCTAAATACCTCGTTTCTCTCTCATATACACACAGAGCAAGGTATGTCATAATTTTATTAATATAGAATTGTAATAGTAATCGTAGAGTGATTCCGACGAACGTTAAAATGCAAATGGCTCAAACAGCTTATTCTCTTTCTCTCTCTGCTTCATTTAATCTGCTTTCTTAGTCACTTCTTAAAGCAAGCAAATTTTTATCTGAACGTGTGAACTCAAAATATTTTAAACCAATGAAAATAGCTTCAGGCCTCCGAAGTAACAAGTCTATGCCAAAATAGTAAGCTGACAGGAAACTCTTATAAAACAAACAGATGAAGACATAGAAACTTCACCGGATGGCTACAGAAAAGAGCTCAGAACGTATGCCCAACATCCTTCTGTGCCTTTGGCTGAAGGAGGCAAGGCGAAAAGGCCTCATGTACCAGCCTTTTTCATCTCGCGCACACATCCTTACACACTAGAAACTGTCAGGTGAACACAAACAAATGGCTGTTCACAGCTATATACGCATTAACCAGAACAAGGTAAACGAACACACACACACACACACATACACAATGCCAAGCTGCCAAATACTCACATATATTACTTAAACATGCATATTCACACTATGAACATATTGAGCTACAGATTTTTAAGCCTTGTGACTACTTGTAGCAGTCGAAATTGCAACAAGCACAAGCGGCTTGAGATTTTAAATTTACTTTCTTCCTGGCTTGTTCAATCACAAGCCAGCTCTCAGTTATGTGACCGAGCATATAAAATGTGAAACAGGCAACAAGCTCTCCTTCTGTCTCCCTGTTCTGGCTGGCAGCAGACATCGTCTGGGCCTTTGGCCCCAGGCTAGCGTGAGTGCATACAATCCAGCATGATTACCTTCAAACACCGACTTCCACGTGCGGTACACAGATGTAGTCTCTTTTTTATGGTACAGGTTTTTTTGCGGTACGGGTCCGAGCCTACCTGCCTAATACTACTTTCTTTTTTTTTTTTTTGCTCAACACACACCTCCAAACACCCGGGCAATGTCGGCCACCCAGGCTAGTTAGGTAATACATAAAAAAATTATCTATTATGGCCGTCGGATTTGGCCTTATGGCTGGTCGATGTAACAAGTGAAACGCTGTGATCTGAAAATGAACCAGAAAATGAGACGAGCACTTTCTTCATTATTCCAGAAAACGGTACCGCACTGAAATCAATAAGAAATGGATCATAATGTATTATAAATGATATTTATGATGAACATTTCAAGCATTTTGCTTCAAGTTTTCAATTTTGACTCATTCATATTTTTTTTTTTTTTTTGTTTCACTTTTTACATCAACAAGCCATCAACCCAAATGCGACAACCATAGTGGATAACTTGTTATCCAATACTTAATGTTTACATATTTAAAGCGTGTATTCTTGTAATTAAATACATTGGTATTATGTGTATATTTGGTAAAGTAGGACATCTCCACACTGCTAGTTTTCCTCTACCAAATAAATATGTCCAGAAAGAAAACCAACGTTCAATAAAATGTATCCATATGAAATGGGAGAGAAAGGGGAAATTAAATGAAGAAAAAATATTTGTTCAAACTTGTGCTTGCCACGGCTAAATTCAACTGAAACTTTCCACCGTCCGTTCTCTCTCTCTCTCTCTCTCTGATGTCGAAAAAAGAACTGCCTTTGCAGACAGAGGCCACGCTAGACGATCTGAAAATCATCCCTTCTCAGGTGTATGCTATCATAAAAAACCTGGACACTTCAAAAGCATGTGACCCTGATTCATCTTGGCTGTGCTATTAAAAAAAATGCTCCACTGAAGTAGCTCCAGTTCTCTCCAAACTTTACAACAAATGCCTTATTGAATCTTGCTTTCCAAACTACTGGAAAACTGTTCTGTGGTACTAGTTTTCAAGAATTCTGGTGAAAAAACTGACCCATTAAATTATCGCTCCATTAGCCTCCTCCCTCTTTTCGCCAAAATATTTGAGTCCATAATTAATCAAGCTCTAGTCTTACAGATGCTAAACTTCTGATCGACTAACAATATGGATTTAGGCAACCCCGTGCCACAGCAGATATCTTAACTGTAATCTCTGAATGTATATACCATTCACTGGACAAAGCAGGGGAGGATAAAGCGGTAGCTCTAGATATATCTAAGGCTTTTGACAGGGTATAGCGTGAAGGTCTTCTCAGGAAAATCAGATCAGATGGTATCACTGAACGAATACTTAACATAATTAAATCATTCTTAGATAAGAGAAAAATTCAGGTTGTCCTCAACGGTCGTACATCTAAACAATATGATATAAATGCGGGAGTGCCTCGGGGGTTTATCCTTGGACCTTTATTATTCCTAATATTCATAAATGACCTCCCCGACAAAATTGTTTCTGAGATGGGTATCTATGCTGATGACACCATGCTCTATAACAGGCACGACAGGAAAACAAATGAATACATATCTAGGGAAAGGGCAGAAACACTAGAGGATGACCTCTACTCTGTAGTGGAATGGGGACAAAAATGGATGGTCACATTCAATGCAGCTAACACTAAACTTGTTTCCTTCAATGATTACAAGAAACCTTCTCTACTACTAATAGCAATGGCCAAAGATTCATTAACTGAAAGTACTTCTTTTAAACTCCTCAGCCTAATGTTCACAGAAAACATGAGTTGGAACAATTACATTGAGAACATTGCCAGGACCACTGTGAGAAAGGTAGGCTCTCTCTACCATGCTAGAAAGCTACTAATACCCGAAAGTATCCTATACCTCTATAAGGCCACCATTCGCCCATGTATGGAGTATTGTTGTCATATTTGGGCTGGTGCATCTGCTACTAGTCTCTCGCTCCTAGACAAGATCCAAAAGAGAGTCTCCAACCTGATAGGTACTGAACTGTCATCTAAGTTTCAGCCTCTGTCCCACCAACGATATGTTGCATCTCTCTGCTTGTTCTATAAGTATTTTAATGGTGATGCTCTGACGAACTGCAAGCACTTGTGCCCCCACAATGTAAATACCATCGATAAACCCAACAAGCAGCTAAATCCCACCCCTACACAGTAGAGATCCCTAGATGTAAGAGAGATTTTTACTCCAGTAGTTTCTTCCCCAGAACCGCTAAACTTTGGAATACTGACATGCAGAAGTTCAAGTGGAACATGAACCGACATTTTGCTGCCCAACTTCCTACATAGTATCCCAGTAGTTCATATCTCCGATAGTAACCCTCTGCACCAAAGTGGCAATGTGCCTTGTTTGGGGTGAAAATGTAATAATAATATAAAAAGAAGAGATGTTGCGAGTTTGTCTCTGATGTATCGTTATTTTCATGGAAAGTGTTCGACTGAGCTTCAATCTATGGTCCCCCCTCGCCAAACTTTCACAAGAAACACTCGTCTAGCTGTAAACACTATCAATAATTCCCCCTACTCTTTATCTGTGCCTAAACCTAAACATAGATTCCATGAACAAAGCTTTTTTCTTAGAACTGCACGCCTGTGGAATTGTCTTCCGTTTTCCTGCTTTCCGGCTAACTACAATATGGTTGTGTTCAAGTCTAACGTAAATAAGTTCTTGATGAGCCGTTCCATATAAGTTATCAACTTTATCAAATTTTCATTACTAATGATTACTATAATGTCCAATTTCTACTGTACACTCTTTAACCCTTATCCTTGAGTGGCCTCTTGGCCTTGATAATGTGGTGATGCCTATGTAAAAAAAAAAAAAAAAAATCAATGGCACATGTATATAATCGAGCCTTCTACAAATGAAGATTTTTTTCTTTCTCTTTCGCTCCCTAATTCCTCCATCCGACAGAAGAGAGGCGCACCTGTTTGTGTAAGTTACTTTATTCCTTTCACCACGTAATCAATTTATTTAATTACGTTTCATACCATAATTCTTCAATACAAAATGTATATTTTTCAGTAGATTTTAACTCGAAATGCTTCCCCATGTAATAATATTTAACAAGAAAAAACAAAAAAATTTCAATGCTTATACAGAATTCCTTTTCTTGCAATCAGTTTATAGGACTGTAGCTTATGAGTTCGCATTCGCCAATTCGTAGTCGGAGTCCGTCGATATTAGAGATCATGGTTGCATTTTTTGTGCCGCACGAGTGTTCCGATCCGATCTATCATTCGGTAATTCTTTGATCGCAGTCCGCATACTGCAGGAGTTATGATTTATTTCTCTCTATTTTTTCATTTTTCTTATCATTTTGTTTAAGCCAGGGATGGGGCATCCTACCAGATGCCAAACATACACCTTCTATTTTAGACACTCCAACCGAGAGATCTTTTTAAGATTCTAACCGTCCCTTTAAGTGCAATTGTTTGAATCTCCTTTGCACTTGGTTTACCTGGTATATTTGTAAGATAGTTTGTAAAATTCTTTTTCATAAGTCCGGTTGCTCCTATAATTACTGGAATGATAGAGATCTTCTTAAGGTTCCAGTTTCACTAATGGTTAATGATGTGAGTGGTCACATCGTGCCTGAGTAATTGTCAGTTTCCAGATTCATGTGCGGATTTGAAAAGAGTTTGTGTGTGGCCAAAATGTACCATCATATTTCATCAGCGTGTCAGTTTCCGAACTCACAAGGGTCACCAGATATAGTTCTGTGGCTTGTGTGTCGGTATTCACCAATTCGTAGTTGGAATCCATCGATATTAGAGATCATAGTTGCATGTGCAGGGATATCAATAAGTGGATAATGGTAAAGTATCGTGGGACTTTTAAAGATAAATTGAGTGAGATCTCCGACTTTTGGAAAGTTCCTACTGAGTCACACCCATATCCATATACATTTAAAAGGTGTGAACAACTTTGGAAAAATAATGACATCCAACAAAGAACTTAAGAGCGTTGTACTGGGATAAAATAACAACATTTATTAATATGTTTAAGAAACAGTAATTCAAATTATTTCAACGTCAAGGCTTTTTGCAATAAGTGTTCATTAGACAGTCCTTGTCAATGATGTCTCATAGAAAAGGCAAACGTTTCATGATTATGAATTTTTATGTTGAGAGGTGTGGTTATTTTCTGGAGAGAAAAGAAAATAGTTATTAAAACATGTATGCATCTTGCGTGTGTGTGTGTGTGTGTGTGTGTTATGAAAATTTAGGTGTATGATGCACACAAAGTCCTGTTAGTGGTTTAACATTGCACAACGACGGAGTAGGGCAGCATTATTATTTACTCATAAAACTGCATCCTGAACTGATTTGATTTATGTATACAAAAGCTTATATAGGAGAGTTCTAGAATGTTCTGCACTATTTGTTGTATCACTGTGCATGAATTGTAACAGTCCTTTATTGCAAGTGTGCGAATGGGCAAATTACGATGTTGTGTCTTTATGCGTACTTCATATGTGTGCGTGTTGAAAACGATGATTACTATTAGAACACCTCCCCCGAAAATTTGTTTCGGCCGTATATAGCGGATGCTAAATGTTCACATTATGATGTAGTAACTTTATCCATTTTTATTTTACGGTAATGATATGGCATAATCACATGGCATAATCACACCAGTTCTCGCCTGATCACCAAAGTTATCAATGATGAGTCTGGCCAGTACCAGGTGGGTGACTATTTGGGAATACTAGGCACTGTACCAGCACATAGAAATTCCCAGGTTGGTATCTGATCCAATCAGAGAGATGCACCCTCAGTCTTCATTGCATCTTGGAGATGAGTAACTCTGATGTAAAACCTCAGGTCTACTATCTGCTCTATCCTGTGGCAGCTATTGCACCGACTGAGATTAGCAGTTGTACCAAATATGTGGTTGGTTCTGCACAAAGCCTTCACCACTATAAACAAATCTTTTGTGTGGATTTCCGAACAACTTAGTTGTTGTGGCAGACTTCATATGTCGAAATTGATAGGCGTATCATCAATAATTGGTTATGAGCAAAGAAACAAGGGCTCAGATATGCGCAAGCCTTTTCTAGTCTCACACAAAAACACACGTTCACATTTCAAGCTATATTACTTGTCATATACATACACGTACACAAACATACGCGCCCAGGTCCACACACGTACATATATTCACGTTCGCGTACATACACTCACATTCACGTGTATATACACACATGCTAACGTACACACATGTACTCACATACACGCACGCATGGACAATGTCACTTCCCCTTTCAAAGGAAATCCACACATGCACAAAAGACCACCAGAAACACCTATAAAAGGAAGAGCAACAAGCGGCTTCTCCCCTTTCCAACCTGCCTTCCCGAGGTGGTTGGTCGGCGCACCAGCCGCCGCCGTTTCGGCAGGTGCTCATGCGCGTACCTCACGCCATTTACTACTATGTGGGACAAAAGGCCAACAGACAGTACGTACACTCTTTCTCTCTCTATCTACTACTTGTGCCAGAGAACACCACTGCGTAGCTGACGGCTAACATGGCGCACACTTTAACTGATGTCAACCCTCTATCTTTTTCTTGGTGTACACGCTGGACTATCATTCCAATTTTCACTACGTTACTCACTTCTCTTCCCACGCGCGAACAAACAATAGTGACCCGAATGTGAGATGAATACACATTTCCTTTTTCTTTCTACAATACCAGTCCCGCAACAAACGATGGTTACACCCGCGCGGACATGAACACATGTTATATCTAAAACATTCATTCTTTCAACAGTAAATAAACGACGTTTATCTTATCCATCAATTGAGTTTTTGTTTCCTTCAATTCCATTCGTTTCATTATTTTCTTGTGGCGAGTTAGGGTATTATTATATCCTGGTCCGCAACAGATATCTTACTTCCTGAAAAACAACAACAACAACAACAACAACAACAAAAACAATTAGAAAAAGCAAACAAAACAAATCAAATATTTAGCCCTTATTGCTATACTTTATAATTTATGTCACCAATAGTAACGTTTACCATTTAGGTGCTTATTAAAATTGGCACTTATGGCGGCAATTAAAAGTAAAGAAAATACAGAAAAGTTAGTATGATGTACGTATTCGTTACAGAACGATGTCATATTCCAAAAAATCATGTAGATTGATAAAGTAGTAAAGTAAAACCAAGAAAACAAAAATTTACTTTTAGCAAGTTTACTACATTGAACCTATGGCTTACTTTTTAACCCTGGCACGCCTTTTATTTCATTGGATTTAATCATGGTTGACAGAAACACTATAATTCGCTTAGTCGTAAAATTTGATGGTGCTATTTAAGATAGAGTCTATAGATCGATTTTTTAATATGTGGGTTTAAGCAAAAACAACAGTATTACTTTATTGTTATGTCGAAGTCGAAAGTAGCAATATATCCAAAAAATTACGAAGATTCATCGAGTAGAAAATAATTGATAGTTAAAAGTAAATTTTACTGAAAATGGGAAGGAAATTGCATTTGCCCCAAATGTACATCTCGAAGATTGCGATTACATGGGAATGCTTATCTCTTTTTTCGCCACATTAATGGCCGCCGTTTTGTTTTAGACTAGTGATACTAAAAACACAATAACAATTGTTCGACTCGATGCATTTTCGTAATTTTTTAATATATTACTATTTTCGACATCACAATTACATAAGTATTGTTGTTGTTTTTTCTTAAAACGGCATATTAAAAAAAAAAATCTGTCGATGAACAAAGCAGTAAGCACGCCAATTTGATTTGCTTGAATAAAAACTACTTGATCAAATGACGTGGTTTTTGAAATATTTCATCTTCGTTCCGTTACTGGTACGTACAAACTTTTCTCTCTTTTTTTTTTTTTTAAAAACTTTTAATTGCCGCCATAAGTGCCAATCTCACATTGCCATGCACGACCACTTGCTCTTTTATTAGAAACACATTAACAAATATTTTCTGAAGTGGATGAAAGATAAGACGTTGGGAGTAATCTCCCTTGTTTTGAATTACCTCCCCTGACCATAATCATGGCGGCCATAGGAAGGTTACGGGGTAAGTGATCGTGTTTATCACAATTGAATGATGAATTAAAAGTGTTTACTTAAAAAACAAGAATAGATTTGATGCGCATAAATGTATTTTAAGAAGTAGGGAACGCTTAAAAACACTATAAAATTTGGTATATTTCAATCTGGCTATTTCTTTTCTATATTTATTTTTGCGCATAACGACATGTGTCGTGAACTTCAAAACGATGTTTCTCGGTTCATTATTTATTTATGAGGCATCATTTAAAGTGCTTTAATTATTATTGAAATCCCCTACGCCTGTCATATATATATACATGACAGACGTATATATACATTTAAAAGAAATACGATTAATCGACACATTTTTAGATTATAATAAAAAAAATCGATTTGTTCAACTTTTAGGTGGGGGTTTACGATGTACAATAAAGTTACCTCATGTAGCGGTTGATATTTCCTTTAAAATGTTTTTTTTTTTTTTTTTTTTTTAGTTATAAATAAATAATAAATAGACAACTAATTTCACCTTCCAAATTCAAGGGAGATAATCGAAGGTGAAATTGATCGGTGTCATGTCTATGTGTACTCGAACGCCTTTCAACTATCAAGCCTATTAAAATAAAAATTTCCGTCACATCCAGGCGCTAGAAAAGACAAACTAAATCCCCTATATCTATAATTCTGTTTAACTAAGTTAAAAACAAACAAACAAACAAACAGACTAAAAGTTTAACGGTGACATTTTCGATTAACACCGCCTGATGTAAAATTCATAATTTGATAATTTAGTATTTAATTTATAAAAATCATGAAATAAATTTTTTGAACATCTATAGAAGGGGACCCATACCAGTTTTAATGTTTCCAATTGCAACTTACGGAACAAACTGAAAATGGCCAAGGGAGCTTACGATTCAAAGCCTCGAAAAAATGTACAAAGACAGACGAAACGAAACTGAGGCGGACGTTTAGGAAATTGAGCCCCCCCCCACCTCTAAATTCCACAATTTATACTTTTTTTTCTTTTTTTCACATTAATCTAATCGATTACAAACTTTCAGATTATATATATATATATATATATATATATATATATATATATATATATATATATATATATATATATTTTATGAGTTTTATCGCCGGGGATCAGTTTTCAATTATAACGTTCTACTAAATTGAACACATGCTTTATGACCATCAACCATCACTGAGAAAAATATTGCGACTCTCTCACGAGACTAGTGATTATTCCCGTTTAAAAAAAGGATTCAGGAAGGGAACTTTCTTAAACCCCCTCCCCCTCTCTCTCTCATCTATCTTATCTAATTTATCCGCGTCGTCTCGCTTGAAAGAATCCTAAGAAAATGCCCACTTGCAAAATTTCATGGGGGGAAAAATGTGTTACAGTAAATTTACATCCGTTGAATTGTCAGATGTTTTTTTTTTTGTTATACAATTAAACTTTGTATTCAATTTCGTTTGAATTGAATATTTTTGGAAATTTTTTCCGATGCTAAAATAGGACATTACTGTGATATTCATTTACAGCATACTCGAAAACCTGTAAAAGTTGTCATCGAGTTGGAAGGAAAGTAAAAATTTACCCTAACACCTTTCTTTTAGACAGGAATAAACATCAGGTGCATATTTTTCTGTGATGGTTACGAAGTACATGTTCAATTTAGTAAAAGGTTATAATTGAAAACTGATCCTTGCCAATAAAAGTCATAAAAAATATTGTTTTCAAATTTTTTTTTTAATCTGAAAGTTAAGTTTGTAATCGATGAGATCAATGTGAAAAAAAAGAAAAGAAAAATGTAAATTGTGGAATTTAGAGATGGGGGCCAATTTCCTAAATGTCCGCCCAAACTGAAATTAATCGCAGTGACAGCAGCTATTCACTCTCCCGAAAAATGGATTGTATTCTACCCCCCCTCCCCCAAGCTATGTAGCAAAACTCAAAATAGTAACTAACAAAAATGCAACCTTTTGGTACATTCAAAAAGACTCATCAATTTTAGAGTTCCTTATTTGAAGAGTTTCCTTCAGGATTTCAATTTGGGCGAAGTGTTTCTGCTAAAGCAAAATAATGAGTTCAGAAGGCGTACATTCAAAAAGAGATTTTATACATGTTTAAGAATGGAAGATTACAGCAATAGGAAAAATATAGAATGTTTGTGAATATTTTAAAGTCCTTATAAAACAAGTCACATTAAAATATTTCTCTGAAATTTTTTGTTCATCTTTACTTCGTAATTTTCGCCTGTTTGCATAATATTCCAGAATAAAGGAATATTATCTGATCTAATTTATGAACAGAGACTTTATCCCATTTTTCTAGTTGCATACAAAATAATAATTAACAATTAATATTATAAAACAACAAAAAAACAACAATTGTGCATTAGTGAGCAAATTATTAACATCTAAAATATATTGAACAATAGTGAATAAAGAAAATTATTGAAATAATTAACAATATGTTTTGGATAAAGAAACATCTCTCATGGTCAGAATGAACGTGTTTGAAAGAACTACAGTATGTATATCTTTTGCTGAAATATCGAAGAAATTAGAGTTGATAATCAGGGGCCATGCGCTACACAGGTCTAAAAATTGTAATCAAAACTCCTCCACGCAATTATGCAAATTATATTTCATTAAAAGTTGTTAATTAGAGTTAATGTTTATCTGTTTTCATATTAGAAGGTTCATCGAGAAAGGTTGGGAATATTTCAAGGAATAAATTTATACACATTGGCAGACGATGATAAGTCAATGAGTTGTGCGTCTGTGTGTTCACTAATGTTTGTGTGAGTTGAGGGATTGTAGCAGACTCAAGGCCAACATAGCAGCGTCAAGTGATGCCAATTGGTTTATTGAAGAAAAATTTGGCCTTTTAAAAGATCAAAGTGGCTCCCAGAAAGGCCATTTTAAATAAATTCAGAAAATCTGATTGGTCTGAAATATAATTTTTTGTTTTTATTAAATCAGGCTAGTGCATGCACCGATAATATGCACAGAAACGAGTTTAAGCATTTTGATCTTGGACACTAAAGGGTAAACTTTGGTACTATAAGTTACGTTTTTTTTCGGTTTGTTCTTCCACATACACATACACACACAAAAAAAGAAGGTTGAAAAACTTTTTAAAAGAAAATGAATAATATAAGCAAAAGTCCAACATAGTTAACATCTAAGAACTCATAAATGGAGAAACAAAAAACAACCCACATTAGAATAAAATTCTCAGTTATTTTTTTTTTACTAAAACAGTTTCTTTTCAATTTCAGTTTTCTGTTTAGCAGAAGTCTTATCAAGTCATGCCAGGTATATGGAGGAAAAGTCCCTTCTGATTAATACTTACATAGTTCCAGTTCAATTTTAAAACTCTATGTAAAAAAATAGTCTTTACTTTGAAATGCTTCTTTTTTGGAAACAAAACGACAAAAGGAGGGTTGACCTGTAAATTCACCCTTGTCCGTTCGTCTTTTCAAAATTGTTTCAAAATTTTGCACAAACTTTAAACATGATATGAGTAAAAAAGTAACAGAACGGATTTTTCAGGAAAACTCAGATTGTTCCCCACAGAGGTGCCTTTCGGGTTAATATAGCTAAAATTGACACTTTTGTGCTTATTAAAAAAAATTGATGCCTTGGATTTTTATAAAACTTTCTGAAAAGTTGTAACTAACTGATTTCTATATAATTTTATTTATCTATACTTTGCGATAACTCTTGGGTGTGCCCCAGGGGCTCTTTTAAGGTTTATAAAAACACTCCATTTTGGGGACTATTTTAGCATATTTGTCCAAAATTTTCTGTGTATGTCTATTTAGCAGTTTTGTATGGTGCTGAACTCAAATTTAAATATTTTAAGGTCTTGGGGACTTTTGAGGCTGAATAGGAGGAGAGCAAATGATGGACTTAGTCATTTCTTTTTTTGCATGGTGCAAAACTCAAATTTCCATATGTTAAGGCCTAAAACTGCAAGTTCATTTTCACCAGGATTTGACATCTCCTGGGGACTTTTGGTGGTAAATGGGGCGGGGGAATGCTGAACTTAGTCATTTTTTTTATGCCTCGTTCACTGTGCACTTACGGGGGACCATGCATGCTTCACTTGTTTTTAATAAAATATGTTAGAATCAAAAAATATTTTTTCAGCTGTACTTTGAAATGTATTTTTTTTTTTTAATTTTAAATTTCAAAAGTAAAGACAATTTATCCTGTAAACTTTTAAGATATATCTTTTATTATATAAAACCATTATAAAAAAAAATGTTAAAAATAAAGACTAAAGACATATTTTGATTATAACCTCTCTATCTCTATTATATAAAAGGAACTTTGTCTGCATGTGTGAGTTTGTTCTCTATGGACTCCGGAATAGCTGGGCTGACTTTTGTGAAATTTCACATCAAGGTACTTGATGTGTCTGGGAGTGTTCTTATGTAGGTTTTGTATTGGAATGTGTTCAATAAGTATCGAAAATCGATAATCGAAAAAATTCTATTAACGAAGGAACAGTCCGATTTTTATCAAAGTTAACACTTTTATACAACCTAACATTGCAAGTGCATTTAAGAAGTTTGATTACCACACAAGAAGGTCCAGTTTCTAAAATCGACAGTAGATTCTTTTATAAGACAGGGACGTGTTCGAAATGAATGTATCTTTTAAGAGCACAATTGAACCATGATACTTGACTTTTGCATTTTAAACTTTAATTCAAGCCATTATCTATATATATAAAGTAGTAGTGTTTGTGTGTCTGTATGTTCTACTCTCCTACATTACATATCATTGGACCATTTATGACCAAAATTGACAGGATGATGGTCCCCCACCTAGGGATGGTACACACTATTTCCCAAGGTAAAGGTATATGGTCAAGATCATAGTGTATGTATATATACTCTCCAACAACCCACACCACTGGACCGATCATGATCAAACCTAACATGATGATGGTCTCCAACCTAGGGATGGTGCACACCATTTTTTAAGGTCAAGAATTTTAAGGTTTAGATTGCTGTACAGTTGGGTACCCACAGCAAGTGTGGGTATCTTTGCTAATTTAAAGATAAGGTTATAAAATTAATGGTAGATTCTATACAGTGCAATGTAGACCACAACGTATTGTGGACTAAGTCACTGCGAGGAGGCATGTGAAGCTTCCTCTGGGTATACTGTGTATGTGTGTGTGTGGGGGGGGGGCTAACTAGAGAAGGCAATTAATCATTTGATTTAAAAATAGGCGATTTCACTGATTTCAATGACAATAAAAGTATGGGAGAGTAGAAGATTTGTTGATCATCATTCCAATCCTTGGCAACGTCAGGTCTCTCTGCTAGTATTTTATTTTATTAAAACCATTCCAAATAAGAATCATTTCAATGATCTTGAGCATGTGATACAATGGGGAAAGTGGTGGTAGTGGTTACTTTTAATGCATTTAAAACCAAGCTCCTATCTTTACATCATCACCGCTCTGATCCTCATCTGGCATCAATTGAAATGAATGGCTCTCGTCTTGGGGAGGTTCCATGTTTTTATAAGCTTCTGGGCTTGACCTTTACTCCTGATCTAAAATGAAACACGTACATCAAATCTGTTGCCAAGGCTGCTGGAAAAATGGTAGGATCCTTCTACCACTCCAGTAGGTATCTCACTCCTGATGCAATTAGGTACGGCCAATGATGGAGTATTGTTGCCACATCTGGGCAGGAGCTGCTAGAAGCAGCTTATCCTGCCTTAACAGAGTTCAAAACAGACTTTGTAGCTTAGTGGGGAATGTCCTTTTCTCTTCCCTGCAACCTCTTTCCCACAGAAGAGACGTTGTGAGCCTGTCTCTGCTTTATCATTATTTTCATAGCAGGTGCTTGTCTGAGCTTCAATCTATGTTCCCCATCCTTACCAAACTTTCATGAAAAACACTCGTCTATCAAAAACCACTATTACTAATTTCCCACACTCTTTATCTGTGCCTAAACGTAAACATAGATTCCATTAACAACAAAAAATTATTTTACAACTAACCTTTTAAGTCCAAGTAATGCTAGAATTGACCCTTGTAAAGAATACCACTTCCTTACCACTTTAATAGCTACTGATTCATTCAGGTCATTCAGTGGGAACATAATTACAATTAATAAATTGGAATAACAATTCTTGAATTCTTGGACAGGATCAAAGTGTAGTACATGTTTTGATACTACACTTTGCATTTCTGACCGCGATCAGTCGAGGAGAAATCCTTCTAGATTGAGGCAATTTTAATTTTTGTTCATATCCAGAGTGCCCCTCTTTGGGTAGTTGGGTTTTCCCCACATTGAAACCCTACCTTGTGTCTAACTCTAGGAACAATTATTATTCATTATTAAAAAATGACACCACAACAAAAAAGACTTTTTTTTCCTCTCTCTTTCTGGATAGATTTGTAAATTAATACTGTCTATTGAATGCCCCCCCCCCCCAATTTTTTGATGTGATTATTTCATTATTTTAGAATTTAGGATGGAGGATCAGTTTTCTATATAAATTTAACGCAAGATGATTTCTATTTGTGGGTTATTGTGGCATTTTAGGACAGTTTCTTTTACTTCTAACCCTAAGTCCAAGTGGTTACCAGTTAGGTTTAGATTGTAAATTTATAAATGTTTAAAAAAAAATAATTCATTAAACTTTGTGAAAAAATACCAGTTTCTTACAGGAATTTAATAGCACCTGCTTTCTCTCTCTCGCATGGTCATTGTTAACATGATTATAACAAAATAGAAATAAAAATAATCTTGTTTATGAAAGAATTTAAAATGTCTGTTACAAGTGAGTGATCGAGAGAGTTAATATCTTAACATCAAACAATACAAAAATGGAGAATAACTGAAACAGAATTGGTCCACGTTTCTTAATTTTTGAAATGCGGATTATTTTTAATTTTTTTTTTACATGAAGGTCACCACTTATCAAGACCCAGAAGCCACTCGGGGATAAGGGTTATTTTGTGTACAGTAATCAATGGATAGTGTTGTAGTATTCATTAGTATTGGAGATTTGATAAAGTGTCATTACTTGGGGGGGGAGCGGTTCATCAGGAATTTGTATATGTTGGACTTGAAGACATCCATGTTGAAGTCAGGAGGGAAACAGGCAAGTGGTAGAGAGTTCCATGTGTGTGCAGTTCTAAGAAAGAAGCTTTGTTCATGGAATCTACGTTTTGATTTAGGCACAGATAAAGAGTGAGGAAAACTTTTTGACAGTAGATTAGTTATTTGTATTATTTGGATTCATCGAAATACTGGTTTTGGTCGATGTAACCTCCAACCTTCTTCAGGTATATCATGTCAGACTCTGGGAATCTTTCTGTCGAACTTAGGAATCTCCACAGAATTTCGAACAGAACAAGTCCACAAGGACCTGTGGCACAGTGGTTAGAGTACTTGGACAAATTCAGTTGTAAAAGTGACGGTCTTCTGTAGGTTGAAGATTCAATCCTCAGTATGGGCAACCGAATATACAATTGCAAATTACTTAGGACCTCTATCCAGAGCATGCTGCCCCCATAAAATTAAATAAAGGGTTCCATTCGAAATTCCATGCAAATTCCAGAGTTCGACAAGATGAAGAAAGTTGTGAAAATAATATTCAAGATGAGAAAAGTAGTCCAAAAAATCCAAATGGTTTGAAATTGCTTCAGTCAAGAAAACTCAATAGCACCATAAATTTGAATAGCTACATACATTTCAGTTTTTGATTGATATACCTGCAATATGCCATTTCATCGCAACAATGTTATCATTGCCATTTTTTTTTTTTTTTTTATCTCCTTGCTTATTTTTCTTTATTTATAGCTGCCATATTCCAACCTCGTCTAATGCTGGTACGTCACCGGAAAAGCCTTGACGTGCGGAAACCTCCACCTGCTCAACTCCTCCGGCGTATTTTACAAGAAATAACAGCACCAATTGAATTAAAAACTGTTCCTCCTTTGGTACAGACATGCTATGCGCTGAAACCGCAGACTTCCCTACAAACCAATATGGTAAGAAATTTTGGTAAAAAAGATTGTCTTCATTTTTTTTTTTTGTTTATCCTACCTTTAGTTTCAAGCTCTCTAGTGCCAATGTTGTACCTGTTCTGCCTTTCAGTCTTGCATTCAGATATCAAGTTCTCATCTTTGAGCTGTAAAGATCCATTCATGATACAAATTGTAATATGTTGGATTGATTGGGATCCCATCTGTCTGTAGAGCAGAATTTGTGCCAGGCTAACATCACACATTGGAGTGTTTTTATATTGCAAAAGAGTCAGAACAACTTTGTCAGAATTGAGGGCATCGTTTGTTCTAATATTGTCATGAAGAATGTGTTTCATTGATTTAATTGCAGCTTCAGCCTGTCCATTGAATTGTGGGTGTGCCTGTGTTTGATGTCCTGTTTTGGTAAAAAAAAAAAAATATCATTAGTATTTGTTTTGGTCCAACAGAAATAACGTTGAAATACGACAAAATTCCTTTTTATTTTTATGTGTATTATCAAAATCTGCCAGATTAGGAACTGAATTGTTTAAATAACACCTTTTGCCATGCATCTTCTGGTGTGTCATCTAGACAACTAAATGTGGCCATGCCTTTTCTGGCATATTACTTATGTTGCTTCTTGGAGCTATACTGTCTTTCATTTAGGCATTTTTTTTATTTTATTATCTTATGGAAATCTCTACAGACAAAGCATGAAGCCACCAACTGTAAGGCAATAAAAAATTAAAGCTCAAAAACTAGCCAATATTAAGTGTCTGAACTATATTGTATTTTTGTTTTATAAATATTATTTAGATTATTTTAAGTACTCTTTGACCAAATTTATAGAATAAATAAATTTTAAATAAATGATGTTAAATGAGAAACTATTTTCAAAATTATTATTATTTTTGTTTAGTGAAAATCGCTCCAGACAAGGTATGAAGCTGTCTGATATAAGGGTCTAAAAAAACAAACAAAAACAAACCTATTACTTCAAGGTCAAAAACAAACCAACGGTAAATATTTGATACATAGATTCAAACACAGAAAACAGCTGTTCTTCCCCTTTGTCAGGACTAAAAGACAAAATAAAGGAAATAAAAGTTACAAGGCTGCCAGAAGAAAACTTCTGGATCACTTTCTCTTCTTTTATTTTTAGTCGGCTGATAAAATCTTTCCGTTTTATGCAGCTAACATCATTTTGTTTTGATCACGAGATGCATTTCGTGTTTGTTATTGCTATTGCGATTAGCAAGGTTGTCTTCGCGACTGATATCCAATATCAGTATATAAAAAAATTACAGAGAATTGGATTGTGTATAAATTTTGGAAGATATTATAAACTTAATGTATAAAAAGATTACTAGATTTTCTAAATATGAAAACAAACCTAATTAATGTTGAAGGGGGTAAAGGAAACGATCCCAAATGTCTGAATTGTTTGGTTGAAAAAGTATCAAGCGGTTTTATTTCTCCCAACCCTCCCCCAATTAATAAAATAAAATTATACAAATACTAGCAGACTGACCCGACGTTGCCCGGATTTGAATAATGATCAACGAATATTTCACACTCCTATATTTTTATTGTCATCGAAATCCGTGAAATCGCCCGGGAGGAAGCTTCACATGCCTCCATGCAGTAACTTAGTCCAAAATATGTTATTCTACATTGCATTTTTTTAATAAAATCATTTTATATAAACTTTTTTCCAGTTAACAAAAAAAAAACATTAAGAAATTTATGTGCAGGGTTTGAACCTACAGACCACGTCATGTCCCCCCTCCCCCTAAAAAAAAAAACAGCAAGGTAAATTTTCAAGTCTTATAAAATTCTTTGCAGTTAATCAAAAAAAAATTAAGAAATTTATGTGCGGAGTTTGAATCCACAGACCACAGCATGCAAAAAACAAAAAACACGCTATCAACTTACCCGCCGTAGAAATTTTATGGCCTGTTGTTCTATCATTTTTGTTAAGCGATGACATGGAAAAATGGCTTTACCGATGATAGATAAATTAAAATAACAATTTCAATTATCGATTATCGGTAATTATCGGGGGTATGGGACAAAACTTAACTAAGATCACTCCCAGACTTATACTCCAAAGTTCTGTAAATTTTAAAGAAAATCTGTCCAGCCGTTTCAGAGTCTATAAGGAATAAAGTCACTCATTCACTCACGCACACACACACACACACACACACAGATAAAGTTATATTTATATAATTGTAAAGATGAAAGAATATATTTTCTTGGTATATTTAGTACTAGTGGCTGCGTCACGTCAGCACCCACAACGCTGAGTCAAACAAAAAGATTGAGTATACTCAACATTGTCTTACCATCAACATTTACCCTGTGAACTCAGAGTATGGGGAATTCCCATATGCACAAAAAAAAAATCCCTGAAAAAACAAAAATACCCTAAAGGTAAGGATAATGAGTAAACGGATAAAATGATGATTAAAATTATTACAAAATTGCCAGGATTCGAACCTGGAATCTTCTGATCCATTGTCAGACACGTTATCCATTGCGCCACAAGTCCTGTCCGTATGCCGAAAGATGTTACCGCGACTGTATACAGACAGTGCTAAATTCCGTTGACATGAGCAGATAACTTTTTCGACAATTGCATGAACCGGCCTAAAAACCTTTATTTAAGGCTTTTTGTGTGACTCTGTGTTGTTCGTTACGAACCATATATAAATAATGACAATCTAGGGACTCGCACCTTTTAGGGGGGAAAAAAATAATTTTTCAATTCGGTGCATTTGTTCGAAAGTTTTATCAGTATATAGGCACACACACATAAATAAACATTTAAAATGTTATTAATAATATAGAAGATGTAACACATTTCCATCTCCATCTCTCTTTCTCTATATATCTGTATATTCTGTTTTTTATTTATTTTTTAATTTTCTTCCTTTGAAGATTGCAATGCTGGGTATGGGGCAGCCAAACCAGCTGCCAACATTGCCCTGCTATTTTATTGAAACCAACCGAGAGCTCTTTTTAGTGTCCTCGTTGTTCCTGTAAGTGCAATTGGATCTTTTTTGCACTTGGTTTACCAGGAATATTAGTTAAGTAGGACTTCAGGTTCTTCTTCATAAGCTATGTGGCACCTATAATAACTGGCATGATTGATATCTCT
The DNA here is from genome assembly GCF_053919585.1 of Euprymna scolopes. Taxonomy (NCBI): domain Eukaryota; kingdom Metazoa; phylum Mollusca; class Cephalopoda; order Sepiida; family Sepiolidae; genus Euprymna; species Euprymna scolopes. The sequence continues at coordinate 69,527,838 of NC_136507.1, forward strand.
CTAAGATTCCATTTTTTTTTCATATACATGAGACCTTGATATTTGGTCTGTTTCTCCCTTTCAGCTCTGTTAAGACCTCCATCATTAGGAACACTCATTTCAACCAAGGTTGCAACTCTGTGTGTGTTCATTTATATAAAGACAGACTATATTTCTACATATGTAGAATTTTCCTATTTTCATAATGAGATGAACTTTTATTGTTTATAGTTTTGGAACTCTCAAGTGAGATGTGTTCAATATGTGCTTGTGGCAGTATAATTGGATAAAAAAAAATGCATTTCAAGTAAAAATACTATTACTTTAATTACATGTCATCTTGAAAGTGGTAAACATGTTAAAATTTACGAAAAATCATCCAATAGAAGATGTGCGAAAAGTATTTTTTTACACACAAAAAAAACCCCAAATCATTGTTCCTATTTACAATGCCTCCCCATCCCCACGGGACAGAGTTAGACACCAGGGTCGTTTTTTAACGTGGAGAAAAGGTACAAATATAAAAATTGTCTCAGTCGTGAAGGATTTCTCCTCCACTGAAAGAGAACGAGAAATGGAAGTGCCGCATCTGAAGAACAGATACTACACTTTGATCTTGTTACATTTTCTCGATCTACCATTTTCTAATTTATAATAGCAAAAGTGAAGTGAAAACAAGGGAACTAATTCCGTTTGTCATACGGAATTATAGCAATAGAAGAAACCGTTAAAACTGCATTGTTCAATAAATTTTATTTTTTTCTTGTAATTATTTTTTATGCAATATTTTGAAATTTTTTGAATTTTTACTAATTTCGACATGACGTGTAATTTAAGCGTTTTTACTTAAAAAGCATTTTTTGATATTTAATTATAATGTGCAAACACTAATATCAATTCTAAACTTACCAAAGGGAGATAACTAATGCAAATGTTGAATTATTCCCCTTTAACATACTGGTGATTTTGATAGGCATCACTGATATTTCAAAATCACTAGAATTTAAATTTATGAGTTTGGGCAAAATTTTGTTGTATACATTCCAGAAAGTACTCCAAATCATATGTCAGAGTTATAACATATTTTTTTCTGTATTCAGAATGAAAAAAATGAATCTGAAATAGTTTGTAAAAACAACATACTTTGCACGAAAAGATGAGAATTTCCTTAAAACACTCTTGGACTTGAAATGTCTGTTATAAAAAAGTAAGCTATTTGAGTTTTTTTTTTTTTTTTTTTACACAGAGATCACCACTTATCAAGGCCCGGAAGCCACTCAGGGATAAGGGTTATTGCAAGTATATTACGTTAGTGAGGAGATTTGATGAAGTGTTTACTTAAAGGGGCGGTTCATTAGGAATTTGTTAATATTAGATTTGAAGACATCCAATTTGTAGTCCGGAGGGAAGCAGGCAGACGGAACAGAGTTCCACAGGCGTGCAGTTCTAAGAAAGAAGCTTTGTTCATGGAATCCGCGTTTTGATTTAGGCACAGATATAGAGTGGGGGAAATTTTTCACAGTGGATTCAGCTAGACGGATGTTTTTCGTGAAAGATTGGCGAGGGGGGACCAGGGATTGGAGTTCAGACGAGCACCTGCCATGAAAATAACGATAAAACAAGGATAGGCTCGCAACGTCTCTTCTCTGGGAGAGGGGTTGCAGGGTAGAGAAAAGGGCATCCCCCACTAAACCACGAAGTCTATTTTGTACTCTGTCAAGGCATGATAGGCTGTTTTTGGCAGCTCCTGCCCAGATATGGCAACAGTATTCCATCCTTGGCTGTACTTGGCTTTTATATAGATACAGAATTGCATCAGTAGTGAGATATCTTCTGGAGCGGTAGAAGGATCCCACCATCTTTCCAGCGACCTTGGCAACAGACTTGATGTACGTGTTCCATTTCAGATCAGGAGTAAAGGTCAAACCCAGAAGCTTGTCAAAACACGGGGCCTCACCCAGACGAGAGCCATCCATCACAATTGATGCCAGCTGGGGATCAGAGCGTTGATGATGTAAGGATAGGAGTTTGGTTTTGGATGCATTAAAGGTAACTAACCACATCTTCCCCCACTGAACCACGCGCTCGAGATCAGAGGAGAGAGAATCAGAGAGAACTTCGTCATTTACAGCCTTTGATGTGTTGCCATAGATGGTCGTGTCATCAGCATAGATGTCAACGAATGATTTAAGCATGTGTTTAGGGAGGTCATTGATGTAGATCAGGAAGAGAGTTGGGCCCAGGATTGACCCCTGAGGGACTCCAGCATTTATATTGCAGGCCTCCGATTTTTGACCATCTACCACTACTCTTATGAACCTATCGGAGAGAAATGATTTAATGATTGAGAAAACATTTCCAGTTATACCGTAGCTGGAAATCTTGTGAAGTAGACCCTTATGCCATACTTTGTCGAAGGCCTTTGATATGTCAAGAGCAATTGCCCTAGAAAGGAAGCCTTTGTCAAGAGATTCACTAATCCTGTGGGATATAACCGTCAGCACATCTGCGGTAGATCTTGCAGAGCGGAAACCATATTGTGTGTCACTAAGAAGGTTATTCCTGCTGAGGTGGTTGACTATTTCTCTATTTAATATGGATTCCAGCAACTTACTCATAACACAGAGAAGACTTATTGGTCTGTACTGAGAGGGAGATGACTTATCACCTGAATTCTTAAATACAGGGCAAACTGATGAGGTCTTCCAGGGGGTCGGAAAGCACTTCTCCTTAAGGCAGCGCTTAAATAGTTCCGTAAGTATGGGAGCAAGTTCTGGTTGAAGCTTTTTTAACACTATAATTGGGATGCCATCAGGGCCAGTTGCTTTACTGGAATCTAGGTTTTTTATTAGCTTGGCGACCTCATGCACGGATATTTGTATGTTACCTAGCTTGTTCTGTGTTATAGGAGGAAATGTGGGGTGTTGATGGCCTTCGTCGCATAGGGTAGAATTAGCTGCAAAGTTCTTTGCAAATAGTTTGGCCTTGTCTGACGCTGACGAGATGACCTCTGGTCCATTGATAATGGTTGGGATAGAACGCACACTTCTGTTCAGGATCCTATTTGTTATTTGCCGAAACTGGTGGGAACCAAGCTGCTGATCAGCTACCTTGGATTTAACAGACTGGGCATATAGCTCTCTTGCATTTTTTATTACTCTTTTACATTGGTTGCTGGCAGTCCTGAAAGCAGCTTTAGTCTCAGTGCATCTATTACGTTGGTAGCTATGGAAAAAGTGATTTCTGTGCGCGATAGCAGCAGCACATTCTGGGGAGAACCATGGCTGGCTGTTAGGTTTTTGTTGGAATTTTTTAGATGGTATGAATTGGTCTATGCCTACAATTAACCATTCGGTCAGATCTGATACTATAGAGGACACTTCCTTTTTAAACATGGAGTGCAGAGGTAAATCAGATATGAATGTACGGAAGCTATCCCAGTCAGCCATAGAGTATCGGTATACAGTACGGTGGAGGGATACGTCTGGGGGCTTCTTACATTTCGTTTTTATCTTAACTGATACGACGGAGTGGTCGGAGGATCCTAGAGGAGAATGAACGGTACATGAACATAGCTCAGGGGACGTTGAGAGAAAAAGGTCTAAGAGGCTTGCATATTGATTGGGTGTATCGGGCACACGGGTGGGTTCGCGAACAATCTGAGTGAGGTCATAAGCAATGGCAAAATCATGACAAAACCTCCCCTCATCATCTGTCTTATTTGAATGGGTCAGCCATTCCACGTTATGGACATTGAAGTCACCACAGATGTGGATGTTAGCCGAGGGATGTGAAGACAGTATGTGGTCTATTTTCTCAGATATGCTCTTAAAGATAGTAACTCCGCTGTTGTGGGGCCTATAGAGGGCAAATATAAATGCAGTGGTGTTAGCAAGTGCAACCCTGAAGCACATATAGGGTAAATTAGGATCTTCTCTAGAGATATCCCTGCCACATGGGAAGCCATCCTTAATGTAGGCACATATTCCATGCCCATGGCGATCTTGGGAGTCAGATTTAGCTGTTAAATTGGAGTATCCATTAATTATGAACTCATCTAGGGAAGTGGTCGGCCCTATTCCAGTTTCACATAGAAATAATATGTCCGGTTTCGTCTCCTGTAATTGGGTTTCAACCTCTGGAAGGTTGGAACGTAGACCCCTGATATTGGAGAAGGAGACCTGGTAGTAGGGGTCTACGCTGGAAGATGGGGTTCTAGGTTTAATCGAGTTCTGAATTTTTGAGAAACTACTGTTCTCAGCTTGAGTGTTATTTTCACAAGGTCTCACATAACGGATAAAAAAATCAATTGTAAGTGATTCTCTTCTGGAGGTTGAAGGTTCAATCCTCAGTGCAAGCGGTGCAAAGAATACAATTGCAAATTACTTAAGACTTCTACATTGTTATGGCTGATGGAATGAGAGCCTGTTACCCTTGTGGATTAAATAAGGGGTTGCGTTCAAAATTCCATACAGATTCATGATTCGAAAAAATGTTTCTGCCAAAAATAATAACAGATTTCTCTTACCCAGAGGTTTTTTACTAATATTTGGACATAAATGAAGTTATTTCCCTTTTTTGGGAAATTTTAAAAATATTCTTTTAACTAATTCACCATAAAATGTGAAAATATTTGGATTATATATTTTACATTTCTAATAAGTTTTTAACAATTTAAAAATCTCTAATTATCTTTTGCTTGAGTGAAACTCATCCTATACTGTTAGGAAAAAATATGGGTTCTGGATATAATCTTAAACTATATTTGCCTGGTGCTACCAGATCAGGCTGTCTAAAGATATTGGTTTACTGAATCCAACATTGATGTTATAACGTTTTTCCTTTCCCTTTGCAAAACTCAATCATGCTTTGCAAAGTAAAAAAAAAAAATAAATAAATAAACAATTTTTTTTTCCTCAAAACAACCAAACTAAACACCATTTGCCATGATTATTATGACCATTAACAGATAATTCTATCATGGTGGCAGTCTTAAAATCCACAGGTGAGTGTTCTGTATTTGAAAATATAAATAACTTGAAGCATAAAAATCTTTATCCAAAATTATTGTATTCAGCATCAAATAATCTGAAAACTGTTGGTATGCTATAAAACTGAACAACCCGAACAACTACATTTTTTATTGACCTCCCCCCCCCAATTTCATTCTTCTTATTTATATATTGTGTAACATATAAAATAGCTACCAGCTTACAATATCAATATTTTATCCTCAAAAGTCATTTCCTTCTCTTTAACGTTCATCCGTATTGTTAGTAAGGACATAGTGCATTTCGCCTCAGTGTCTTTCAAAAAATACTTATTCCAACTAAGATTTTTGGAACTGGATGTTTTTTCTCGTTCATGACCTAAAATGGAAATTTAACTCATGATATTTATAAAAGGAAATTGGGGTTTGTTTTACTGTACACATAGATTAAAAAAAGTTGTCAAAAAACAAATGTATAACAAATAAATGTTATCAAAGGTAAGATAAGTTACTCTTCTACCTATCTGGAAAAATTGTTAGTGGTTTTACTCATTTTAAAACGTGTAATCGGTTGGAAAATCATACAGTGTTTATCGATATATTTGAAAAAGACAAATGGCAGCAAGCTTCAAGTTGAATACGTTAAGTTTGGGAAAGTGAGTTTAAACTAATAAAAATTATACAAAATACTATTTGAAACCCGCCGAATATATGTCAGCATATGTCACGTTAACATATATTGAATGAGTTTCTAACAGTATTTTGTATAATTTTTTAGTTTGAACCCATTTTCCCAAACTTAGCGTATTCAACTTAAAGCTTGCTGCCATTTGTGTTTTACGAATATATCGGTAAACACTGCATGATTTTTTAACCGATTACACGTTTTAAAGTGAGTAAAACCACTAAAAACATATCCAGTTAGGTAGAAGAGTAACTTATCTTGCCTTTGATAACATTTATTTGGTATATATTTGTTTTTTGACAACTTTTTCAAATCTATGTGTAGAGTAAAACAAACCCAGAAATTGTTTTTCATTTTTCTGTTTACTTTGGAAATCGGATAAACAATTACGTGTTTAGATTACCTGTTATAATATTCATGTATTATTTGGATCATTCAGACTTCTGTAATGTTATCTGCAGACCAACACGCATTGTGTGCAGTTTCAGTTGCAAAGGACACGAAGACAAAGAATAGGAAATATACCTTACCCATGTGTTCTTTTTAGCAACAACATTTATTTCCTTGTTGTCACAGCCGTGACATCACCTACATGATCTTCTAGTGCGTCCTTCACTCCTTGCATGTGTTCGTGAATGTTATCCATGTAAGAAAATGAAATGTCTTAGGGCTTTTTTTATATATAGATTATAATAAGCGGTTCAATTTGTTCCCAAAACGAAGCAACTATTTTTTTTTTTTTTTGCTATTTGTGTAAAATGCAAATCACTTATTTTCAAGCCAGAGTTTCAAAATTTATTATTATTGTCTACTTGTCACGCTAACAGGTTTCTGATAATCGCCCTCTCTAAACAGCTGGATTAAACGATTTCATTCATTCATTTTATGACACGTGTCTGTCATCTGCTTCAGGTTTTTATATGTCATAGTATTTATATGACAATTTTTTTTTAACATTTCTCTTCAAATAACTGATTTTTCATCCTCAAATATTTTTTATCCAATAGTAAAGTTATGATATATATTTATATATTATGTATATATTATTATAGATTTTATGCATTTTGTACTAAATAAGGTTCGTGTATGAATTTTTCCGTGTTTGGCAAATAACAAATAACCTGATGGAAAACATTGAAAGTATGGAACATTGGTCCTAAGAGATCTACCGTATCATGTTTTACATTCTCTTTGAAAATGGGTTAGTTAATTGCTTATCGCCGAAGGAACTCCTGACAAGGAATGCCATCAGGACTGCTCAAGCATTTTTATATTTGTTATATCATCTCTTCCGAGATCTTTCTCATTTTTATAGCCCCCCCCCCACTCCCACTGGTGATGCCATTTCTCACGCATTTACATCTGCGTACATGCAACACTTTTTTCTCATCTTAGGTGTTATTTTCATGTTTCAGTTGATGTAACCTCCTACCTTCTTCAGGTGTATCTTGTCAAACTTTGTTATTTTTCTGTCAAACTAAGGAATCTGCACGGAATTTCCAAGTGGAACCTTTTTATTTAATCCACAGAGGTTGCATGCTCTTGTTCCATCAGCTTTGACTGGACAGAAGTCCTAAGTAATTCTCAATTGTATTTTTTAGCATTGCCCACACTCATGATTGAACCTTTTAACCTTTAGAAGAGGGAATTTTAAAGGGAAGTGAATTTTATCAAATACTCTATCCACTGCGCCATGGATCTTTGCGGGCAAGAAAAAAAAAATTACACTCAAGTTAAGAACAGTAGTTTGAAGAATCCAAATAAAATGAATAATCAATCCTCATTTAAAAAAATCAAAAATACAGTATTTACTTCTACCTATTTGCCAACTATTTTAATTTGTTTTTCCTTTGAATAAATTAGGGACTTGCATAACATAATGTAAGAGATTATGTTTGTTGTCTTCTTTGTGTTGACTTAATTTAATAATCCGTCACGCCTTAATATGGTACATATGCAGGGCTTGCCTTCTTCAAATGAATTTTTTTTTGTTTTTTAAACAGCTTTTATGTAGCCCAGGATCATCTAATTTGGGCGCTGTTTTACAGTTTGTCAGAGGGAGACAACTTTCGTTTACTAAAAGATTCGTTCATTTTTTTTTATTTCATAACTTAGGACGCGATATTTTTTTTATTTAATCAAAACATTAAAAAAAGAAAACTGCAACGATTTTTTTTAATGTAACAAAGTTGATAACAATAATGCAAAATGTAGTCTTTACGTGACTATTTAGAGAATAGTTTCTGTTTTCATATCATAATTTACGATGCTAAAACCAACAATATTTTCATTAGATGAAAACATTTAAAAATAAAGCTGCGGCAACTGTTTTTTTTTTTTTGATTAATAATAATAATAATAATTTTATGTAGCCTAGGATCATCTAATTTGCATGCCAGTGGCAAGAATTCATATTACATCTATGCGACTGTTGAAGATAAAATCAGCTGCCCATCGCCATTTTGCCTTTTCTATTTTTAAGTAACAAAACACGCAGACATGTAGATGTTTCTGAGGTAAGTTATTTTTGCACTGACCACAGTTTTCGCTACAGATTATTTTATCAAAATTAAGCAGAGCAACAACGATAGACTTTAAGGAGTCAATGAAAAGGAATCAGTTTATTTTCCTAGTACTGAATTTGCATGATTATTTCAGCTGACCTTATGGAGAGTGGGTATTCAACATTATCTCTCATTATAACCTTTTCATTTTTATTTTGTCTAGCTTAACCGATATGAAACATTCATTTTGAATCAAACCCAAGAAATGTTGAAACGCAGTCGCATGGTCATTGTTTACCAACATTTGCCAATGTCATCGAATGAGAGAAGACATATTAAAGTTGAATTGAAGAAAAATGACTTCCAGCTGTTAACCGTGCAGAACAAAATTATGAAGTAAGTGTATTCATATATATATATATATATATTCGTATATTTTGGCAGCAAGTTATTATTCAAGCATGTCTGCTTGAACACGACAGAGTTATTTTATTTTCTGATTTTTTTGGATATCTTTTCCATTCGCCGAGCGGTCTTCTTTATTTCAGCTGGCATGTTGTATAAAATGGCGCCCAAAAGTTGTTGTTCAACCATATTCTTTTCAAACGCTTTCTATCGGTGCATCCGATTGTCATCAGCAGCAATTGTTGTTGTTATTGTTTTCTTTTTCTTTTCCTTTGAGGCTTGGTGTAGTTATAGTTTTTTATTTATTTCTTTTTTCTTTTTAATCGGATCTCATTTGACAATAGGACAAATATACTAACAGTATTTAATAACTAACAAGAAACTAAATAAATAAACTATAAAATAAGAGAATCGAATTTAAAAATAAAAATAATTCGCTCCTAATCATCCTGCACCCACATTTATAACCAATGAAAAAAACAAAAAAACTATAAATACACCAAACCTCAAAGAAAGGAAAAAGAAAACGATAACAACAATTGCTGCTGATGATAATCGGACTCACCGCTAGAAAGAGCTTGAGAAGAATTTGGCTGAACAACAACGTTTGGGTGCCATTTTATACAACATGCCAACTGAAATAAAAAAGGCCGCTCGGCGAATGGAAAGAATATCCAGAAAAATCGGAAAAAAGAATAACTCTATCGTGTTCAATCAGACGTGCTTGAATGAATATATATATATATATATATATATATATATATATATATATATATATATATATATGTATAAAGGTCTTGGAAGTGTTTTTTAACTTTAAAACTATGTATATAAAAAAAAAATTTTTTTTTTTAGTCCTTCGTTGAAATATTATTTTGTAATAAGTCAATTAATCTCCTGCAATTACTGAATCAATTTGCTTTCACGAATGCACAATAGTCCTAATGTTATTTCAGGGATCATCAGTTGTTTACCATGAAACATTGTTTTCAGGATTTAAAAGCAAAACATTATATTAAATCATGTCTCCCTAGCAGTGTATGTCATACACCACTTCCTTCAAACACAAGAACAAAAAAAGACAGTAATTATCAGTTTCCTAGTAATCTGTATAGTTGTGAAGTACTAGATATTATTAAGAAATTTCTTACTTGCTTTTCGTGATGATTAATATTTACTAGTAAAATGTCAGATATTGGCCGGCAATGCCAGGAAGAAAAATATTCAATGGGTTGCACACATGCATATGAATTCAAATGTTAAGAATTCAGTATTTCCACCTAGTGTCTAACAGAAAGCATAATTTGACCCAGAAACATTTGAGCAGATATCGGTCAACGGTTGAGACAATAGACAAAGGAAATATTAAAGATACTAATGGAAAGAATGTGATTATAAATAAAATCGGCATGGAGACAGACAGAAGGTTGTGGCATGTGTCATCACTTCTTCACCACCAGCCAACCATTTAACCCCTGCACCCCCACGTCTTTTAGTAAACATCAAAACAAGAATAACAATTTGTCACAGAAAAGCCGATTGTCAAAGTGAAATAAAAACAATAATATAATTTTGTAGATCAACTGTGTTGTGATTTTTACTTAGCTGTCAGTGTGTGTATATATTTTGTACCAGTGACAAAAGTACATTTTAACATTATTTAGACTGGCAAAGGCATTTTGAACAACCAGCCACAGTGATTATGAAACAATAGTTTTGGTTTTCACATGCATGTTCACCTTTCTAGTCCTAGACACCAGTCGCATGTTTGCCAGACCTATATTACCTATATTATGGATTGCCTTGCTTTATATGCATTCGTAAAAAAGACTGAAATATTTGCATCTATACGGTATATCTATTTGCCAGCTTACATAAATTATACCTATGTAAGGTTAGTGGGACCTTAACAAAGTGCTTGGTTAAGAAAGTTTAAAAAATAAGAGCATAATATTTATTCATGCATTATAAAAAGTCAGAACAACATTGGTACCATCGGTTGCAAATTTCAAATCCAAACAAATGGGAACAATAACTGGTCAATTATGTCAAACATTCTTCATCCTATTTAATGAGATATAAACAGAAACTGAATAGAGTCTGACATAGGTGATCAGATATTAGTCCCCTTTGTTTGGATTTAAACCGGTGGTACTGATGTTGTTCTGATCTTCTGTAACACATATATAAATAAATTAATTAATCAAAGACAAAATTGTTTCCATTTAAATAGTTAAATTTAAACATACCAATCGTTTTAACAGGAATGTAGAAAATAAATTAAAATGGCGGCTATTGTCGAGACTGCCCCCCCCCCCGCATAACTCCGCAATTTTCACTTTTTTTTTTTTTTTAACTTCTTTTTACTTTTTTCCTGTTAATATCGATTATAGGCTTAAGTTTCAGATTATAATAAAAAATTGAAATTTAACATGATCGTAGAAAATAAATTAAAACGGCGGACATTGTTGAGACTGCCCCCCCCCCCCGAATTTCCACTTTTTTTACTTCTTTTTAATTTTTTCAATAAAAAATTGAAATTTTTTATAACTTTTCACATGGGGGTTCAGTTTTCAATTATAGCATTGTACTAAATTGAACACGAACTTTGTGGCCACGATGAATAAATAGATACATACATACATACATACATAGATGAGAGAGGGGAGGGTAAAGAAATCTTCCTTTTTTCTTTTTAACCCCGCCGTTCTAACCCCTAACTTCTGGTCACATCAGAGAGAGTTGCCATTTTTTTTTTTTCATCGTGGTCACAAAGTTCGTGTTCAATTTAGTACAACGTTATAATTGAAAATTGAACCCCCACGTGAAAAGTTATAAAAATTTTTTCTTTTTCAATTTGTTTTTTTATAATCTGAAAGTTAAGTCTGTAACCGATAATAATAACAAAAAAGAAGTTAAAAAAAAAGTCCGGAAAATTGTGGAATTTAGAGGGGAGGGGTAGTCTCGACAATGTCCACCATTTAAAACTTTAAAAAATGCAAATAAGGTTATAAATACTCAGAAAAATAAATAGCATAAAATAAAACTAAATCAAATAATAATCAATATTAACGCAAGCCGTACATTATTAAGCTTTACTGTTGCCACATATGGGTAGGAGCTGCTAGAAAAGACTTGTCCTGCCTTGATAGGGTTCAAAATAGACTTCGTGGCCTGGTGGGAGATGTCCTTTTCTCTTCGCTGCAACCTCTATCTCACAGAAGAGATGTTGCGAGTTTGTCTTTGCTTTATCGTTATTTTCATGGAAAGTGTTCGACTGAGCTTCAATCTATGGTCCCCCCTCGCCAAACTTTCACAAGAAACACTCGACTAGCTGAAAACACTATCAATAATTCTCCCCACTCTTTATCTGTGCCTAAACCTAAACATAGATTCCATGATCAAAGCTTCTTTTTTAGAACTGCACGCCTGTGGAATTGTCTTCTGTTTTCCTGCTTTCCAGCTGTCTATAATATGGTTGTCTTCAAGTCCAACGTGAACAAGTTTCTGATGAGCCGTTCCACTTAAGTTTACAAATTTACCGAACTTCCATTACTATTGATTACTATATTGTCCTTTTGACTACTGTACACTCTTTAACCCTTATCCTTGAGTGGCCTATCGACCTTGATAAGTGGTGACGCCTATGTAAAAAAAAAAAAAAAAAAGATTATGTGTTAAAGCATAATAAGATTAATTTCAGCACCTTTTCAATTTCTGTGACACTATTCACTTTTACAATACATACTCATATTTACATGTTCGAAATAAAGTTGAACATATTAGTGAGGCAGGTTATCTCAATATTCCATAAGAATCTTTCACTTAAACATCTTATCCAAAAGAAGTGCTCAATGTTCGATGCAGAGAATCAATAAATGAAGGGAATTAAATAATACAAATTACAAAATGTATTGTTCATAAATAATGAGCATGCAGTTGAGTAAATTATTCATTTATTTCACGGAGTTTAAAAAATTTGGTTAAGTGGAAAACCTTAAGAAAAAAAAATGTTTTTTTTATAGAATTGTTATAACATTATTGGTTAGCGCAAAAAGATTGAACATTGCAAATGTCGAAAGAAAAGTTCGAACAGGTTATGTAAATTGATGTTCAAGCATGAAAATGTAGTCAAATATAGAGATCTAATCAATTAAATAGTTTGAAAATAAATAAAATCCATAACTCCATAATTTGGTATGGGGGCATCAATAAACTTATATCTATAGTGTTTGAAAGGATTAAATTGAAAATTCCACGTATAATTATCAATGATGCCTGTCCTAGTTTTGCAGTATAATGTTCAACAGAATCCACCTAAGAACTATAGATCTACATGTAGTGTGGCAGGTTATCTCAGTATTCCATAAGAATCTTTCACTTAGTGATACAAACACCAAGTGAAAGATTGTTTCAGCAATCTGTCCCGCTATATTAAATATGACGTGAATAATGATGTAGATGATTCAAAAATATTGTTAATTATAATTAGTTTAATAGGTAATGATACTATGATTGTCTTCAAATTGAAAAAAAGTACATTTTAATAAAAACATACTGAACTAATACATACAAGATGTGTTTGAATCAATTCTCACTTTATTTATTGTGCTATATTCATTTATTTACCACTGAACGAATTAGTTCAACTAAGTCATAATACATGTTTTTTTCCCTTCTTTTTCTGTTTGTAGATTAGCCATTGCTGACACTCGTATGGCCAATTTATCACCATTATTGATCAGCTACAATTATTTTGTCATTAGTGAACATACAGATGTGGCTGCTCTACTGAAATGCATGCAGCCAATGCATAAAATGGTTCTGCTTGGTAAGTTTGTTTGTTTTTTTGTTTTTTTTACTCTAATTCACCTCAAACAAGACATATTACCACTTGGACATAAGAGGCTGTTATTGGGAACCATGCCTCTTAGGACACTATGTAGGGAGCTGAGCAGCGAGATGTCTGTTAATATCGTGGATTAAATAAAGGGTACTTGTACAGTTAAATCAAGACATTAAAAAATGAAAATATTGAAAAAAAGTTATATTGTACATATCCGTTATGGAATGAAGTTTTCCAAAAAAAAAATTTCACTTTATTTGATCAAGTAGTTTTTTTACAGCGGAAAAACAATTTATGATACTGATCAAAAGGTAGCCATGTTTTGATTTTTAAGAAGAAAAACTATGATTTAATATGAAGAGAGGGGCATTGGCGCTTTAGATTGAGTTATCTCCCCGTGGCGTGTTCTAAAAATCCAAACATGGCTACCTTCAGCACGCTGTCATAAAAACGTGTTTTTTCATTGTAAAAAAAAAAAAAAAACTTGTGAAAGTGAATTTTTTTTTTTTTTTTTTTTTTTTTTTTTTGAGAACTTCAGTCCAAAACGGACATGTACAATATAATTTTTTTTTTTTCAGTATTTTCATTTTTTAATGTCTTCATTAAACTGTACAAGCATCAAATAAAGGGTTCTGTTTTGAATTCCATGAAGATTCATAAATTCAACAAGATACACCTGAAGACGGTCGGAGGGTTCCATCAGCCGAAAATTTGTGAAAATAACACTCAAGATGACAACATTAGTCAGAATGATCCAAATAATAGTTTTCAAATCATTGTTGTTTATGGATTCTGTGGAAAGTACTGCTTGTAAAGCATTTAAAATGCAAGTTTTTTTTTAAATTTTAAAGATCTCTATCATATGAACTGTGCTAGTCCACCTGATTCTGTAATCTATATATATAAAGTAGTAGTGTGTGTCTGTGTGTAAAGCTCTCCTATAGCCCACACCACTGGACCGATCATGACCAAACCTGACATGATGCTGACCCTCTCAACAAGGGCTGGTGCACACCATTTTTCAATATTAAGGTCATAGCATATGTATATAAGTCTCTTGTGTGTCATAAGTAAGTTGCTGGAATCTGTGTTAAATAGAGAAGTAGTCAACCACCTCAGCAAAAATAACCTTCTTAGTGATATGCATATGGTTTCCATTTTGTTAGATCTACAGCAGATGTGCTAACGGTTATATCCCATATTATTTGCTAATCTCTTGAGGGAGGCTTTGTTTCTTGGGCAATTGCTTTTGACCTATCAAATGCCTTTGATAGGGTATGGCATAAATGTCTATTCTACAAAATCTCTAGCTATAGTATTGCTGGAAATGTCTTCTCAATTATTAAATCATTTCTCTCTGATAGGTTCATAAGAGTAGTGGTTGATGGACAGAAATCATAAGTTCACAGTATTAATGCTGAAGTCCCTCAGGGGTCTATTCTGGATCCAACTCTCTTCCTGATCTACATCAATGATCTTCCAAATCACATCCTAAGATCATTCGTAGACATTTATGCTGATGACACGACCATCTATGGCAACACTTCAAAGTCCATAAATGATCAAGTTCTCTCTGATTCTTTCTCCTATGATCTTGAGCACGTGGTACAATGGGAAATGCGGTAGCTGATTACTTTTAAGGCATCTAAAACCAAGCTTCTATCTTTACATTATCAATGCTCTGATTCCCATCTGGTATCAATTGAAATGAATGGCTCATCTTGGGGAAGCTGCATGTTTTGACAAGCTTCTGGGTTTGACCTTTACTCCTGATCTGAAATGGAACACATATATCAAGTCTGCTGCCAAGGTCGCTGGGAAAATGGTTGGAGCCTTCTACCACTCCAGAAGATATCTCACTACTGATGCAATTCTTTATCTATATAAAAGCCAAGTATGTCCGAGGATGAAGTACTGCTGCCACATCTGGGCAGGAACTGCTAAAAACAGCCTATCCTGCCTTGACAGAGTACAAAATAGACTTCGTGGTTTAGTGGGGGATGCCCTTTTCTCTACCCTGCAATCTTTCTCCTACAGAAGAGACGTTGTGAGCCTGTCTTTGCTTTATCGTTATTTCCATGGCAAGTGCTCGTCTGAGCTCCAATCTCTGGTCCCCTCCCCTCTCCAATCTTTCACGATAAACACCCGTCTAGCTGAAACCACTGTCATTAATTTTCTCCACTCTTTATCTGTGCTTAAATAAAAGCGTAGATTCCATGAGCAAAGCTTCTTTCTTAGAAGTTCACAACTGTGGAACTCTCTTCCGTTTACCTGTTTCCCACCTGACTACAATTTGTATGTCTTCAAATCCAACATAAAAAAATTCCTAATGAACCACCCACTTAAGTAAGATGCTTTATGAAATCTCCAATACTAATGATTACTACAATACTATCTCATTGATCATTGTACACGCAATAATCCTTATCCCTGAGTGGCTTCCAGGCCTAGATAAGTAGACCCCTCCATGTAAAAACATATATATGAAAGAAATGTGCATTTATAAAATAATATATAAAAGAAAATTAAAATAATATATGAAAGAATAGTGTATTAATAAAATAATGTGAAAGAATAGTGTATTTATAAAATAATATGTGAAAGAATAGTGTATTTATAAAATAATATGTGAAAGAATTGTGTATTTATAAAATATGTGAAAGAATAGTGTATTTCTAAAATAATATGTGAAAGAATAGTGTATTTATAAAATATGTGAAATAATAGTGTATTTAAAAAATATGTGAAAGAATAATGTATTTATAAAATATGTGGAAGAATAGTGTATTTATAAAATATTTGAAAGAATAGTGTATTTATAAAATAATATGTGAAAGAATAGTGTATTTATAAAATTATACATGAAAGAATAGTGTATTTATAAAACATGTGAAAGAATAGAGTATTTATAAAATATGTGAAAGAATAGTGTATTTATAAAATATATGAAAGAAATTTGGATTTATAAAATAATGTGAAAGAATAGAGTATTTATAAAATATGTGAAATAATAGTGTATTTATAAAATATATGAAAGAAATGTGTATTTATAAAATAATATGTGAAAGAATAGTGTATTTATAAAATAATATGTGAAAAAATAGTGTATTTATAAAATTATACATGAAAGAATAGAGTATTTATAAAATATGTGAAAGAATAGAGTATTTATAAAATATGTGAAAGAATAGTGTATTTATAAAATATGTGAAAGAATAGTGTATTTATAAAATATGTGAAAGAATTGTGTATTTATAAAATAATATATGAAAGAATAATGTATTTATAAAATAATATGTGAAAGAATAGTGTATTTATAAAATGTGAAAGAAATGTGTATGTATAAAATATGTGAAAGAATAGTGTATTTATAAAATATGTGAAAGAATAGTGTATTTATAAAATATGTGAAAGAATAGTGTATTTATAAAATATGTGAAAGAATAGTGTATTTATAAAATATATGAAAGAATAGTGTATTTATAAAATATATGAAAGAATAGTATTTATAAAATATGTGAAAGAATAGTGTATTTATAAAATATGTGAAAGAATAGTGTATATATAAAATAATATGTGAAAGAATAGTGTATTTATAAAATATGTGAAAGAATAGTGTATTTATGAAATATGTGAAAGAATAGTGTATTTATGAAATATGTGAAAGAATAGTGTATTTATAAAATATATGAAAGAATAGTGTATTTATAAAATATGTGAAAGAATAGTGTATTTATAAAATATGTGAAAGAATAGTGTATTTATGAAATATGTGAAAGAATAGTGTATTTATAAAATATATGAAAGAATAGTGTATTTATAAAATATATGAAAGAATAGTATTTATAAAATATGTGAAAGAATAGTGTATTTATAAAATATGTGAAAGAATAGTGTATATATAAAATAATATGTGAAAGAATAGTGTATTTATAAAATATGTGAAAGAATTGGGTATTTATAAAATATGTGAAAGAATAGTGTATTTATAAAATATGTGAAAGAATAGTGTATTTATAAAATATGTGAAAGAATAGTGTATTTATGAAATATGTGAAAGAATAGTGTATTTATGAAATATGTGAAAGAATAGTGTATTTATAAAATATGTGAAAGAATTGTGTATTTATAAAATATGTGAATGAAATGTGTATTTATAAAATATATGAAAGAAATTTGAATTTATAAAATATAATGCAAAGACAGCTTGTGATATCAATGATGCATTTGGCCCAGGAACCACTAACGAATGTGTGGCACAATAGTGGGTGACGAGAGCCTCAAAGATAAAGATGGTTGTGGCCAGCTGACTGCGGTTGATAATGAACATTTGAAAGCCTTAATTGAAGCTGATCCTTGCAAAACCACACAAGAAGTTGCTGTTGAACTTAAGGTCGACCATTTAACAGTTGTTCGCCATTTAAAGCAAATAGGGAAGTCAAAAAAGTTGGATAAATGGATGCCACATGAATTAAATGATAAGCAAAAAAATTTGTCATTTTGGGTGTCTTCTATGTTCCTTCTGTGCAACAAAAACGACCCATTTTCTCGAGCAGATTGTGACGTGTGATGAGAAGTGGATCCTCTTCGACAACTGGTGACGTTCCTATTCACTTACCTCCCCTAGGGAGTAAAGTTAGGCACAAGGTCGTTTTTTTTTTAATGTGGGGAATATCCAGGTCCAAAAAAGGGAGCACTCTAGATTGGAACAAAAATAAAAATTACGTCGGTCTAGAAGGATTTTTCTTGCATTGAATGAGGAGATAATAGGTGATGTGTAGCAGCAGAACAGATACTACATTTTGTTAACGTTTCGATCGATGTAACTTCCGACTGAAATTCTGTGCAGATTCTTGAGTTCAACAGAAAAAGCTCAGAGTTCAAAAATACAAAACAGAACAATTAGTATATTAATATTTTTTTTAATTGGAGTGAGGGATGGGTGCCCTCTTAAAAGAATATCTCCCTCAAGAACTATTCTAAAATTTATTTTCAATCGATATTCAATAATTGCCCTTTTTTCCAAACTGGCAAAAATGGCTATTTTTCTGTTACCCTTTTTTCCATTGCCTTTTTTTCCATTACCCAATTTTCCTAAATTCCTAAATTTAACATAAAATGATCACCCGTTTCCGGGCCATTCTAATTGTTTTAAAGCAGTTAACTAAATTTTTTGCCACTGACCTCAAAGCCCAATCGACAAAATCATAAAACCACAAGTAATCGCCTTATTTTTTGTATTATCACCCAGACTTAGGGTTAGTAGTAGGAAGAGGTCTTGTCTTTTATGACTTTTGACAATGAAATATTTTGTACTACAGTTTGACAAGGAACATGAACATGGCCCAAATTAAAAACAAACAAAATCCCTTACCTGTTCTTAAAACACTGTCTGGCTTGAAAGAGGTGATCATTTTATGTTAAATTTATATGCAAAACTTTTTTTTCAGATTGTTTACATGCAATAGCATAAACAATGGCAAATCAAAATTTTCTTTTCGCAACAAAAACTTATAGTTGCGATTGGCAAACAATGAAAACGGAAGAAAAAACAATGATAATTTCATGAGAATACAGTATTTATATGTAGTGTTTTACACATAGCTGTTAAAAATTAAATACAAACATTACCTATAAACACTCATAATTATAAAAAATAAATGTAAAACGATTTATTTAGGAATTTAAAGTGCAGGATCAGTTTCACACATAAATTTAACGTAAAATAAGTGTCTTTTTCTGAAACATTCTAGTGTGTTATGGCAGTTAACCAAAAACAAAATATTTTTTCTATTAGAGATAAATTATGTGCGTTTATTTGGGGG
>NC_136507.1:69554571-69662071 GCF_053919585.1 Euprymna scolopes
TTTCGAGAAGATGCTAATAAAGTTCTCGTAGGGAACACAACATGCACATTGGCAACAAAATAACATCCATGAACTGCTGAACTTATTTGTTTGGCAAATTTCTCACTTACTGTACCCAACCAAGGCAAACGAAGATAAATTGGACATTTGGCCACTATATTCTCTTTAATTCGAGAGAATTCAGCCAATTTTCTTTGAATAACTAACCTAATCACATCTAGTGGGTACCCGTTTTTGGATAAAGTATCCGTAATTGTTTCCAATTCCTCATCTAATTTTAACTTTGAACAAATCATAAGGGCACGATGTGCTAGGGTCCAAATTAAATTTATCTTACGTTTTTTAGAGCAAAATGAATCCCAACGAGTGTGCAATCCTGTAAATGTTGGTTTGCGGTATATAGATGTATGGTAACTAGATGGTGTTTTTATTACCAATACATCAAGGAAAGCTATGGATGAATTGCACTCTCCCTCATAGGTGTACTTCAACGCGGGATGCATTCCATTGAGTAAGGAGAAAAAAGTGTTTGCTTCCATTTGGTTATTAAAAAACAGAATGTGTTATCAGCATATCGGAAGTACACTAATGGTTTTTTGGGTCCAGATAGTAAGCGCTCTTCATAGAACCTCGCAAAAATATTCGCCTATTCCTGAAAACATCTCTATTGAACTTATGAAATTTGCCACGACATCTGTGGAATTTAGTTTCAACAATATTATGTATCGGCAAAACGATGGTGTGGCCATGGGCTCAGTACTTAGACCGACCATGGCGAATATTTTTGTGCGGTTCTATGAAGAGCGCTTACTATCTGGACCCATAAAACCATTAGTGTACTTCCGATATGTTGACGACACATTCTGTTTATTTAATAATTGGGCCAACCAATGCGAATATTTTTGTGGGGTTCAGATGTTATTACTAACACATATGGGTCTTCAATTACTGATCATTTACTTAAAAACCAGTCTTGTGCAGCAAACTTTAGCACGGACTCTTTTTCTATTCTGAGTCATGCTCATTCACTATATCACCTTAAGATCTTGGAGACTATCCATGTTCGACTTAGAAAATGTTCCCTTTGCAAGCAAATGGAATGCCTCCTGGGTATGAACGTGATTAATCTCTAGGGCATTCGACCATAACGCTATTTTGTTTTAATCGTTTTTCCCACATTTTTTTTTTTTTTAAATTCCCTCGATATAGCTTTGAGAAGCGAGGGTCGAAACCGGTCAACTGGCTCCTCATTTCTCTTTCTTTCCTGTCTTGTTCTCCTTTTTTCCCCTTTTGTGGAGAGATTACAGGAATATATATATATATATATATATATATATATATATATATATACACAAATTTACTTTTAATTATGAATCATAAATGTCTTTCCTTCCTAATTGCAATAATTATATGAATTATATATACATTTGACAATGCAACACTAGTGATCCAACATTGCTTGATATTGAATGATGATTAACGAATATTTCACACTTCCAATACTTTTATTTTCATCATCCATTTTTCAATCAAATCGATTGATTGCCTGCTATAGTCGAGGACCAACCGTGGTGCACCGGAAGGAAGCTTCATGTACCTCCTCACATTGACTTAGTCCACACTATGTTGTAGTCTGTATTGCACTGTAGAAAATCTACTGTTGATTTTATAAAATTATTTTTATTCAATGCCTTGAATTGAAGTTTTATTATTTCCATTACATCAGAATATCATTTACATATTTCGTCATATATGTATATGGTGTAAGAAAGGAAAAAAAGAAAAGGTAATTGCAACATCTCTTCCAATTTTCGGATTTTGTAATCATGCCCATGTGCATTTTATTTTATCTTGATGGATTGATAGGTGCTATTTCTTCTGAGGAAAAGTGAGAAAACATATTTTATATAAATTTCTTTTTATTTATGTTTTTTATTCAATTTTCACCCCAAACAAGGCACAGTGCCACTTTGAAGTAGGGAGCTACTATCGGGACATGAGTTGCAAGGGCATTATGAAGGGAGATAAGCAGCAAGATGTCTGTTCACATTATACTTGAATTTTTGCATGTCAATACAGTTGGGAAAGCAGGATCTCGGAAGGGAGTTCCAAAGTCTAGCAGTTCTGGGGAAGAAACTATTGGAATAGAAGGCTTTCTTACATTTAGGGATCTCTACTGTGTAGGGGTGAGATTTAGCTGGTTGTTGGCGGTATTTACGTCGAGGGGGCACAAGTGCTTATAATTCGTCAGAGCATTCACCATTAAAATACTTGTAGAACAGGCAGAGGGATGCAACATTTCATTGATTGGATAGAGGCTGAAGCTTAGATGACAGTTTAGGACCTATCAGATTGGTGACCCTCTTTTGAACCTTTTCCAGGAGTGAGAGACTAGTAGCAGATGCACAAGCCCAAATGTGACAACAGTACTCCATACATAGTGAATGGTGGCCTTATAGAAGTATAGGATAATTTCAGGCATGAGTAGCTTTCTAGCATGGTAGAGAGAATCCACCTTCTTCGCAGCAGCCTTGACAATGTTCTCAATGTATCTGTTCCAACTCATGTTCCCTGTGAATGTTAGGCTAAGGAGTTTAAAAGAAGTACTTTCAGGTAATGTGTTTTTGACCATTGCTGTTATTGGTAGAGAAGGTTTCTTGTAATTATTGAAGGAAGCAAGCTTAGTCTTGGCAGCATTGAATCTGACCATCCATTTTTGTCCCCATTCCACTACAGATTGGAGGTCTTCCTCTAGTATTTTTGCCATTTCCTTAGATATGTGTGCATTTGTTTTCCCCTCATACCTGTTATAGAGCATGGTGTCATCACCAAATATACCAATCTGAGAGACAATTTTATCAGGAAGGTCATTTATGAATATTAGGAATAATAAAGGTCTAAGGATTGACCCCTGAGATACTCATTCATTTATATCATATTGTTTAGATGTACGACCGTCGAGGACAACCTGGATTCTTCTCTTACTTAAGAAGGGTATAATTACGTTATGTATTCTTCCAATGATACCATCTATAATATAAATCTCACCTGTCTGTGGTCCTGGATATGACCTTAAACTATATCCGATGGTGAGGCCCCAACTTGCGGGCTTTGGGGAGTGTGGAGCGACCCTTTAATTGCCATTGCTTCCAGGTCCACTCTGGTGAGGAGTGGTAGTACCTGTTAGGGTCCCAACTATGGGTTAAATAGAAAATGACTTGGAAAAAAGATATATTCTATTAAAAATTTTTCTTCAAAATCACTGGATTTGGCATTAAATAACCTGAAAAGGGTTGATTATGCCGTAAAATAACCAACCAACCATCATCTGTCTGTTTAAATGTGCGGATTTTCACGAGGTTGGTATTGTTTTGAAACTCAAAGTCCCAGACAACAAATATCGAAAAATTTGCTAAAAACAGTAATTCCTTCACCCTCAACTTTTCTATAGGGAGATGTCGCTTTTTTCACTGATATTTTTGAACGTCATCCCCTCTTTTCGACTGACTAGCCTTGATTTAAACATTCGTAATTTCCGGTTTGATGGGCGCAACAGCATTGACGTCATGTTTTTTATTTCACGTTCTTTTCCTCTTTTGTGGTACAGGTTCGAGCCTGCTTGCCTACTACCACATTTTCTTTTGCACAACACACCTCCAAACACCCGGGCAACGCCGGGCAAATATAAATATAATATATATATATATATATATATATATATATATATATATATAAAGCTGAATGTGTGTGTCTGGTTATCAATAGGCTCCTATATGGTTGACTATTTTAAAAAACTGATTACATATGATGATAGAAGATGTATCGAGACACAGGAATGGGTATGTTTGATCTAGCAGAACGTTGGTTCATTAAAATTGTGGGGTCTGCGTTCACGCCTGGTCCACAAAGTATGGAAATAAAAAATAAAAAAAAAACGTTTACAAGTGTTTTTGATATAGATATACATAAGAATACTTTGATAAGTATGTTTTAACTTAAATAGGGATGGTATAATAAAATTGTGGTGTCTGCGTTCGCGCCTGGCCTCCATAGAATGGAAATAGGCACAAACTTTAATAAAGACTTTTCATATCTATCTGCGTAAGTATACTTTGATAATTATGTTTCAGTTTGAAGAAATATGGTATAATAAAATTATGAGGTGTTCGTTCGCACCTGACCTCCATAGAATGGAAATATGTCACAAAGTTTAACGAGGTTTTTTAATATAGATCCACAGAATATTGTGATAAGTGTTTAAGTGTGAACAGGTATGGTATAATAAATTATGGGGTTTATCTATTTTATTTTTACTTTCATCATATTTTGCTTTGGTTTTGATACCCCCAAATTCGAAGCTATCTCTTTACAACCCTTCGTTTTCATAACCTATCATACTTTAATAAATCAGAGTCCATTTTCTTTAGGCTGTCTTTGAACCCAGTCAACGATGGGTAGTTTTGCTAGTATATATATATATAAATACATGATGGAATGTTTAATCCTTTGTCTGATTTCTCTTTCTTTTTTTCCAGGTGGGATGATAGATAAACATTTGCTAACGAAAGAGGGCATCTTACAATGTAGCAAGATTCCATCTTTAGATTTCATCCGTGGAGAATTAGTGACTCTTCTTGGACATGGCATGAGCCAAACAAAGCGCCTGTTGAACCACCACCAGTCACAACTCTCCTCAAATCTCACACAATTTGTCAAACAGAACACGGACCAAGAAGAAAAATGACAATAACGATCATTTTATTTGACTGTTTGGATTTTACTTTATGATTTTTTTTTTTTTAAATTAAAAAGAAAATCTTGCTTAATTATTTTTGATTTTTTTCAACGCAAAATAATAAACCATTTCATTTCTTAGCAAAATTGAAACTTTTTGTTGTTTTTTTTATTTCTTTCTTTGGTTCATTCTTTAACTTGTGTTATTGTTTTGAACTTTGATGATATTGATGTCAACTATTGAATTTTTGCATGATCATCTACCACATTTTGTTAGACTATTATAACTTTATGCTTCTATCCTTCCACCTTTTTAAGCTTCTCCCTTTCCATCATCAATGCTCTGACCCCTCCCTCTCCCCCCCTCCCAATCTGGCCCAAATTGAAATGAATCGCTCTCATCTTGTGAAGGCGCCATGTTTTGACAAGCTTCTGGGTCTGATATTTACTCTTGATCTGAGATGGAACATGTACATCAAATCCGTTGCCAAGGTTGCTGGAAAACACATATAGGAGAAGGCATTTTCTTTTTTTTTTTTTTTTTTTTTTTTTACAAAGGAGTCACTTATAAAGGCCTGGAGGCCACTCGAGGATAAGTGTATGGTAGTTATTGGGACAATAAAAGAAGCTTTATCAGCTTGTCAAAACATTGAGCCTCCTCAAGACGAGAGACAATCATTTCAGTTGATGTCAGATGTATTAATGATGTAAAGATAGAAGCTTGGTTTCAGATGCATTAAAATTATCCAGCCACCCTTTTCCCTACTGCATCATGTGCTCAAAATCAGAGGAGATAAAATCACCGATAAGTTGGTCATTCACGGCCTTTGAAGTTTTGCCATAGATGGTAGTGTCCCTTCGAGCAATGTCACAGAACTTGAAAATGAATCGCCGCCAGAAGCAGTATATTGGGACAATTTCATGCCAAATATTGTCTATCGGTACTGCATACGGCTAAAAAGGAATCAATGAAACATCAGCGCCGGCACACAGTCAACAGTAGATTGTCTTCAAAACAGGTGACCAAGTGTGGTAAAGGTTCCACATGGATGATATACCACAAAATATTG
The DNA here is from genome assembly GCF_053919585.1 of Euprymna scolopes. Taxonomy (NCBI): domain Eukaryota; kingdom Metazoa; phylum Mollusca; class Cephalopoda; order Sepiida; family Sepiolidae; genus Euprymna; species Euprymna scolopes. The sequence goes on from NC_136507.1 coordinate 69,560,376, forward strand.
AATAAGACGTGTGACTGAAATTATCAGTGGACAGAACATTTCGGTTGATGGAACACAACACCATGTAAAAGATCTGGAACCCATATTGGGACCAGGTCCGTTGATGGTCTGGACTTTAATGTCTTCAGAGGATGTGAGTGAGAGATTTGTGACAATTGAAGAGAGACCATGTGAACAGACACCCAGCATAAATGAAGATGATGCCTCTTCTGATAATACTTCTAATGGGGACCCAGTAATGGTACCATTGCGAAAAAGTACACTGTGCAAAAGACCACCTCTTGAATGTTTCAAGTGTGATCATAGGATCGGGGGGGGGGGGGGGTAATGTAATAGTAGTGTTACAAATAGCCTTCCTGCAAAGGGTGTGTTCTTTCTGCCACTCACATGGAAAGAAGAAAAAAAGAGAAGACGTGAAAGACGTGATAAACCCACGTGACCGGGCAAGATTTGAGGCGGATCAAAGAACCCAGCTTGGCGAGAAAAGAGGCAATTCTTCATTATGTCTTGCTAGGGTGGAAACTTTACGATCAGTCACGTCCTTACAGAATACAAAAGAGAAAGAGACTTTATAAAAACCGCTCTCTTGAGAATTCTGTGAAGACCTTAAAATGTTTGGCTATTTTTCATCCAATCACATTGCGACTTTGTAATAATTTTAATAAGTATCGTTTTGATTGGATAATCAGTGTAGATTCAACCAATCGCTGCGTTTGTTGCAAAGGTTACAGAGTACACAAAATGTTGAAGAGATATTCAAGAAGAAATAGGTGCTGAGCAATAACAGAAATGGAGCATTAAAAAATTGTGTACTAGACTGTAAGTTTAAAATTTATAAAAACCTCCAAACAATTTTCTCTACGTAAATGAAAATATAAACTTAGTAAAAAAAAAATATTTGAACCCTTTTTAACATTATTAGAATTCAAAGTTAACTCGAAACAACATTTTTATTTAAGTATTTATTTATAGAGAAAATAACTATGCTTATTTATTCACCTTTTCTTTTTGAGAAGCATTTGAAACAAGTCAGCCGAAAAAATAAAATGACGGACATAGAAATCAAGAAGAGAGATAACTACATTCTACCTTTTTTTTTTTTTTGAAAAAATAAAATAAAAAATGAAATAAATGAATTAACTAGTCACATCTTACTGCGGTTCTAACCTCTATCTGCGGTCCTAGTATTTTTCGCCATCTTGAATATACTCTTGTTTTCTTTTTGAAAAGGGGAGGTGCTTTCTCCCGAAATTAATCAAAGTTCCATATCACCAGTGGACTTTATATACACCGGACATGTCAATAACTTGATTGCAAATAATTATGTAATGAGAGGAGGAGTGATAAATGAATAAATAATTAGACATTTCTCTACTTGAACATACCCGTCTATTTGTTTTTCCTTTCTTTCCTCTCCTGGCTTTTAAAAACTTTAATACATACATTTTTATATATATATATATATATATATATATATATGTGTGTGTGTGTGTGTGTCCCAACCCAAAATTGAATAGGTTTTAAGTGATTTCATCTAATGAGGACATTTTGGTCAATGGTGATTTCACCTTTATTACGTTAGATAAACGTGATGGACACCACTGACATGAACATGGATGATATCAACATAGTGGTCATTGTTGACATCATTGTCTTAAACAATGTCATATCAGCTGCAGCTTAAAAAGTTTTCATAAAGACACAAATACATTTGTTTTTTTATTTATGCTATAAAATTATGTTGCCTGGATTTTAAAAGTTGGACCAAAATAGCATTTTTGATTCTGACTAACCAACTGTCAGTTACTATTATTGTACCATGTTATTTTCTATAGACTACTATATAGAAATTCTTACATTGTCACCTTAAAAGAAAAATCAGCTAATTGAAATAAGTGATATTCTTTTAGTAAGAGTTGTTGATTCTTGAAATTTTTTTGCATTCTTTTTTCTAACATCTTGTTTTGGTCTTATTAAATAAAAATTAGGTTCATAGTGAACATAAAAAAAAAAAAATTGAAATAATTAGAAAAAAAATTTCAGTATTATGGCTCTCAGACAATGTAGTATGTGTACCATATAAATCAATGTGTAGTAACTGTTATAGAAGTGAAATGAGTCATCACTTAAATGTCAAGGAATAAACTTCAACACATGGTGAAAAAACATCCAACATGGCCACTTGTACGCTCATTTTGGATAAGCAGAACCGACTATTTAAAAAGAACTTTCTTTCTAACCTCACACAATCTTTTGTTTGACCAATCACACTTTTTTACCCACCCTCCCCACAACTATAATAATATAATTAAATTTTTATATTTTAGACAATTTTTTGACAATGCAGGAAATTGTGGGCACCGGGAAAACTGCAAAATAAAGGAAACACCAGAAGGTGTATAATGTTTTGGCACTATGGGTAATGATTTTATTTTATTACTTAGTATTTTTTTCCTTAATTTACATAGTTGACTGGTACAGTTTAATATTTCAAAGCATCACCTCCTCATCAAAATGGTGCCTGGGGAAACGTGAAAGATCTCCATCATCTTTGATAAGGAGACAATGCCTTGAAATATTAGATTGTATTAGTCTAAACTCTATAAAATGAAGAAGAAATAATAAATTAAAAGAAAATTGCTACACACAGGAGTCAAAACACCATGTATTGTCTAAGTGTCTTTTAACATTTCCTCCTCCCCCCTTAAACTTCCTTCTTGTGTTTTCACAACCTTATAAAATAAAAAATCTCTTGATGTACAACACCTGAAACAAACAATCATGTCCTCTTAGCCAATTAGGTCCCACCATCCTTTAAATAGGGCACCAAATAATTTCTTTTCAATAATGTAATATATAATACTACTGCTTACTGCATAATTATTCTGAAGAAAAGTTAAAATTCATCTATATTCTCAATTATAGTACTCAAAAAACTTCAACCTGAACTAGCGCCCATACTTACAAAACTGTTTAAACGTTGTCTTAAGGAGAATAGTTTCCCATCTCCCTGGAAAATCTCATCAGTATGCCCTGTATTTAAGAATTCAGGTGATCGCTCATCCCCCTCTCAGTACAGGCCAATAAGTCTCCGGTGCGTCATGAGTAAGTTGCTGTTATCTGTGTTAAATACAGAAGTAATCAACCATCTCAACAAAAATAACCTTCTTAGTGACACTCAATATGGTTTCCGTTCTGCTAGATCTACAGCAGATGTGCTTACAGTTATATCTCATAGGATTAGCAAATCTCTCGACGAAGGCAACCTTTCTAGGGCAATTGCTCTTGACATATCTAAGGCCTTTGATAGGGTATGGCATAAAGGTTTACTTCATAAGATCTCTAGCTATGGTATTGCTGGAAATGTCTTCTCAATTATTAAATCATTTCTTTCTGATAGGTTCATAAGAGTAGTAGTTGAGGGGCAAAAATCAGAAGCTCACAGTATTAATGCCAGTGTCCCTCAGGGATCTATCCTGGGCCCAACTCTTTTCCTGATCTATATTAATGATCTTCCAAATCACATCCTTACATCATTTGTAGACATCTATGCTGACGACACTACCATTTATGGTAGCACATCTAAGACAATAAACGACCAAGTTCTCTCCAATTCTCTCTCCTCTGATCTTGAGCATGTAGTACAATGGGGTAAGGAGTGGCTGGTTACTTTTAATGCATCTAAAACCAAGCTTCTATCTTTACATCATCAACATTCTGACCCACATCTGGCATCAATTGAAATGAATGGCTCTCGTCTTCAGGAGGCCTCAAGTTTTGACAAGCTTCTTGGCTTGACCATTACTCCTGATCTTAAATGGAACACGTACATCAAATCTGTTGCCAAGGCCGCTGGAAAAATGGTGGGATCTTTCTATCGATCCTGTAGATATCTCACTGCTGATGCTATTCTCTATCTATATAAGAGTCAGGTATGTCCAAGGATGGAATACTGTTGCCACATCTGGGCAGGAGCTGCTAGAAAGGACTTGGCCTGCCTTGATAGAGTTCAAAATAGACTTCGTAGCCTCGTAGGAGATGTCCTTTTCTCTTCCTTGCAACCTCTATCTCACAGAAGAGATGTTGCGAGTTTTGTCTCTGATGTATCGTTATTTTCATGGAAAGTGTTCGACTGAGCTTCAATCTATGGTCCCCCCTCGCCAAACTTTCACAAGAAACACTCGTCTAGCTGTAAACACTATCAAAAATTCCCCCCCACTCTTTATCTGTGCCTAAACCTAAACGTAGATTCCATGAACAGAGCTTCTTTCTTAGAACTGCACGCCTGTGGAATTGTCTTCCGTTTTCCTGCTTTCCGGCTGACTACAATATGGTTGTCTTTAAGTCTAACATAAATAAGTTCTTGATGAGCCGTTCCATATAAGTTATCAAATTTACCAAATTTTCATTACTAATGATTACTATATTGTCCAATTTCTAATGTACACTCTTTAACCCTTATCCTTGAGTGGCCTCTTGGCCTTGATAATGTGGTGATGCCTATGTAAAAAAAAAAAAGAAAAAAAAAAATGCTTTCCAAGAGTTGTTGAAATCGTCTTAAATATTCTTGTGCAATTTGTGCTAAAATTTTATTTGTTCAGTAACAATATAAAAGAGTTTTTCAATAGTAAATCACTAACTTATTGCCAAAAGAGCAATGCAACTCTTTGTGGGAACTGCTTTGCTCCTTTACATAATTTGTAAATTTTTACATATATAGCCTCTTGATTGATAAAATATATCACATGAACCCAATGTTCTATTTATAGGAGAGTCAATATTTTTGCTTTCTAAATAAAATAAAATTTTCCTTTCAACTTGTGTATTCTAACCTATTTTTAATCATTACACAAAATTTCAACCCAATAGTAAAAAAGTTGGTTTTATCTAGAATTCAACATCATTCAAGAATATTTTTGTGATGTATGTACCCACCAAGGAACGAAAATGCCATATTCCAAAAATTATGTAAATTGATCAAGTAGTTTTTATTTTTATAAAGAAAAACATTTTAAACAATTAAATAATTAATGTGAAATCGTTAGCATTACATGATCATGCAAGTTTGAATTATTGTGCCGTTAACTGTCATCGTTTTTTTATTTCAAGAAGGCGATGTGAGACGGTTCTTTTTTGTTTACTCATAAAATTTGATTTTTTTTTAAATTCTAGTTAAAAATAGAACTGCTTGATCAATTTACCTGATTTTTGTAATATGACATTTTTGTTTCATGATGGGTATGTACAATGTCAAGATTTGTTTTGTAGTTTTTTTTTTAATTAAGTTGAATTCCAGACTTGAATAAAAAAAAATTAGATACCTTGGGACTTAATGAGTTAATTTAAATTCTTTCTGTCAGAGACAATTATCTGGAGATAAAGATACTATCTTATATTTTATCATCCTGGATCTCACACACCAAAATATCCAATGAAACTTGAGACTTTGATAGAACACAATTCGGAAGTCTTATATCTCAAAAAAGCAAATGTTAGAGAAACAAATCTTTTACAACAACTTATGTTCTTTTCATTTTTCTTTATATATTCATCTTTAACAATATATATTACATAAAAAAAATTTGCTCAAAATTCTTGGCAAAAAAAAAAAAAAAAATCTACAACTGAATGATCAGATAATTCCGACTTCGTAAAGCAGTTCATTGTTTAGGAATCTTTCAAATGTAAACCTTGATAAATCAATTGTTTCAAATTCGCCATCGATAATGTACTCCATGAGTGCTCGACCAATCGCCGGTGCATGCTGGAATCCATGTCCATTAAGACCATTGGCGAAGAAAAAATTACATAAGTAGGGATGGTTTCCAATAACGAGATTCTGATCTGCATAGTTGTAATCATAAAAACCTGACCAAGCACTCATCATCTAAAAAAAATAAAAGAAAATACATTAAACTTGGTTATTATTAGAATAAACAGAAAAAATAATTAATAATAGTAGCAGAAATAGCGAATCTCTGTCTCATTTGATTGGTTCTTGACAAAGTGCAGAAATGTATCTACAATTTGATTTTTTTCTTTTTACGCAAGAGTCACCACTTATCAAAGCCCAAGAGGGAACAATATCGTAGTAATCGTTAGTAGTGGAAATTTGGTAAATTGGATTACTTAAGGGGATGGCTCATCAAGAATTTGTTTACGTTGGACTTGAAGACAACCATATTGTTATTGTTGCAATATTTTTGCACTATAATATGGTATGATCCCGCACAGTCGGAGATTCTATTTATAAACGATGCTGCTAGGAACTGACGAATCGAATTAATTCATGTTCTGCTACCAACCAATCAGAAACCAGAATTGCTCCATAAATATCAAATCTTTCGGTAGCAACTTCGCATATGTTTTCTTCGTGTCAACACGGGAAGAATCTTTTGCTCTGTGGATTCCAACTTGAGAACTGTCTACTGCGAACCAGTCACCCCCAAGACTTGTGTAGAACAACTAACCATCAGAAACTGTTCTAAAACTAAACATGGCTTGCACTTCTAGAATAGTGGAAATTGGAAACTTAATTACTTAAGGGGATGGCTCATCAAGAATTTGTTTACATTGGACTTGAAGACAACCATATTGTTATCAGTTGGAAAGCAGGAAAACGGAACAGAGTTTCACAGGCGTACAGTTCTAAGAAAGAAGTTTTGTTCATAGAATCTACGTTCAGGTTTAGACACAGATAAAGAATGGGGCAAATTATCGATAATGGTTTGAGCTAGACGAGTGTTTTTCGTGAAATTTAGGACAAGGGGGGGTCCATAGATTAGAGCTCAGACGAACACAAGACCTGAGACAAACAATGATGCCCCCTTAGCCTATTAGGTCCCACCATCCTATAAATAGGACGCCAAATAATTTCTTTTCAATAATGTAATATATAATACTACTGCTTACTGCATATATTATTCTGAAGAAAGGTTAAAATTTATCTATATTCATCAACTGCTTTCCAAGAGTTGTTGAAATCGTTTTAAAAATTCTTGTGCAATTTGTGCTAAAATTTTATTTGTTCAGTAATGTATAAACTTATATAAACGAGTTCTTCAATAGTAAATCATTAAATGAGAGGAGGAATGATAAATGAATAAATAATTAGACATTTCTCTACTCAAACATACCCGCCTATTTGTTTGCTTGTTTTTCCTTTGTTTTCCTCTTCTGGCTCTGGTCCTTTCCACATTTCTGTTCGCTTTTTAAGCCTTCTATATATTCCTTTGCCAGCAAAGCTTCAAGCAAACTACCACTTACTTTTAAAATAAATAAATAGCATAACATAAAATAAATGAGCAAATAAAGCGAAACAAAAATGAAAGTAACGCCAGATAGATACATCTTGTATACAGCAACATAAACTGGGGTAAGGAAGTGACAATGGCTAAGTGGTTAATGACGCGGACTAAGTATGTCAAGTTTGAGTCTAATGTATTCAACAGAAACACTTTCACTTTGGATGTTGGCAACCTTCGTGTGGCCTCTCTTGTAAGTACCCAATGTCTTTCTAGAAATAATTCAAATTAGAAAGGTATCGATGAAACCAGTGTCATTAATATAATCATCTGATTCATACAAAATGAATGGATGAATGACTTGTGGTAAGTTACCAATGATATGAGAGATTCGTAAAAAATAAGAGATAAATGTTCGAAATTAGGACTAGCAGATCAAAAGTAACTCCTACCGTTACCTCTTAGTTTCGTAAATATTATGTTTCTAAGAATTGGTTGATAGATTTAGCTGAAAATTTAATCATAATAAGTTAGAAATTATACCCCTAGGGTTCCCTAATAATTAAATTATCTTTATGATTCATGTAAACGTACTTTCAACTAGATCCAGAAATTCGAAACCTTAGAGTGCAGAGCTACCTCTTTTTTTCCTGCCAAAACATGGCGACTAACACCTAACGAAGGTTGGAGGTTACATCGATGGCAACGTCGTGCAGATAACACTCAAGATGAGACAAATTGTCCGATTAATCTAAGCAATAATCATTCATACGTCATCTAAAAAAATTCAGAACTGTTCATTTGATTTTGTTTGTTGTTTTTTTTTTTCTATTTGTATCATTTCATTTAAATGCAAAAAAAAAAAAAAAATCAATTTCATTTGTTTATGGTTTTTATTGTTTTTATACTTTTCTTTATCTGGATTTTTTTAATACATTTTGTTAATTTTTAGATTTTTATTTATTTATTTTTTTGCCATAAAAATGAAATTTAATATTGTTCATAGAATAATTGGTAATCAAGAAATTAAAGAAACAAAGTGGATCTTTTCATATTTATCTAGTTTATCATTATCTTTTTTTCCAAAGGAATCACCACTTATCAAGGCCCAGAGGCCACTCGAGGATAAGGGTTAAAGAGTATACCGTGGTCAAAAGGACAATATCATAGTAATCGGTAGAAGTGTAAATTTGGTAAATTGGATTAATTAAGGGGAATGTCTCATCAAGAACTTGTTTACATTGGACTTGAAGATAACCATATTGTAGTCAGCTGGAAAGCAGGCAAACGGAAGAGAGTTCCACAGGTGCACAGTTCTTAGAAAGAAGCTTTGTTCATGGAATCTACGTTTAGGTTTAGACATAGATAAAGAGTAGGGGAAATTATTGATAGTGTTTTCAGCCAAACGAGTGTTTCTCGTGAATGTTTGGCGAGGAGGGACCATAGATTGGAACTCAGACGAGCACTAGCCATGAAAATAAGGATAAAATAGGGACAGGCTCGCAACGTCTCTTCTTTGAGAAAAGAGCATCCTCCACTGGGCAACGAAGTCATATTCTGAACTCTGTCAAGGCAGCATAAGGTCTTCCTAACAGCTCCTGTCCAGATGTGATTGTTCGTATAATTTAATAATAGAATATACATGATGATGATGATGATGATGATGATGATGATGATGATGGCAAAGTGGTCCATGCCGGAAACTCCGTGGATCCAGTTGACCCTTTTGCCCACACACAAACCATTGAAGTGTCGCGACCAGCTGCAACAGAAGGCTTATGGGCTCATACTAAAACAAAAATGAAAGATTAGGAATAAAGAGAACATGTTCGATATGCATTTGATGGCATTATAGTGGCGAATGAAGACACATAGAAGGAATTTTTAATCATAAAATACATCTGTAAACAATATCCTGTTTTGATAAAGTCATTTTTGATATTTATTAAATTTTGTTAAAATTTTATAACGTTATTTTTAATATTTATTAAATTCTGTTTGAATAAAATAACGTGTTTTTAATATTTATTAAATTTTGTTTAAATTTGATAACGTTAATTTTAATATTTATTAAATTCTGTTTAAATAAAATAACATTTTTTAATATCTATTACATTTTGTTTAAATTTGATAACGTTCATTTTAATATTTATTAAATTCTGTTTGAATAAAATAACGTTTTTTTAATACTTATTCAATTTTGTTTTAATTTGATAACGTTATTTATTAATATTTATAAAATTTTGTCTAAATTTGATAACGTTATTTTTTAATATTTATTAAATTCTGTTTAAATTTGATAATGTTATTTTTTAATGTTTATTAAATTCTGTTTAAATTATATAATGTTATTTTTTTAATATTTATTAAATTCTGTTTAAATACTATAACGTTATTTTTTATATTTATTAAATTTTGTTTAAATTTTATAACGCTATTTTTTTAATATTTATAAAATTTTGTTAAAATTTGATAATGTTATTTTTAATATTTATTAAATTCTGTCAAAATGTTATGACCCTTTTTTAAATATTTATAAAATTTTGTTAAAATTTGATAACGTTATTTTTAATATTTATTAAATTTTGGTTAATTTTTATAGCGTTATTTTTTATATTTATTAAATTTAATTTAAATTTGATAATGTTATTTTTAATATTTATTAAATTCTGTCTAAAATTTATAACGTTATTTTTTTATATTTATAAAATTTTATTAAAATTTTTTATAACGTTATCTTTTAATATTTATTAAATTTTGTTTAATTTTTATAACGTTATTTTTTAATATTTATTAAATTTTGTTTAAATTTTATAACGTTATTTTTAATATATCTGTCTAAATTTTATAACGTTATTTTTTTAATATTTGTTAAATTCTATTTAAATTTTATAACATTATTTTTTTAATATTTATTAAATTCTGTCTAAATTTTATGACGTTTTTTTTAAAAATATTTATTAAATTTTGTTTAGATTTTATAACGTTTTTTTTTAAATATTTACTAAATTCTTTCTAAATTTGATAACGTTCTTTTATAATATTTAATAAATTCTGTTTTAATCTTATAACGTTAGTGTTAATAGTTAATAAATTTTGTCTAAATTTTATGTCGTTTTTTTTAAATATTTATTAAATTCAATTTAAAGTTTATAACGTTATTTTTTAATATTGATTAAATTATATCTAAATTTTACAAAGTTATTTTTTAAATATTTCTTTAATTCTGTCTAAATATTATAACGTTATTTTTTAATATTTATTAAGTTCTGTTTAAATTTTATAATGTTATTTTTTATGTTCATAAAATTCTGTTCAAATTTTACAACGTTATCCTGTTTATAAGATTTTGATTACACAAATTCCCCTCTGCACCAAATTGCTGCAGGTTTTCATTACTAGATGCCAAATACAAATTTATTACGTTTAAATCTTCAACCCCCGTCTTATCTAACTACCCTACGTCGTTACATACACAGTTATTCTTTATAATTAGATACTATATTGCATCCTAGAAGAGGCATCATCACTATTGCCCAGATCTATAGACGAAATAGTTCGTATTTTCCCCTCTTTCTGACAAGTCCTCCCACTCTCCCAGACAAGACCGAGTAAATTTATAACCATTACAACTATTTTCACCTGACACCCTTATTAACTGGATTAAACACTCTTACAAATACAACTACCCTTACACTTCAATATTCGAAAATAATGATTTCCGCTCAGTAACATCCCTCCTATTCTCATTGGCTGTTACCTTGAAATTATATTATTCCGGATCATACAAAAAACAAACACATCAGCCCTTATTCAAGATGACTGCTCGATCTTCACGCATTTACATATATCATTTATAATTTAGTTTAAAGTTACACAAATCAAAAAAGTTATAACTTCCATACAGACAAGTTAAAACAGCTACCTCTGGTAAAGATACTTTATTGTTTAATATTGTTTATTTTCTCATGAAAATACTGTTCCTTCGTTCTAAATCGTCCAAGTTTTCTTCCTTTATTCATTTGAATTAATAAATAACACCGTTGGATCAATCGTCAAAACGTATGAGATGAAAATATTAACGAATCTCTGGCGTACGTCTATGAAACTGATCCCCTCCCACTCTAGGAACGTTATAACCGAAAACTGATCCCCAACGATAAAAGTCATCAAAACATTTCGTTTTTTGTTTATCGCAAAAAAATCGTTCATTTCAGCAAGCACGCATACATGCCTACCGGTTTTCCCTGAATTGGTTAAAATAGAATAAACATGACGTTATTTCGATGACGTCTTCGTGGACCAACGGATAAAAGGGTTCGCGTCGTACCATATAGGTTAAACGTTTCTGTCCATGTATCAGATCGTTTTTGTTTTTAAAGTTTTAACAGTCTTACCGGCTAAATGGATGTTCTTTTTTTTTCTCACCTGTGGGCAGCAGCAGCAGCAGCAGCAGCAGCAGCAGCAACAACAACAACAACAACAACAACAACAACAACCGTACTTTCGAGATGGGGGACACGCTTCCACCGGGCAACGCCGGTTAGGGGATACTGCTAGTTGTTTAATACTTATTAACATGATTAAGAAATATAACCTTCTTTTTAAAATTTATAAAGATATTGTTTAATGTTTAACATGCTTTAGAAATATATTGTTTGTTACCATTAATCGAAAAAAAAAATAAAAGAAAGAAGTTGAATCTAATAAATCAATCATTGACGTATATTTCGGTGACGTAACTACGGAGTTATAGAAGATTGCCCCTTTTTGTTATGCAAGGATTGGAGGCTATTTTTATAACCTAAACGGTACATCTGCCCATTCTTAACCATCGTTTACACAGTTAAGAAAAAATAAATAAATCATTGCACGGCGAATGTTTCTTTGAATTTAAACTCAGTTGAATTTCTTCTATCGATTTATGAAACTTTATAAGATACTTATCCAATTTTACTCAAATATTAAAGCCGCCCGTAAAAGGAAAATTAGCTAAATTACGCAGCAGTTTTATGATGGACTTACTATTAGGCTTAAAAAAAAGAGACCGTACACCAAAAATTACACAAATTCACCAAGTGCTTTTTTTTAAACAAGGAAAAACACAATTTACCGGCGAAATGTCTCGTCTGCCATTTTTTTTGCTTACATTAAGATCAGTGACCAAGGAAAATAATTAATAGTTAAACATCATACGATATCATATAATAATACCGACTAGAAATCGTTGGACGACCAAATATTATTTTATTTTATCAAAACAAAAATGCTGGATGGATTTATGTAAATTTTGGTATAGAGCTTTTTTTTTAATTTACTTTTTAACTGAACAGATACGTACATAATAAAGTTTCCTGCAATAATAATTTTTTAATATTGGGGTAAAACTACTTTTATGCAATAAAAATTTTTTAATATTGGGGTAAAAATAGTTTTATGCAATAATAATTTTTTAATATTGGGGTAAAAATAGTTTTATGCAATAATAATCTTTTAATAGTGGGGTAAAATAGTTTTATGCAATAATAATTTTTTAATATTGGGGTAAAAATAGTTTTATGTCATAATAATTTTTTAATATTGGGGTAAAAAATGGATAAGCATCTTTGATTATTCTCTAACAAAATAAAAACCACTAAAGAGGAGAATCAGGAAACACAAACTTCGACCCAGGTAGTTAACTTCGTCCCCAAAAGTGTAACTTCACTTAGCTGACCGAAAACAGGAACATATATTCTTAAAATACATCAATTTAATACGCGAAAAAGATATTACAAACTTTATTAAGACGGACAGTCAAATTGACAGATTGACAGACAAAAATTGGTAACCCACGACTAAAGAACGACTCGGCCTTCTGAGGACGTTGCGATCTACACTACAGATTTGATGAGCCATGGGTTCGAATTTACATAGTTTTATGACAACTGAAAACATTTAACTCCGCATCAAGGGTCGGTAATCTATGACCTGCAGGCCGGATGTGACGGCATTTTGACCGACCCACGAGCCTGATTACCAATGACTCTACTTTTAATATGAGAGACGAGGCTTTCGAATTCAACAAAATTCCTGCTGGTATTTTCCTCTGATCCACCCAATAGAATTTGAATACCATGGACACATAGTATTCAATCAACACCCAATCACCTCCATTTCTGCATAAAATATAAAAAATAAACATAGACAGACATTAGGCGGGGGCAACTTCAAAGGGACAATGTTGTCTCAGTCAGCTTACTATTTCATGTCTCATGAATGTGTGGATGTTATTGCATGTGTACGCACGTAAGCGTATATGCTTGCAACTATTTGCACTCGTAAGTATGCGTGTAGGTGTATCAGAATTTCTGGGGAATTTTTGACACCCCTAACACGAAACTGCGAATAAAATATAAAAAAACTCGTAATTTCTCTTTTAAAAGTGGGTTGTTTATTTTCTTTATGGATTATATAAACTATTAAAATTGTATAAAAAGTAATTTATTAAAAAAAAATAACAAAAAAAAAACAAAAACAGGAATGAAATCAATTGAATTTTACCAGTTAAGTATTTTTCAATTTTTAAACTTTAAAAATCTATAAAAATTTTTCCATTGATTCAATTTTTACGATATTTTCAGGGTCAGTGTGAAATTTTATGCTCTTTCCAATAAACCGAATATAATATTTTAGACAAACGTTTTTTTTTTAATTCACGCCCCGCGATTTTGAAATGTCTATTAAAAAGTAAATAATTAATTTATGTACCAAAGTTTTATATATCACAAATTGAATATAAAAGATCAATAAATAATATATTCAAATTTAAAATAAAAAAGTAGTGTTTTTTTAGAAATGTACCTGTAAAGTCCGAAGTTTAAAACCCTTTTTTTTTAAACACTTTTTTTTTTGTTTTAATGAAACCTTGGTCCTTGCTCCTTTAATTGAAAAAAAAAAATTAGGGTTTGAATTACATTTTTTGAGTAGTTATAAGCTTGGCAAGACAGGGGTTCGAATTATTCAATATATTCCACGCATTCGTACGGTCAGTTTCTGACACACCTAGCGTATGTGTGTTTTGTTTTTGTTTATGTGTACGTTCGTTTGTGGCATCATTTTCAATAACACTTGCAAATATCCACGTCATAATTTTATCCATTTCACCTAGGTTGATTTTTTTTCACTTTGAAGTATTTTGACGTTCCTTGAGGAAAACTTATTTTTGCTAAGTGGTTTTTAATTTTAGGTTTTCTTTTTTTTTTTTTTTTTTTTCGATTTTTCAATGTTTATTTAAATTATGCTTTTAGATATTTACATTGACAGACGTCTGCATATGTAATTTTCCTTATTTTTCATTAATAACATTCGTTCGACCGGCGACCCGTACTTATAACACGATCCGGTTCACAGGGCCAAATGAGTAGCCAGTCCTTGCACAACACGATATTACAAACACGTTTAATTCACGTGTATACCTTTTTTTTTACATGGTAGTCACCACTTATCAAGGCCCGGAAGACACTCGGGGATAAGGGTTATTGCGTGTACAGTAATCAATGGGATAATATCGCGTTAATCGTTAGTGATGGAGATTTGATAAAGTGTCTTACTTAAGGGGGCAGTTTATCAGGAATTTGTTTATGTTGGACTTGAAGACATCCACGTACATGCCTTCTCCACCTCGCGTATACACTCGTGCACACTAGCAAAAGTCAGGCGAACAGAAAAGAATTACTACCTACTCGCACACACTACAAGAACAAGGGAAAACAATGCAGACATATACACAATGCCGCACTGCCAAACACTCATATACGCATATTACTAACACACGCATATTTTTAAGCCATGTTTAATTCAATTTGATTGGTGAGTTCCTATCGCCAGTGTCTATAAGTAGAATCTTCCAATTTTTTTAAATCATATTCTAATATATATAAAAATTATTGCTACATATTATTCACACTATGAACATTTTGACTCGTGACTATTTAGTGAACTTTCTTGTTTGCACTGTAAACATTTTCATGATAGAAAGTAAGTTTTGTATTCTTATCTCTTGTATGAAAATGTTTTGTTATAAAATTTTCGTTTTTCTTCATTTCTTCACTTTTCATTTACAGAACTCTATTTCGGTTCTAGATAGTACTTGCTACCTGGTGATCCTTCTATTCTTTCAATGTTTCATTTATCTTCATTTTATTTTGCACACATGTACCGTAAGCATTAAACACTAGTGTTCGTAGATATAAAAGAATAATTATTATCTAACCATCATGTTCTAGATTTCATTTTCACTTTACTTCTCAACGGTGGGTTTCTATTAATTTTAACACACGTGCGCATGATCAGACGCTAATATTGAACTACGAGGGGGCGTGCAATGAGTAATGCCCCTGACCCACTTTCAGTTGTCTGATCTCGCTGAAATTTTGCATGTGCAATGATTTATATCTCTACGGGCTATGTGGCAAATCACAGCTCTGAACTAATTGTGGTTTCTGTTTTACAGGTGTTTGAACTGAGTCAGGTGTGAAATGGAGCCTGTTAAATGTCGAGCAGTGATCCGGTTTTTGTATTTGAAAGGACGCACACCACAGGAGACTTTTGATGAAATGAAAGAAATTTATGATGATAATGCCCCATCATATGACCTTGTAATTCGCTGGCATCGTGAATTAAAACATGGCCGGAAGTCTGTGGAAACAGCTCCCAGACCTGGTCGTCCCCCTTTTGCTATTGATAAGACATCTGTCCGTCAAGTTGAGGCTGCCATTTTGGAAGATCGGCGCATTACTATTCGCCAAATAGCCCAAGATGTCAAGATTAGTACAGGGTCTGTGGAAACTATCATTCATGACCATTTGCATATGCATAAGGTGTCTGCCAGATGGATTCCCAGGTAGCTCACACCATTCCAGAAGCGAGAACGCGTCGCGTGATCGAGGATGAATTTGGAGATGTGCCAAGAAGATGAGTCAACGTTTTTCAAAAGACTGATTACACAGGATGAAACCTGGGTCCATCACTTTGGTCCAGAGACCAAAGCCCAGTCAATGCAGTGGAAGCACTTGGACTCACCACCTCCAAAAAAGGCATGGGTGCAGCCCTCCGCTGGCAAGGTCATGCTCACAATCTTCTGGAACCAGGACGGAGTAGTGATGACAGATTTCCTGGCAAAGAGTACCACAATTACAGGAGCATATTATGTTTCACTTTTGAGGAAATTAAGGGAATCTATCAAAATCAAGAGACGGGGCAAGAGCAGCAAAGGTACCCTTCTTCTGAAGGACAACGCTCCGGTCCACAACTCGCATGTTGCCAGATCAGAAGCACGGGCGTGTGGTTATGAAATCATCCTCATCCTCCCTACTCTCCTGACCTTGCACCCTCTGACTTTCACCTCTTCCCAGCCATGAAGTTATTTTTGAAAGGAAAGCGCTTCCCAGATGATGCAGCCTTGATTTCTGAAGTCATGTCGTGGTTGGAGGACCAACCTGGAGGTGTTCTACAAAAACGGTCTCCAGAGAGACGATGAGAGAAATGCATAACTCTGGGTGGTTCCTATTCAGAGAAAGACTAATAATTGTGCCAAGTTTCGTTGCTCTACAGCTATGGGAAGTGGGTCAGGGGCATTACTTATTGCACGCCCCTATATATACAGGATGTCCACAAAGTCTGGCTACATTATGTAGCCATACTTTGTGGACACCCTGTATATATATATATATATATATATATATATATATATATATATATATATATATAGTGGAGAAAATAAGTGTTGTGGACACCCTGTATATATATATATATATATATATATATATATATATATATATATATATATATATATATATATATATATATATATATATATATATATTGGAGAAAATAAGTGTTGGACACATCCCATTATTCTTTATTTAACACATTTTTTATGCAGCGAATGACGCGAAAATTTAACAAAAAATAGTTACTAATTTAACAATAACAAATAACTTTAGAAATTGGAACCATTTTAATGCCTAACAAAAATTATATAATAAAAACGAGAATAGCCGGAAAAAAAGTAACTAAATTTGCGCAGTGTCCTGTGTGAACAAGGATAAGGATAATAATAAATCCCTTATCTTTCTCTCGTATTTTTTTTCTCGTTTCAGTTCGGTGTTTTTTTTTTTTTTTTTTTTTAAATTATTATTATCTTTACATTAATACCGTAGTAACTTTAACGGAGGTGTGTTATGGTTTCCAGATTATAAAGATCCTATTTAGAGGATAAAAGATTATAACAGACTACGAATATTAAATTACTAGTATATAGATACGCTAATTTTATGTTCGTAGTATGTTATCACCTGCTACCCTCTTTTATAATAAATAGGATATCCCGATCACTGAAAAGGCAACGTAAAAAAAAGAAAAGAAAACAAAAGTAATGTCGCATTTGGGCCGTATGTGAAACTAAAATATACCCTCTTGGTTGGTATTCTGGCTAGGATCCAAAGGTAGAACAGTAGAACCCCGGGATACGGTGACCCCAGGATACGGTTTTTGAAGGTTACGACCTGAAATACGATGTTTTGTCGAACCCTGGTTACGGTATTCCCCCCTTACAGTGTTATTTATAATGTTAGTTTATTATATACATGTGTATTATATGCTGCACTGTATTTTGTTTCTATTTTTTAATGCCGTATCCCGGGGTTCTACTGTATCTGGTTTGTCTAAAAATGGTATAATGATATCGTGGGGTTTCCGTTTGCGCCGGGCGTCCATACAATGGAAATAAGTTACAGACTCCTATAAGGATATTGGAGATAGACCATGTATGCTAGATATATTCTGACACTACATTAACCAGATTACTGCGATAAATACTTTTGCAGTTTTAACAAAAGGGCTACATTAATATCGCGGAGTCTCCATTCACAATGAAAGTTCACAGAATGCTCAGCATCAATATATTACACATGAAAGATGTAGTTGTGGAATGTCCACAGATCCTGCTAGTTTGCATTAATCTAGTTATTTCGCCGATATCCATATCAGCAGCTCATTATTCATGTTATATGTCATCATTTCAGCAACCGTGTATAACATTCACGTACAGATGAAAATCGCACAGTGACACGAAAAAAAAAATGCATTTTCAGTCAGGACCGACCTTAGTTATTGCGGGACCTTATACAAAACGAATTGCGCCGGGCCTTACGTAAAACGGAGCCCTGTGTGGGCAGGAATAGGGACAATAACTGAAAGTTAAGATTAAAAAAAAAAAGAACTAGCGAGGAGCCTATGAAAGCACGTGGCACACTGCGTCTCCATAGGTTGCAGTGGCCTAAGGCTGACCTTGTCCAGTGTGAGACAGGCCAACGCAAATACTATTTTAAAACTTATATGACAGATAAACGAAAATTCTATTATAAAATTTACATGTGATAGGTGAACGAACATGCTATTTTTAAACGCATGTGTGACATTTGAAGAAAATGCTATTTGAAATTTACCTTAGCTATAAATGTGCCATTCTTATTATTAGCAGTATTACTAATGATGTTCTTCCATCTCTTGCGAAGATGACCGTGATCATGCAATTGTTCTGTGGGTTCGAAGATGGCTTGTTAGACCGATTCGCGCTCTAAAGTATTTCCCACATGTTGGACACCTGCGAGATGATTCGGTAGCAAAAGTGATGACTGCCCTGTCTTTTGCAATGTCACGTTTACTCTTGCGTTCTTCATTGCGTGCAAATTCAGCAATTGTAGCCTCTTTGTGAGTTTCTGCACGCCAGGAACATCTGACTTGGGTTAGTTTTTCCCAGGAGTTAGAATACAAACTGAACTATTTGAGGGAGACCTTGAACAGTCCTCCTGTAGGTCTTTTTTTTTCCTTTGGACTGCTCGCTATAAAGGAACTGTTTTGGGAGCTTGGAACCAGACCTGTCCAACGAATTGCAATTGCTGTAACATAGTAAGTACCGACGGAAGATTTGACTAGGCTAAAAT
Organism: Euprymna scolopes; assembly: GCF_053919585.1. Classification (NCBI taxonomy): domain Eukaryota; kingdom Metazoa; phylum Mollusca; class Cephalopoda; order Sepiida; family Sepiolidae; genus Euprymna; species Euprymna scolopes. The sequence goes on from NC_136507.1 coordinate 69,579,607, forward strand.
ATCATCATCATCATCATCATCATCATCATCATCATCATCATCATCATCATCATCATCATCATCATCATCATCATCACCACCACCACCACCACCACCACCATCATCATCATCATCATCATCATCATCATCATCATCATCATCATCATCATCATCATCAGTAGTAGTAATTTTTTTACATTAAAACAAAGCAAACTATTAATATTGACAGCAACAATAACCGACCAAACCTTCTAAATTAGGATACAAATATGAAGATTTTCGGATACAGGGAAAGTAGAGAATAGTTAACAAAGCCTTTTCTCACCACCCTCATCTTAAGAATGTTTTTCTAAACAGAAACATTATTTTTATTATCAGAAATCCATTCCTAACATAGGGACGGGGTCTTGTTAAGCATTCTGTTCTTATTCCATCTTATTATTTTGTATACCAATCGTCAAATATTTTCAATTGTTTATAGAAATAAATTCAAATAGTTTGTAGAAGCAGGATTACGACCGGGTATATAAAAACCGCTGCTCGGGCAAAATCCATTCTCATTTCTCCTGGACTCTACTGGTGACGTATCGGACTGCTAGCTGCTATAAAGACAGCACGTACGCTCTCAGACAAGCACAACATGCTGGGACATAAGATTTCTATACTGTCTTTTACACACGAATACGTATATGTCTTTATACTCAGAGTTTGTGTCACATATACTCGTGAACTCAATTTTATAGCAAACATCATGTGTGTGCTTACGGACACACACTTCGGTACATAAACCGTTCCTTTCTACATACACGCACACATGTTTTAAATACTAGCGAACTCAGTTGTCTCCATGTGGCAGACTTGTATATTGAAAACATGATGCACTGGACAAAAAGTTTTCAGAAGTAAGATGCTAAATCACAAACTTCAAAACCCAGATTCATTTATTACATAAAGAAAAAGAATAAATAGTAAAATTTAATATATAGTATTTATAGCATGTTAAATATATCGTATTTATAGCATGTTTATTATATAGTATTTATAGCCTGTTTATTATATAGATTTTATAGCATGTTTATTATATAGTATTTATAGCATGTTTAATATATAGTATTTATAGCCTGTTTATTATATAGATTTTATAGCATGTTTATTATATAGTATTCATAACCTGTTTATCATATAGTACTTATAGCATGTTTATTATATAGTATTTATAGCATGTTTATTATATAGTATTTATAGCATGTTTATAATATAGTATTTATAGCATGTTTATTATATAGTATTTATAGCATGTTTATTATATAGCATTTATAGCATGTTTATTATATAGTATTTATAGTATGTTTATCGCATAGTATTTATAGCATGCTTATTATATAGTATTTATAGCATGTTTATCATATAGTATTTATATCATGTTTATTATATAGTATTTATAGCATGTTTATTATATAGTATTTATAGCATGTTTATCGCATAGTATTTATAGCATGGTAATTATATAGTATTTATAGCATGTTTATCATATAGTATTTATATCATGTTTATTATATGGTATTTATAGCATGTTTATCATATAGTATTTATAGCATAATTATTATATAGATTTTATAGCATGTTTATTATATAGTATTTATAGCACGTTTATTATATAGTATTTATAGCATGTTTATCATATAGTATTTATAGCATGTTTATTATATGGTATTTATAGCATGTTTATCATATAGTATTTATAGCATGTTTAATATATAGTATTTATAGCATGTTTATAATATAGTATTTATAGCATGTTTATTATATAGTATTTATAGCATGTTTATTATATGGTATTTATAGCATGTTTAATATATAGTATTTATAGAATGTTTATCATATAGTATTTATAGCATGTTTAATATATAGTATTTATATCATGTTTAATATATAGTATTTATAGCATGTGTAATATATAGTATTTATAGAATGTTTATCATATAGTATTAATAGCATGTTTATTATATATCATTTATAGCATGTTTAATATGTAGTATTTATAGCATGTTTATCATATAGTATTTATAGCCTGTTTATTATATAGTATTTATAGCATGTTTATCACATAGTATTTATAGAATGTTTAATATATAGTATTTATAGCATGTTTATTATATAGTATTTATAGCATGTTTATTATATAGTATTTATAGCATGTTTATTATATGGTATTTATAGCATGTTTATCATATAGTATTTATAGCATGTTTATCATATGGTATTTATAGCATGTTTATCATATAGTATTTATAGCATGTTTATCATATAGTATTTATATCATGTTTAATATATAGTATTTATAGAATGTTTATCATATAGTATTTATAGCATGTTTAATATATAGTATTTCTAGCATGTTTAATATATAGTATTTATATCATGTGTAATATATAGTATTTATAGCATGTGTAATATATAGTATTTATAGAATGTTTATCATATAGTATTAATAGCATATTTATTATATATCATTTATAGCATGTTTAATATGTAGTATTTATAGCATGTTTAATATATAGTATTTATAGCATGTTTAATATATAGTATTTATAGCATGTTTAATATATAGTATTTATAGCATGTTTAATATATAGTATTTATAGCATGTTTATTATATATCATTAATAGCATGTTTAATATGTAGTATTTATAGCATGTTTATTATATATCATTTATAGCATGTTTAATATGTAGTATTTATAGCATGTTTATTATATCGTATTTACAGCATGTTTAATATATAGTATTTATAGCATGTTTAATATATAGTATTTATAGCATGTTTAATATATAGTATTTATAGCATGTTTAATATATAGTGTTTATAGCATGTTTATTATATATCATTAATATCATGTTTAATATATAGTATTTATAGCATGTTTAATATACAGTATTTATAGCATGTTTATCATATAGTATTAATAGCATGTTTATTATATATCATTTATAGCATGTTTATCACATAGTATTTATAGCGCGTTTATCATATAGTATTTATAGCATGTTTATTATATATAATTTATAACATGTTTATCATATAGTATTTATACCATGTTTATTATATGGTATTTATAGCATGTTTATCATATAGTATTTATAGCATTTTTAATATATCGTATTTATAGCATGTTTATTATATGGTATTTATAGCATGTTTATCATATAGCATGTTTATCATTAAGTATTTATATCATGTTTAATATATAGTATTTATAGAATGTTTATCATATAGTATTTATAGCATGTTTAATATATAGTATTTATATCATGTTTAATATATAGTATTTATAGCATGTGTAATATATAGTATTTATAAAATGTTTATCATATAGTATAAATAGCATGTTTATTATATATCATTTATATCATGTTTAATATGTAGTATTTATAGCATGTTTAATATATAGTATTTATAGCATGTTTAATATATAGTATTTATAGCATGTTTAATATATAGTATTTATAGCATGTTTATTATATATCATTAATAGCATGTTTAATATGTAGTATTTATAGCATGTTTATTATATATCATTTATAGCATGTTTATTACATTGTATTTACAGCATGTTTAATATATAGTATTTATAGCATGTTTAATATATAGTATTTATAGCATGTTTAATATATAGTATTTATAGCATGTTTAATATATAGTATTTATAGCATGTTTATTATATATCATTAATATCATGTTAATATATAGTATTTATAGCATGTTTAATATATAGTATTTATAGCATGTTTATCATATAGTATTTATAGCATGTTTATTATATATCATATATAGCATGTTTATCACATAGTATTTATAGCGCGTTTATCATATAGTATTTATAGCATGTTTATTATATATCATTTATAGCATGTTTATCACATAGTATTTATAGCATATTTAATATATAGTATTTATAGCATGTTTATTATATAGTATTTATAGAATGTTTATCATATAGTATTTATAGCATGTTTATTATATAGTATTTATAGCATGTTTATCATATAGTATTTATAGCATGTTTATTATATATCATTTATAGCATGTGTAATATATATTATTTATAGTATGTTTAATATATAGTATTTATAGCATGTTTATTATATAGTATCTATAGCATGTTTATTATATAGAAATTATAGCACGTTTATCATACAGTATTTATATCATGTTTATTATATAGTATTTATAGCATGTTTATCACATAGTATTTATAGCATGTTTATTATATAGTATTTGTAGCATGTTTATTACATAATATTTATAACATGCTTATCATATACTATTTATAGCATGTTTAATATATAGTATTTATAGAATGTTTATTATATAGTATTTATAGCATGTCTATCATATAGTATTTATAGCATGTTTATCACATAATATTTATAGCATGTTTATTATATAGTATTTATAGCATGTTTATTATATAGTATTTATAGCATGTTTATTATATAGCATTTATGTCATGTTTATCACATAGTATTTATAGCATATTTATTATATAGTGTTCATAGCATGTTTATTACATAATATTTAAAGCATGTTTATCATATAGTATTTATAGCATGTTTTTCATATAGTATTTATAGCACGTTTATTATATAGTATTTATAGCATGTTTAATATATAGTATTTATAGCATGTTTATCATATAGTATTTATAGCATGTTTATCACATATTATTTATAGCCTGTTTATTATATAGTATTTATAGCATGTTTATCATATAGTATTTATAGCATGTTTATTATATAGTATTTATAGCATGCTTATCATATAGTATTTATAGCATGTTTATTATATAGTATTAATAGCATGTTTATTATATAGTATTTATAGCATGTTTATTACATAGTATTTATAGAATGTTTATTACATAATATTTATAGAATGTTTATCATATAGTATTTATAGCATGTTTATCATATAGTATTTATAGCATGTTTATCATATTGTATTTATAGCCTGTTTATCACATAGTATTTATAGCATGTTTATTATATAGTATTTATAGCATGTTTATTACATAACATTTATAGAATGTTTATCACATAGTATTTATAGCATGTTTATCATATAGTATTTATAGTATGTTTAATATATAGTATTTATAGCATGTTTATTATATAGTATTTATACCATGTTTTTTTATATAGTATTTATAGCATGTTTATCACATAGTATTTATAGAATGTTTAATATATAGTATTTATAGCATATTAAATACATAGTATTCATAGCATATTTTATATAAAATATTTATAGCATGTTTATTATATATTATCAACTAGCCTAGGTGTCCGGCGTTGCCTGCGTGTTTAGAGGTGTGTGTTGAGCAAAAAAAAAAACCGACAAAAACAAATCGTAGTAGGGCAGGCAGACTCGAACCCGTACCGCGAAGGAGAAAAAGAACGTGAAAAAACGTGACGTCTTTGCTGTTGCACCAATCGCAAAACCGGAAGTGGCGAACGTCAAAACTAAGGTAGGTCAATCGAACAGAAGGGATGAGTCATCGATTGCTTTCAGCAAATACCAAAAATAAAACAAGCAGTAAGTTCATTATGTTTGACATTTAATGTTATTATCCGAACTCTTTGAAAAAGCACTTAAATTAGCGGAAAAATAAACAAATATTACTCAATATATAAAGAAATAAATATTATAAAATTAGCGAGAAGGATCTTAATAAAATACGATATTTTATTATATAGACAAGAATGGATAAAAATAAAAATTTTAATATTACAATGGGATCGCCGGATTCCCCGTTACTGACTTAGTTTGAATGTACATATAAAAATAAATTAATAAAAAAATGCCAGGTTTAAAGGGAAGCGCTTTATAGAAATAACGCGTTATTTTTAGTCAATTCAAGTAACAGACTATTAGAAAAAAATAGAAAGAAATTAAACTATTCTTTAGTGAACTTAAGTTAGAAATATTAATAGACTGTAATTATAAAATGTTAAATATCTTGGATATGACCCTAAATCGTAATGACAATGCATATGAACCATATCACAAACCAAATACTATTTTATATAGATTATAAATCTAATCATTCTAAATGTATGAAAAAAAAAGGATTTATCTCCAGTATATAGAAAAAATAACTAAATTATCACAAAATGATATATATTTGATAAAAATAAAGATTACTGTAATGAAGCTTTAACTCGATCAGGGTATCATGGTAAGATTAAGTACATTAAAGATTTCGATGAAAGATAATAAGATTAATCACATAATATCATATAACATGGCAATGAATAAAAAGGTAAAAAATAAAGTTATATATAAAACTATTAAGAATAACGTTAATAATGATAAACCGATTCATAATACTAAAATGCACCTATGAATAAGAAAAATAGGTGTAAAATGTAAGTCTGGTTTAATCCACTTTATAGTGAACATATACAAAACAATATCCCCCGAGAATTTTACAAAATAATAGATAAAAATGCCTCCCCGCTAATAAATTAAGTAAAATAATAAATAAAAATATAGTTAGCATTCAAAGCTGGCGACGTTACCACTGTACCAACGTGACACGCGCATGAACTAATTAAAAATAAACTAAGATGAATGTACAAAATGTATAACAATTTTTCAATTTTGGCCCATTTTTGACCCCTTAAAATATTTTTAACCGGCTAAAACCCATAAAAGAACAGGCCGCAAAAAATCCAATCATTTGAGGCCCCTAGCGCCGCTCTGCGACTTTTAGTTTCGGAAGAGATAGAATTTGAAAATATGGATACAGACAGACAGATATAGTGAGTTTTATAAATTAGACTAGGGGGGGGGGAGGGGAGCGCCCGGCTTTGCCTGGGTATAAAATACGCTTAAATATGATATTTTAATTTGTCCAGATTTCGTATATATTATCATAGAGTTGTGATTTCAAAAGCTTAAAAATAAGTATTTGGATGTCATCATCTAGAATCGAAACCGAAAGCAAAACTATGACATTCAAAGCTGATGACGTAACCACTGTACCAACGTGACACGCATACAGACTGATTAAAAATTAAGAATTAAAAATAAACTATGATGAATGTACAAAATGTATAACGATTTTTTTTCAATTTTAACCCAGTTTTGACCCCTTACAAACAATTTTAACCATTTTTGACCCCTTAAAAACTATTTTAACCATCTTTGACCCCTTAAAAACAATTTAAACCATCTTTGACCCCTGAAAAACAATTTTAACCAGCTAAAGACCCATAAAAGAACAGTCCGTAAAAAAATCCAATCATTTGAGTCTCCTAGCGTGTTTTTGCGACTTTGCGACATTTCGGAGGAGATAGATTTTGAAAATATGGAGACAGATAGACAGACATATAGGCTTTTATATATTAGATTTTTTATTTAGTTAAATCTAATGTTTTTATCTCATATCAATTTATAAAAAAAAACTTCGATAGTTAAAAAAAAAATTGTTCTGAACATTTACGAGATTTGATCTGTTGAAAAGTCAAAAGCTTTGCAATAATCACGCAATGAAGAAACTACCAAGTGGCTACATCATCACAGGTGCAACCCTGGAATCGGAAAATCGGAATTGCCAGTTCCCCGGTGGCAACATCTTCACAGCTTATTGAGTATTTAATTGAGTTGTTGACAGCGCGAAGCATCGCACCAAAAGACCCTGTTTACAAGATGGCGCTAGATTCGAGTTACGGACTGTGCTCAGTTATCAATCAAGAACAAAACCGTCTTATGGTGCGTTAATTTAATCGGGTTGTTTTGTTTTACGGCATATCAACCCTTTTCGGGTTATTTGATGCTAAATCCGGTAATTTGGACAAACAAACAAACAAAACAAAAAGTGTTTTTCAAGTTGTTTATATCTCCAAATATTTATTCATGGTGTTTGGCTTGGTTGTTTTACGGCATATCAACCCCTTTTGGGTTAGTTAATACCAAATCCCGTAATTAAAAAAAAAAAAAAAAAAAAAAAAAAAATCAACAAAAAACAAAAAGTGTTTTTATGTTTCAAAGTGTTTATTTCTTCAAATATTCATTCATTGTGTTTAGTTTAGTTGATTTGGAGAGAAAATAATTGTTGTTTTAGGTTTAGCTTTGCAAAACACGATTTAGTTTTGCAAAGGGAGATGAAAAAAAGCAATAAAACTAATGTTTGGTATATTTTAGACTATGAAACAACTCTACTAGCAAACTGAGACAATTTGATTCGATAGCACCCAAATTTAATCTAGACGTATAATGATTAAGACGGCATTTCGAATTGAGTTGTGACAGAGCGACAGGACGACGGATAAAACCTCATATAGAGACACATCTGCAGATTGAAGAATTTAATGTTTATTTTGGTCGTATTCGTCGGTATCGCAGTCACATAAGTGCATGCGATTAAATGCTTAACGACACTGACTGAAAATCTGGGTGTACCATGTAAGAATCCAGTTTTTTTCCACATAAACATTTTCACCAAACCCACCCTTGACCTTATGTCTAATCTCCTGGAGAGCAGATAAATAATGCTCATGCGGAGGTTTTCCTCGGCATCAAACGCGACAGAGTCGAGAACATTACTTAAAGGTCTTTTCTCCTGTTGACTGTATTATGGTACTTATCGTGTACAGTTCTAGGAGGTCCACACTTTCATGTTTTGCTTTCTCATTTTAAGATAATTTATGGCTAATCGCCTGATGCATCCCTAACGATGAATGCCGATGTAGCTTCCCGGGCATTTCTTGCAGGCCAGACTGCTCTCCATCTAGAGCTCTAGCTGTACAATCCCACTTCCTTACACTTGTATCACATTTTTCCTATGTAGAAGGAAAATAAATAAGGCAGTCTCACGGGGATTTCCTGTGTCCGACTGTCTGACTCTCATTCCGCAAAGGCTAGGTTGTACATAGCAATCGAGGGTACCTCTTCGACAAACAATCTGACAGAGTTTGAGCCATTTTGGAGTTAGGTAATGTTGCTTTTATCGATATGAGGTGTGCTTCTCTGCAGTTCTATGAGACAAATCATTCTTGGAAAGGTGGTCAATATGGCTGATTGCCGGGGAATATCGACTGGGTTTCTCAGGTATTTTGTTAAACCAGAGTGCATTTCCTTTAGTGCGTTGACTTTTCAATCTTCACCTGACCTTGAGTCTAACTTTTTAACGAAGTAATTAATTTCAGAGTGTAGTATCTGTTCTGTCTTCGGTCAGCGAAGAAGAATCATTCTTAGAAAGGTGGTCAATATGACTGATTGCCGGGGAATGTCGACTGGGCTGCTAAGCATTTTGTTAAGCCAAAGTGCATTTCCTCTGACCTCGAGTCTAACTTTTTAATGAAGTAATTAATTTCATAGTGTAATATCTGTTCTGTCCTCGGTTAGCGAAGAAGAATCATTCTTGGAAAGATGATCAATATGGCTGATTGCTGGGGAATGTCGGCTGGGCTGCTCAGACATTTTGTTAAGCCAGAGCGCATTTCCTTTCGTGCGTTGACTTTTCAATTTTCACCTGACATTGAGTATAACTTTTTAACGAAGTAATTAATATCAGAGTGTATTTGCTCTGTCCTCGGTCAGCGAAGAAGAAATCCTTCTCCTCCGATACCGTTTAAATTTTTTGTACAGAGTACATCTTTTTACGAAGTTGTATTTGCCATACATTAACAACGACATTGTCTCCAACTCTCTTCTCGTATGTAAACAGCAACTTCCATCCAGCGTCTGTCCTGGATGCATGTCCAACCGGTGAGATGTACGCACGGCCGCAGATGATGCATGTAAAGATCTGTTTCGTTGATATTGTTGATATGGTGACGTCTATCCCCTTTCTTGTCAGACATGTGCTCACATATCAGCAGCATTTTGAATACGCCCACGCATGTCTATTATTTGGTCGGCTGATCCGTATGTAATGACCCGCTAGATAAACGCTTAAACGTCTCTCGGTATGATCTAGTCATATTACATTGTTAAACAGTCATTAAAAATTACCAGTTTAAACCATCTTAATTTAAGTTTTAAATTAAAATGATTTAAACTTCATTGTCATTCCACTGTGATAGGCAGGTGTTGCGTTCGTGGACTTGTGAACGCCCGGATGTTGACCATTTCACAAGCAAACGGAGCAGCCATTGGTGAGCGGTTATTGCGGCGCCAAGTTTGTACTGAAGCCCACAAATATGAGCTATTCCTTATTTTGCACGGAGTACGTTCACAAACGCATTAAAAAAAAAAAAAAATTCTCGAAGCGGTTGCTATCAATTTACGACAACTGTCTCCGTGCAAGTAAAAAACATAGACCCACGTTTGGAGCTTCTGGGTATACATTAAGAATAGGTATGTGCATATATATATATATATATATATATATATATATATATATATATATATATATATATATATATACTCCTATCAATTCGTTTTTCTTTTGTGTGTATTGATATTCATATTAAACACCCTCTTCTCTATTTATTTAAAAGAAAATGCAATTTTCTTATATCTTGGTTGTGGAATTGCATTCAGTAGCAAAAGATTTAGCTAATTTGCATATTCTTTTAAACATTCATTTTAATTAATTTCTTATTAGTTGCTTCGATTTTCTAATGGAATAATCATATTTAGTTAACTATGACGTGTAATTAAATTCATGCAGACATTCTACATGATTTATAATTGCATAATATTTGCGTAAAAACTTTATAGTAAACACAAAATTGTTTCCATATATATTTATGTATACATATATATTTTTGTTTAACAAATTTTGCCTACCTAACTCCTCCTAGAGTTTTTGGTCTACAGACATGAAACTTCATATATAAGGTATTTGAATCCATGCAAAACTTTGTATTTGGGTTTTAGCCCAGAAAAATCGATGCAAAAGTGTGAAAATCAAAAAAAAAAAAAACGAAATTTACCAGGTGAAGGTCGAATGCCGGCATTACGAATGCATAACTTAGTAGCTATTGGTTCATGTTTTAATTTTTAGCCCTACAGTAGACGTGTTTTCACAATCCAGTCATTGACGGCAGAGGCAAAATAAATCGAGAGCTGAACGTTTTGGTTTCAATTCTCGGTGGTGACGCATGAGTATTTTATTTTAATACTTTTTAAATCATTACTATATATTGCATTCAATCTATCTATCTATCTATCTATCTATAAAAGTGAACGTGTCTGTGTGTCTGCGTACATTTCCCTACCCAATAACTCTTTCAATTTTTTAGTCTACAGACTCGAAATTTGATATACAGGGTACAGAGATTTGGGAAAATCTTTGTAATCGGTTTTCGGCCAGAAATTTATCTGTTAAAGGGTCAGAGTTCAACGATTTGACCTTTGAGAACTCTATCAAACTCCTCTGACAATTTTGGATCTAAACACTTGACATTTTAGATATTGGTTCCTTGGACATGGATCTAACTTAATAACTTGTTTTGAACCCAAAACAATAAATGTTAAGGGGTAATAATAGGGGTCAAAGTTAAAAAAAATTGACGCTTTTTTTTTGCTCAGCATACACCTCCAAACACCCGGGCAACGCCGGGATGAAATGCTAGTATATCTATAAAAATGAACGTGCCCGTGTACCTGTGTGTCTATTGTGTGTCTGTGTGCGTACATTTCCCTACGCAATAACTCTGTCAATTTTCAGTCTATAGACTCGAAATTTGATATACAGGGTGCTGAGATTTGGGAAAATCTATGTGATCGGTTTTCGCCCAGAAATTTGGCGATTAAAAGGTCAAAGTTCAACGATTTGACCTTTGAGAACTCTATCAAACTCCTCCGACAATTTGGGGGCTAAACAATTGAAATTTTAGATATAGGTTCCTTGGACTTGGATCTAACTTAATAACTAGATTTGAGCGCAAAACAATAAATATTAAGGAGTCATAATATGGGACAAATTTAAAACAATTGACCTTTTCCTTTCTTTTTTTTTTTTTTGCTAAGCGTACACCTCCAAACACCCGGGCAACGTCGGGCTGAAATGCTAGTCTATATATCTATAAAAGTGAAAGTGTCTGTCTGTCTGTGTGTCTGTTGTGTGTCTGTGTGTGTGTGTGCATTTCCCTACGCAATAACTCTTTCAATTTTTAGTCTACAGACTCGAAATTTGATATACAGGGTACTGAAATTTGGGAAAATCTATGTGATCGGTTTTCGGCCAGAAATTTGGCTTTTAAGGGGTCAAAGTTCAACGATTTGACCTTTGAGAACTTTACTAATCTCCTCCGACAATTTTGGGTCTAAACACTTGAAATTTTAGATGTACGTTCCTTGGACATGGATCTAACTTAATAACTTGATTAGAGCCCTAAACAATAAATGTTAAGGGATTATAATAGGGGTCAATTGACATGTCTCTTCAGAGTTCAAGTACTCTCTCGCTGGTAATCACGCTGTGTTATTGTAACAAGCATATACCGTTTATATATCGCTTCCGGACTTTCCCTGGAATCTGAGGGACACAAAAATACCCACTGATGAGACTCTGTTCGGTGTCTGTAATACTTTTGTTTCTGAAATTATAAGGGCTAACATTTACAGGATGATGACCAGGTCCCTCATGCTGGCCACCCAGGGAGCACCTGCCGGTCATGACACCTAGATCTTTCTTCTGGGTCCCACTGTGTGCAGTATGTATTTGAAACATTTTTCATATTGTGGTGTTAGTGGCAACACCAAACCCAGGATTATTTTACCTGATGTTTTGTCACAGGGATAGTATTTACCTCTTCATTACATAGGAGGCAAGGTGTGCTATCACATATACATAAAATACACGGACAGATATTAACAGATAGTGCATGATAAACACAACTAAGTTTTGTACTTAGTATCAGTTCTCATGAACTCTTTATTTATAAGGGATGTTCGAAGATACATCCTCTTCCAAATAAAATTAATAATTTTGCATGAAACCAGTTCGCAGTGTTGGTATTATTATTTACTCAATAGGAGACGTCACACAGGCCATCATCAAAGATTTCTCTTTGAGAACAACTTGTGGTGTTCTCTGGATTCTGAGTGACAACAAGTCTCCCCAGATTTCCAGTATTCTCCACCTCTTTCGATAACCTATGCAGATGAATTTGTGTCATCGCAATACCGCACACCATTGATTTCTCGTTAGTAGCAACCATTGGTCTTCACTGGAATTTAGATGCCAATATCCCTCTCCAAAGTCAAAGTCCTTTTTGAACTCATCCAGCGGAGGTCTGGTTGGTGCTTTCTTTTCTCGGTCTTTCCATCCTCCTTTATTATTATTATTATTATTATTATTATTATTATTATTATTATTATTATTTATACTCATTAGGAGTTGTTACACAGGACATCACTAGGGATTACCCACTGATAATAACCGGTGGTGTTTCCTGGAGTCTGGGTGACAACAATCTCCCAAGATTTCCAGTACTCTCCACATCTCTCGATAACCTTTGCAAATGACTTTGCGTCATTGCAACATCCGCTTCCCACTGATTTCTCGATGGCAACGACATACTGGTCTCCACTGGAAATTAAGTGACAATAAGCCCCCCCTAAGGTCCCAATACTTCTAACCCTAATCCAGCGAAGGCCTTGTTAGTGCTTTCCCTTCTCTGTCTTTCTATTCTTCTTGACCCTTCGCGACTATTTTGCTTGATATTACTCAGGACTGATAACCCTTTATTAAAATTCAAATTTAATTTTCCTGTATTATTATTATTATTATTATTATTATTATTATTATTATTATTATTATTAGTAGTAGTAGTAGTAGTAGTAGTGGTGTTATATGATAAGGGCTGTCCCCTTTTCATGTAAGTATAAAAATAGAGAGATTTAGTTAAAATGAAAATGAAATAGAATAGACGAAATTCGAACCTCATAATTTAGGTTTAGAAATAGATTACGAGAGAGAATTAGCAAATGGAATGTAAAAAAAAAAAACATTGTTAAGCTTAGAGATAAAATAGTTTTAAGAAAAGAATGTGCATTGTCAATTCTGTTATGAAATTCAATTGAAGAATACAACTATAAGATAATTTAATAGACATGTTTTTAACATATTGGAAATATAGGTTACTGGGGATATAGGTTAAAATTCCTTTTGTAAACAAAGGAAAAAGTTTTGGACACGCATTTCCAGAACACGTGAAAGAAGACACATGTTTTAACATGTGTATGACGTCATGGAAAATGGAAAAGTTCTCGATATAATTAGAAACTTTAGAGTTAAGCGGAGAGAGGCTGGGAGAGAGTCAGAGGGAGTCTGAGGACGACAGACGATAGTCTGGAGTTGGGAGTCGAACATCTAGAAGCGAGACGGTCACCTTTGAAACATAGAATATGAAACTTTGAATTCCTGAAAGCAAAGCCACCGGCCAGTCCATGAAAATAAACCCATCATGTGTTTTTATAAACGTCGTCTTTGTGTTGTAATTCTACCAAAAAGGTAAAGTGCAAATTGTCATTATATGTCTTCTATATCATGTGTTTTAAAATGTCTTTACATACACCATGTCTCAACACTCAAAGAGCTTCTACACTTCTAAGTATGAACATTTAATATATATGAATCTCGTCAGAACACGAACACACAACAACATCACTTGTAATAAGACTCTCTCTTAATAAGACTCTCTAACATGCACTTTTAATAACAACAATAACAACAACAAGAAAAGAATAATCATAATAATAATGATGAACAATATATAACAGTAGTAGTATTAATAGTAGTAGTATTAATAGTAGCATTAGTATTAGTATTATTAGTAGTAGTATTAGTAGTAGTAGTAGTAGTGCACGTTTCCACAGATGCACAACCATATTGACTATTAAGGGGGTCGATTTGATCGATTATTATTTTAAATTTTCAAAATAGAAATTAAATTTAATTTGAATTGGATTTAAGTGAAAATAAAATGTCATATGCGTATATCTCTCTGTACCGTCGCCTCCCTCGCCATCGATGAGATCGTTCCGCATTTGTACTCTTGTTTATTCCCGCGCAACATTCCCGCTTTATTACGCCATGGGACCCATCAAACATGTCGGAAGTTAAATTTTTGTCTTGCTGTTTTTTATTGTGAATCAGAACGCTGTCCGCTGAATTAATGGCTCGCCAGAGACCAACATCATGGTTAATTATCTTAAAAGAAGAAATAATTGACGGAGAAGTGCCCGATGATGATAGAGAAGTAGAAGATGGGTAATAATAATAATAATAATAATAATAAGAAGAAGAAGAAGAAGAAGAAGAAGAAGAAAAAGAATAAGAAGGAGGAGGAGAAGAAGAAAAAGAAAAAGAAAAAGAAGAAAAAGAAAAACAACAACAACAACAAGGAAAGAAACAGACAAATTGTAGAATTTGCCATCACAGCAGTTCAAAAAGTGAAGCTGAAAGAGACGGGAAAACGAAACGAATATACGGAATTTGACAATTTTGAACAATGCCAAATAATATAAAGATAAAAAACTATGAGAAATCGAAATTACGAGGAGAACTGAGATAATGTAACAAACAGTAATGCGGAAAACGGCTGAAATCTTAAGGAAAACCCTGGAATGCGGAAACCACTTGAGCTACAAACGTTAACCAATCAGATAGAAACTACAACTGAAGTAAAAAAAAAAAGGAAAGAGGAACCAAAACAACTTAAACTTAAAAACTGTGTTAACTACCCCCTCCCCCCCCCAAAAAAAAAACGTTGTATAGTCTTGTCATTGACTGGCACCACACCAAATAATAAAGGAAGGTTGAGAAGGGCAAAAAGACTAGGAGAGAGCACTACCATAACTTGCGATGGATGAGTGTAAAGAGGACTGGTACCTCGGGAGAGGCTTGAATGGGTACTTGGGGGAGGCTTATTGCCATTCCAATTCCAGTGATGACAAATGCAAGCGAGAA
Organism: Euprymna scolopes; assembly: GCF_053919585.1. Taxonomy (NCBI): domain Eukaryota; kingdom Metazoa; phylum Mollusca; class Cephalopoda; order Sepiida; family Sepiolidae; genus Euprymna; species Euprymna scolopes. The sequence continues at coordinate 69,595,518 of NC_136507.1, forward strand.
GTCAATGACAAGCGGGTGTTGCGATGATGCAATGTTACGAACAGATGTGGCGAGTATTGGAAATCTGAGAAGACTTTTGCCACCTGGATTCCAGGAAACACTATCGGCTGTTGTCTGATGGTAACCTGTCTGCAAAAAGCCATGTGTGAATCTGAAATATTAAGAAAAACCGTTGAATGCAGAGACTAATACATGAACCACATGCGCGAGCCAGACGAGCTACCGCAGAGACAAAACACGAAACGTTACATGAAACCAAGAACATTGAAGCTGCATATCTATAAGTTCTCCATCCCCTCTCCCAATTACCCAATCACCGCTCCCCCTCAAGAATGATGCCAAATAGTCGAGAAGGCTCAAGGAGGATGAAAAGACTGAGGAGAGAGCACTGACCAGATCTCCGCTGGACAAATGCCAAAAGAACTGGTATTTTGGGGAGGCTTATTGCCACTCAAACTCCAGTGGAGACCAATGACCGCTGCTGGCGAGAAATCGATGGTAAGCGGCTGTTGCGATAATGTAAATTCATTTGCAAATGTTATCGAAAGAGGTGGAGAGTACTGGAAATCTGGGGAGACTTGTTGTCATTCAGCTTCCAGGGAACACCACAGGTTGTTCTCAAGGAGAAATTCTTTAGGACCTGTGTGAAAGCTCATCGTGAACCAATAATAATAATAATAATAATAATAATAATAATAATAATAATAATAATAATAACCAATCACGTTTCCGAATTTTTGAGATCTATTATCATTTAGATCTTTCGGACTACTATTCTCACCTTGAGGGTCATTTTCATAAGGTTTACACTACAGCAAGCTATTACACTTATAGGGCCTCCATAAGATTCGTAAAGACGGTATTCCATTAAGGCCCATTGTCAGCACCCGAGGTTCAGCATGCCATCCATTGAACTGATTCCTGGTAAATATAATTACCCCAATCATAAGCAAATTTCCATCGTACTTTAAGAATTCAGCTTACTCCGTGGAAAAAATAAACAATGATCCAACTCATTCCAACCAAATGGTGAGTCTAATTGTAGTGAGTCTGTTCATGAAAGTATTCACTGATGAAACAATGGTACATGATAAGCTGACTTCGGATGCTTCACTGATGAAGCGCATTTACATCCCAATTGACAATATAATGGAGATGTTGACCTTCTGTGTAGACACTACATAAATATCGATCGGAGGAAAGTGGCCGATGAGATCACCATTGTCCCCTGAAATGGCCAATGTATACATGGAATACTTTGACGAAATGTCGTTAGGATCAACACCACTAAAACCACCAATGTGGTTGCGATATATGGATTAAACATTTATACCCTGGCCCCACCAGAAAGATGTTCAAACCATTACTAGACCATGTGAACTCTATCCATCCGTCTATTCAGTTCATGATGAAAAAAAACTATAGCAAACTATCGTTTTTAGATATGCTGATAACCCGCACTGGTCAGGGGTTTATGTTATGACGAGATCCCTGGCGACACCAGATGGTCTTGCTTTTCAAATAGAGGAAGAGAAGATGGGAGAGGATGAGGTATAGTTAGGGGTGAGCCATGCTGACTCTTGGTCAAGGAAAAACAGATGTTATGAGATTTCTGTCCACCAGAGAGAAATAGTATCTTTTTCAACGAAAAGAAAATATAAAATCTGATAATAGGATTCGTGGAACAAGAGATTGTTTTTCTAGTTGGATTTGGTAAAAATGAATTTTAACTACTAATTGAGTGAGACAGGTACAATGACTTGGGTTCGAAAGGTCTGCTTTGGTGTCTGGGAGATGTTGTCATTTGGGTCCACCTGTTGTATTTAACTACCAGACCACCAAGCCAAGTGATAAGTTAGTTGGACAGATAAATAAATAAATTGAACCTAGGGAGAGATATGGTCATTAATGAGGGAGAAGGTTCGGGACAAAAGAAAGAGAGAAGGGGAGTAAATTAATAGGGAACGAAGAGAAAGAGAGAAAGGGAAGAGAAAAGAAAGAATAACTCCAAAAAGGTAGAGGGAGGAATTTCTGATTTGATAAAAACGAATGTTTTTTTTAGAGTTAGAGTCCTTTTTACTGGCTGGCATTCGAGGCGTCCACATCGCTCTCACCCCGCCTGGGGGGGGGGAGCAAAACCCTCATAAGAGCTAAGTTGAAAATCTCTTGTTCTTAGCTGGGAAATTAACTAGATGAACTTAAGTTATACAACCTGCATCATGAAGCTTGGATCAAAGAAATCGACTATAAACAAGTGTAAAACGATTTATGAATAATTATTTTGTTTCGTTATATAAAAATGTCCCAGAGTTTTTCTTTCTTTCTCGATTGCCGGCCTGAATGAAGATGCAGTTTATTTCAGGTATGCCCTGACGCCAGATGATGAAAGAGATAGACTGGATCCAGCACGAAGCCAGAGTGACGGCCGAAATCGACAATGTTGCCACACGGACTTAGGGTTATGCACATTTCGCGTGCCCTGAGCAGCAAAAGGATATTTTCCAGTGACCAATGAGAGTCTGGTCACCCTTGAGGGGTCCACCACTAGACAAGTAAGAATGTAGCCCTGCTGGGTTGCATCTATGGTCCTGTGAGCTGGGAGCGACGAACACGGCCAGAAGTACATCATAAGTATGCTCCCGTGAACCAGGATAGCGACGGATATCGGACAGAGAGGGTGTTAGGGTTATAATGTCACCTGTATATCAAATGCCAACTTTCAACTGGGCAATAGCTAAAGTTCAACTCCAACCATCCATATAAAATAAAGAAAGGGATCGTCCGTGGCTTACAAGCCGAGCAAAAGCAGTATGTAGTCACAGCAATGCATATCAAGGGGAGATATAGAGTTCAATAGAAACCCTTCACAGAAACAACTATTCGGAGAGAATGACAACAGCTCCAAGAAATCTGAACCAGAAACAAAAGGACACCATCTGAAAACTCACGACAGTTTATATACTATACGTGAAAGACTTATCAAAAAAAAAAAAAAAAATTCGAAGAAGATGTAATCCATATGACATCAAGAGAGTATCCAGGAGTGATTCGACTCTCCTGAAACATCTTGCGCGAATTAAGCATTCTACAGAAAAGATCATGACTAAGAACTGTGTGTATGAAATCCAATGTAAATGTGGAAAGCTATACAAAGGCAAGACATGTCGTCCACTAAAATTAGGATTAAAAGAACACCAAAAAGCCGTAATACGCGGAGAGATGGAAAAATAAGGTATGTCTAACAATATTTGGGGTGAAAAGGTAACCATTTACCTATGTGGGACGAAGTAAAAATTCTAGATAGAGAAGAACAGTAGAAAGTAAGACGAATGAAAGAAGCAGTACACATAGTGGGTGGCGATCAATTATTAATAAGTAGATAACCTAGTATAGAATTTGACAGGATATGGGAACCGTTAATTATAAATAATCTATCTATCTATCTATCTATCTATCTATCTATCTATCTATCTATCAAACTATTGTTGGTCCTGGATATGACCTTAAACTATATCCAGTGGTGAGGCTCCAGCTTGCGGGCTTTGGGGAGTGTGGAGCCACCCTTTAATTGCCATTGCTTCCAGATCCACTCTGACCCGGAGTGGTAGTACCTGTTAGGGTTCCAACTACGGGTTAAATAGAAACCGATTTGAAAACAACAAATATATTCTATTAAACAATTTTTTTCCAAAATTTTTGGATTCGCTATTTAATAAACTGAAAAGGGTTGATATGCCGTAAAACAAAAACCAACCAACCAACCAACCAACCAACCAACCAACCAACCAACCAAACTATTATTATATAAAAGGAACTTTGTCTGTGTGTGTTCGTTCCCTATAGACTTTGCAACAGCTAAGCCGATTTTTATGAAATTTCAAACAAATATATTTTATGTATCTGGCAGTGTCTTAGACAGGTTTTGTAATTGAAGGTACCAATAATCGAAAAACTCCGATGAAAGAAGGAACAGGAAATTTTAACCAAAATTAACACCTTATACAACCTAACACCACAAGGGCATTTGAGAAGTTGTTTTTCTTTTTAAACACAAGCAGTAAGGCCCGGCATATAAAAATCAACATTAGGTTATTTGATATGATAGGGGTGCGTTTAAAATGAATGTTTCTGTTTAAAGCACAATTGAACCATGATACTTGACTTTTTTCATTTTAAACTTAAATTCAAGCCATTATCACAACGCAAGCAGAAAAGCCAGGCATATAAAATCAATAGTAGGTACTTTGATATGACGAGGGCGCGTTGGAAATAAATGTTCTGTTTAAGGTATAAGATCAACAGTAGGTTCTCTACAGTGTAATGTACACGACAATGTATTGTGAACTAAGTCGCCGTGGGGAGGCATGTGAAGCTTCCTCCAGGTGCACTGCGATGGGTTCCCAACTAGAGCAGGCAACCAATCAATTTGATTGAAAAATGGGTGATTTCACCGACTTCGATGACAATAAAAATATGGGAGTGTGAAATATTCGTTGATCGTAATTCAAGAAGTATGTATTGGTTTGCTTGACACATTGTTTAACGGATAAAAGGTGTTTTTGAAGGCTTAACAATGCAGTAATGTGCAGTTGTTGTAAACAGATAAATAAACAAACAATAAATAATTCAATAATATTCTTTTATGTACCTGATTGATTTGTTTTTCTTTACTTTTTTTTCAAATAAATAGATAAAATTTTCCCTTAGATCTAACCATAAATTTAAACAGGGATATAGAATTACTTTGTCTAAATCAAAAAATCTGTAGAAAAGTAAAAAAAATAGAATTAACTCCCCTTATCAGTTAACGTAATTAATTTAAACTTAGCAGCGTTCGCATTTATTAGAAAAATTCAAACACAACGACCAATTTACAGTTGACAGCTTAGAGAGTGGATATACGTTTCTCCACTGACGAGGAATGATGCACTCGAAAGGACCTTTGGGAAAAATACCATCTACAGTTAAAAAAAGGAAAGGAAAAACAAATCAATCAGCTAAATAAAAGAATATTATTGAATTATTTATTTTTTATTTCTCTGGTTACAACGACTGTACATTCCGCTATTGTTAAGCCTTCAAGAATACCTTATATATATATATATATATATATATATATATATATATATATATATATATATATATATATATATATATATATATATATATATAGTCTTGGAAGATTTTTATCTTTAAAACTATACAAAACAAGTTATTTTTCATCATTCGTAAGAAAACCACTTCAGTAAGTCATTCAATTATCTGCAATCACTGCATCAACTTGCTCTCTCGAATTCACTATAGTACCAGTAATAATTTATTTTGTAAGGGATCATCAGTTGTTTACCATGAAATACTGTTTCGGGGATTATATATATAAACTTGTTTTATGTGTATTGATATTCATATTAAAAACCCTTTTTATATTAGTATTTATTTGCTTCCCTACGAAAGCAATATGTGACACAATGGCATTTTTAATGTGGGGGGAAAACCAGCTCCCCAAAATAAGGACTAAAGGGGCACTCTGGTAGGGACAAAAAACCATAACTGCCTCAGTTTAGAGTGTTTTCCCTTCATTGACCAAGGACGAATTCACTTAAGTGTAGGATTAGAACAGATACTACACTTTGAGGTATTAAGTCTTTTATTCAGGTTAAAAAATACAATATAAATTAAACACGAACAAAAAATTTAAGCACAAGACCAACTCAAAAAGGGAGAAGAATAGGGGTCGTTGATCATCCTTGTCACTAGCATCCTCTTTCACCATAGTACCGCATTCACCCTTTCGTAATGGGGGGGGGGGCGTCCTACTTAGAGCCATATCGTTTAAAACATTTTTATTAACGCGTAAAAACAAAAAAAAATAACAATAATTATAATACAATAATTCATTTTGACCCTAAGGCAAAGAAAGAAAAAAGGCAAGCCTTTTTTCTTTCTATTTATTTAAAAAGAAAATACAACTTTGTTATATATGGGTTGTAGAATTGAATTCATCTGCAGAAGATCTAGCTAATTTGCATATTCTTTTAAACATACACTTTAATTAATTCCCCATTAGTTTTTTCGGTTTTCTTATGGATGACCATCTTTAGTTAACTATTACGTGTAATGATATTCATGCAGATATTCTACATGATTTATACTTGCGTAATATTTGTGCAAAATAGTTATAGTAAATACAAACCTCTTTCTATGAATCGTATATATATTTGTTGAAAAAACTTTGCCTACCAAACTCCTCTGTCAGTTTTTTGGTCTTCAGACATGAAACTTAATATATAGGATATGCGAATCCATGTGAAACTTTATATTTGGGTTTTAGCCGAGGAAAACTGGTGCAGAAGTGTGAAATTTGAAAAAAAAAGGAATTTTCTAGGTGAAGATCGGATATGAATATTATGAATATGCATGCTTAACGTAATAGCTATTAGTTCATGTTTTAATTTTTAGCCTTGCAGCAAACGTGTCTTCATAACTAACTTATAAATGTCAACGGAAAAAGTAAATCGTAAGCTAAATGTTTTGGTTTCGATTTTCGGTGGTGGCACACGAGTAATCTTTTTAAAAACTTTTTAAATTATTACTATATATATATATATATATATTGAGTCAAATATAGTCTATTATATAAAGGCAAAATGTGTGTAAGTATGTGTGCGTGAGTGTGTGCGTGTGTCTGTGTGTGTTTGTATGTCTCACAAAAAAATTTTCGACACACGCAATGAGCACTGACAAAATCGGTATCGTTGGAAAGATCCATCTCTCGGATGACAAATATCCAAAAAAATGGCTCAAAACCTTCATTCTTTTACCATCAACTGGGCCGTTTTTTTCCCAAGGAAGGTTCGGTTTTTGCGTCGAAATTTTTGCAAAGTCATTCACGCCTTGCAATTCCGACGTATTTCAAAGGCCCTGACGTCACTAGTCGCATGGGCGAAACGACTAAAGCGTTTGCTTTTTTTTACCTCTTTTTTCTCTTAGCGTTACAATTAAGAGCCTGGCTACTTTTTTTTAGGACTGAGTTGCTTACGATAAAATCTCTCCACACCCGGGCAATGCTGTATACACTTGCAAGTCTATTATATAAAAGGGAAAATGTGTGTTATTTTGTATGTGCGTATGTCTGTGTGTGTGTTTGTATGTCCACCGAAAACTTTTCACAGACGCATCAGACCGTTACAAAATTGGTATCGCTAGAAAGATCAATCTCTCGGATGAAAAATATTTCAAAATTTGCCAAAAAGATTAATTCTGTCTGGGTCAACTGGCCCGTTTCTTGCAAGGAAGGACTCACTTTTTGCGTCGGGATTTTTGCAAGTCATACGACTAGCAATGCCAATGTACATTTAAAAAACAGTATTTCGACCCGTCGTGACGTCATAATTCACTGTGGCCGTGATATCTAGCGCATTAGCTTTTTTTTCACCTCCTTTTTCTTTTTCGCATTACAGGTTCGATCCTGCCTACGGCGGCTATTTTTTTTTTTGCGCTCGTACGGGTATTCACTGCTATTTTTAATGAAGAAAAGTTGTTTTTTCCAGGCTGGGGGTTGGTTAGTATACCACCTCTCTCCACCCGAGAAACACCGGTAGCTAAGATGAAGAAAAGAATTCTTCAGAATAGTCTAAATTTTTGAAAAACAAGAGAAAGAAATAGACTATGAAGAAAGAAAAAGCACACAAAAAAGGAAGAAAGAAAAAGACATCAAAGAAAAAACAAAAAAAAACTAAAGGATGAAAAGGGCTTTGCAAAATGAGGTTACTTTGAAGAAGAAGAAGAAAGAAAGAAAAATATGAAGAAGAATAAGAATGTCATAAAAAAGTAGACGTGAGGAAGACAACGAAAAGAAAAAGAAGAAAACTGATTTTATAAAAAAGATCATCTGCAGAATATCTTAAAAAATGGAGATTGTAGAATACTTGTAAGGAAATAATTTAAAAGAAAATATTGAAAACATATCACGAAGTAGGGGTGGCTGAGGGGGAACTCAGATTTGCCTGTGCGTAAACTACGCTTAAATATGATATTTTAATTTGTGAAGATTTCGTATATAAATAGTGATTTCAGAAGTCGTGATTTCAAAAGTAAAAAAAAATAAATATTATTTGGGTGAAATCAGTTAGAATCGAAGCCAAAACTGTGGCATCCAAAGCTGGTGACGTTACCACTATATCAACGTGACGTGAATACGAACTTATAAAAAATAAAAAATAAAAAACAAACTAAGATTAATGCACGAAATGTATAACGATTTTTTTCAATTTTAATCCATTTTTGACCCCTTAAAAACTATAATATTTTAACCGGTTAAAGACCCATAAAAAATTAAATGATTTGAGGCCCCGAGCGCTGTTCTGCGACTTTTAGTTTCGGAGGAGATAGAGTTTGAAAATATGGAGACAGACAGACAGACAGACAGACAGATAGACTTTTATATATTAGATTAAAAAAACTAGATAGCGAAACAGAAAAAGAAGAAAACTGAAAAATTTTTTTAGTAAGATATTCCATAGAAAATGTTATGGAAACGAACAGTGTAAAGAAGAAGGTCAAGTGAAAGATTGGAAGAAGAAGAAGAAGAAGAAGAAGAAGAAGAAGAAGAAGAAGAGAAGGAGGAGAAAGAGAGAAGTAGGTTGAAAAAAGAAAAGAGAAAAAAGAAGAAAAGAAGAAGGAGAGAAGTAGATGAAAAGAAGAAAAGACAAAAAGAAGAAAAGTCATAAAGAAGAAGAAAAAAGAAAGAAGAAAAAAGGAGAAAAGTAAAAGAAGAAAAAAGAGGAGAAGAGAAAATGAAGAAGAAAAAGAAGTTAAAGCGAAAAAGAAGTAAATAAACAAGAAGAAAAAGAAAAGACTGGAAAAGAAAAAAAAAGAAAAAAGATTAACCCTGATTATTCTAAATGTGAAGAAGAAGAAGATGATGATGAAGAAGAAGAAGAAGAAGAAGAAGAAAAAGAAAAAGAGAAAGAGTGTAGAAAGAAGAAAAAGGAAGAAGAAAAAATAGAAGAAAAAGCTAAAGCAAAGAAAGAAAGAAGACCATGAAAAACAAAAAAACCGGAGAAAAAGAAAAAAATACCCTGTATATTCTAAACGTGGCTTTCATCAAGAAGAAGAAGAAGAAGAAGAAGAAGAAGAAGAAGAAGAAGAAAATTGAAAGAAAAAAACAATTCAGTCAGTTGAGAAAGTTTTTCGGCTCTTCAAGCATGAATTGCCAGCATCAGACCTAAACTCAGTATTTCTATTGCAATTGAGATCCGGACTTACACCATTTTAAAGTGTACCCTTTCTGTCTGTCTGTCTGTCTATTTGTCTGTCTGTTTGTCTCTGTCTCAGTAATCTCACCCCTCTCTCTCTCTGTCTGTCTGTCTGCCTCTCTCTCTCTCTCTCTCTCTCTCTCTCTCTCTCTCTCTCTCTCTCTCTCTCTCTCTCTCTCTCTCTCGCTTCTGAGGCAATTTCTAGATGCTGGTATGCTTCGGCACAGTTTCCTGTTGAATGACCTCTTTTTGGCCAAGTTTCAACTCTCTGACTGATGACAGGAGATTCTGATCCAAAATCCGTTGATAGGAAGGAATATTCATGTTGCCCTGGATAATATGGCCCACGTCCAGAGGCCGAAAACCAGCCACAGATTTTAGTAATTCCAACATCTTGCTTCACTACTGAGATGAGGTTATTTGATTGCTGAACAGTGTTGGCCTTTTGCCAAACATGGAAGTTTGGATTGAAACCAAACAATTCTATCATTGACCTATCCGTCGAGAAAGTGTACTGCCAGAAAAAGTCTCGTTTATGTTCTATAGAACCCTAACCCTAACCCTAACTCACACCCTAACCCCCTAATTCCTAATGCTAACCCCTAATCCTTAATACTAACCCTCTAAAGTGATATCTATGAAATGGCTAATAAAAGTGGAAATCCTTTCTATAATCCCAAACTATTTAATGCAAATAAACTCAAGTCTATGGCTGAATTGTACACCAAGTTTTAGTCAAGAGTGTTTAACAGTTTTTGCTTTATAAAAATCAGCGGCATTCACCTTAGGTGAGTTGAACTGGCTTCCTACGTAGGAGGAAGTATCATGGGAATATCAAATTCACAAGCAATGCCCAGTAACACACACACACACACACACACACACACACACACACACACACACACACACACGTGTAACGTGTCCGGTCCCAACACACGCTGTGTCTAGTTTCAGTCGCAAAGAAGCCAAGACAAAGAATAGGAAATAACTCTAACTCGCTTGTTTTTTGTAACAACAGCATTTATTTCCTCATTCTCTCTTTACCGCTGTGACGTCCCTCACGTGATCGTCTTCTCGAGCGTCCTTCACGCCTCGCACGTGATCGCGAACGTTATCCACGTCTCTCTGGTGATCGTTCGATTTCTCTTTTTTTATAGTCTTTTTTTTGCCGCTGACGTTATTTCACATGCATTTACATCCGCGCATCCGCGCTATGTTACACACACACACGCACGCACACGCGCGCATGCACACGCACACACAGACCCACACACGCACGCATGCAAACACACACGCACGCTAACACACACACACACATATATATATTGTATTATTGATTTACATAAGATTAACTCGTTTTGAGGATTAAAAAAATTTTTTTAAATGTTGATAAATTTAAAAAAATCTTTAGTATTTATTCATTTAGATATAAGTAATCCAGATAAGTAGCTATCGTGAAAAAAAGCAAAGTATAATTAACTTTCCGTCATATCTGAAGGAGGTTGTACATCATTATAAGTTTATTGAAATAAAGTTAGATACACAAATTATGCTTGATTCGCTAAATTTCTAATACTTTCAAAGAGAACACAGCGGCATTCATCATAGGCGGCCCCCAGTCGCACGCATATACCGGTCAACGGAGATGACGACGTTAGGTTTTTGCAGAGAAGTATTGACGTCGTCCTATATAGTATCGCTGGTATTCTCAGATGGTCGCCCATCTGGTACTGACCAGGCTCAACATTGCTTAACTGCGATGATCTAACGAGCTTTATAGTCGTTCAATGATAATCACATTTGGATATGATGAACTATATTTTAACTGACTGAAACATTTTGACCGTGGTAGCTTTTTTCAGCAAAGAAATGATTTGGGGGATCGTTTTGACTCATTATCTTTTAGATTATAATACTGGTATAAATCAGGGGTTATGGTCCGGTGAGTGTGAAGCCCATTTAGGATCACACAATGTTAATCATATGAAGCGATCACCACAATCTCTCCGCATATCACTGAACGGGGATAAACAAAGATTGCTTCACTGTTGTGGTGAAATTATTTGCTTAGCAATATCGGATGTTGTCTTCAAATATGGTAGTTTGGATTTGAACCGAACAATTCTATCTTTGACTCATCTGTTTATAAGTTCATAAATTAAATAGTACTTTATTTTGGATGTTCTCATATATCCCATGTTTTTCTCGGTATTATTGGTCTCTCAGCCGTGTAGCTTAATCGGCGGATCTTTCTTTTGGATACGTTTTCCAAACAATTTACGTATGCTGTATAATTTGATTGGTCAGTTTAAATTGAATAATTTCAGCATCCACACGTATTTTGGCCGAATGTATTGTATACTTCACCAATATACAAGGTGTCTTCAATAAATTTCCAGACGCTTTTCGTACGGGCACTTTTATTGATAATATGCACATGGAACTCTAGTCATCTTCGAAGTAATCTTCTCCGGCTGCAATGCACTTGTACCGTTCCAACAACTTCTGGTAGGCCCATGGACGTCCCCTTGTGTGAACGTGTCAATGACCCTCGTCACAGCCTCTTTCATCACCTCAATTGTCTCCTAACGACAGCCTCTAAGGTTTTCCTAAAAACCAAGGTTTCCGAATAACCAAAAGTCACAGACAGCAAGGTCTTGACTATAGGGAAGGCGAGGAACTGTCTTGATGCCATCTTGGTCAGATTGTCTGTGACAAGAGTGGAGCACTCGTGGAACAAACTTCATGCAAATCTTCCGCATCTTCAATTCCTCGAGGATAATTGTGAGTACAGTTACCACACTGACGTCACACTGTGGACTTAATTGTCTCTATAGACACACGACGGACCTTATCCATGAAATTCTTTATTTGGCTAATCAACTCTGGTATTCTAACTTCCTCATTCCTCCCACACCTCTCATCATCCTTCACAGACTCCCTACCTTCCTTGAATCCCTTATACAACTAAAAAACGGATACTCGATTCATGCAAGATGGCCCCAAACCATCTAAAGCATTTCATGATTTTTTTCTTTTTGTTCAAGTTTAAAACAGAATTTTATTGCATATCGTTCTTCTAAAGTGTCCTCACGTCCAGATTGCATTTTTGAAATTCATAAGCTGTGACAATCAGGCTTTAGTAGGGTGTTTTCGAATTCCTACTGTAGCTGTTCATTTAAACCTAAAATCATAAAAGTCATCTCATAAGATGTATAACTATAACATAGTGAATTTTCAAGAGTCTACATAAATTTTAAATGCATGTACAAAACAGTCTTGAAGGCAACTCTTATATTTACGTGTTTCAGAATTTAAATTATATTTGAATTATTGTAGTGTTGCAACGTTGTCCGGGAACCAACACGTTGTAGCCTCAGTCGCAAAACAGACAAAAAAATAGAAAAGAATTTCAACCCACTTTTCTTGTGGTACGGCGACATTTATTCCCCCATTCTCTCGTTACTGCTGTAACGTCTCTCACGTGATCGTCTTCTCGAACGTCATCCACGCTATTCACGTTGTATCGAACTGTATTTCCGTCTCTAACGTGATTTCCTTTTTAAGGCTTTATTTTTCCCTACCGGTGACGTCATTTCGCATGCGTCTCATACTCGCGTCCACGCTCTTTTACTGTGCTGCCAGATGAGGCGGTCTGAAGATACTGGCTTCATGACCCAAATTGCGCCAAACTTTTGTTTCCTTTCACTTTACTAAAAAACTCAATCATGTTCTGAACTCTCTTCACACGAGTTCCGTTTTCTTATAGGTGCACGGAAGAATTAAGGACAGTTCTTTACAATGTTGGTAATAAGAGGAGTTCTTGCCGAGATGATAATCCTATGCGCAATAAGGAGATGTCAATTCTTTGCCGGTGTCCTTTTTTTTTTTTTTTTTTTGCAACCCACAAGCATTTTTACTGGAAGTTGTAATGGTTTGCAGAAGATAAGGAATTCCATTTCTTTGATGCATATTTAAATGTTGCGCGTTTGCATCAATCCCAATCCTTAGGCATGTTGCAATTTAGTTTGGAATTGTATTTTATTTCGTCCGTCACGCTTCAGTTTGAGATAGTATCTCCATTCATTTAGTCGCACGTCAGGTTTAAATACTAATAAATAAAAAAATGCTAGAAAGCTTTCTACTCTAATAGCTTCTTTCTTCGGACAACTAGACTTTGGAATTCCCTTCCTGCTACCTGCTTCCCTGACTGTGCTGATATGCAGAAGTTGAAATGTAACGTAAGCCAATATCTTGTCCATCTTTCTTAGGCAAGGCCCCAATTAGTAGCCCCTTACGTCCAAGTGGCGATACGCCGTATTTGGAGAGAAAAGTGAGTACAAAAAAAACAAAAAACAAAAACAAAATAAAAAAGAACCCCCCCCCCCAAAAAAAAACAAAAAACAAAACAAACCAACAAAACAACAAAACAAAACAAAACAAAAACGTTTGATCAATTATTATCACTTTGAATGATGTTTAAAGTTATCCCTGAATTATTCCGCCAACAAGTGAGAATGAGCTCTCCAATTTTTAAGTGAAAAAAGGCTTCGAAATAGCGGCTTCATCGTTTTCTTGAGCGGACTTCAATTTAACCAGCAAATTATATACGGTTAACTTATTTTATTAATTATAGAATATCCTGCGACTCAATAAACCACTATAACTCACTAATCGGTTTTCGAAGTTTTTAGTCGGTCTTTAAAAGAGTTTGTTACGTAACGGTTTAATTTCAGCGTTCTGACGATGCATCAAATGGTGAGAGAAACGAAACTTACGTGACAAGATGACCGAGGAAGAAGAGAAATGAACAAGGTCAAGTGTGTCACTTGTATAAAGTAACTACGTTACAATTCGACAGTCTTTCTTTTCCAAGGGAGTCACCACTTATCAAGGCGCGAAGGCCACTCGAGGCTAAGGGTTAATGAATGTAAGATGGTAGTGTAGTAATCGTTAATGGTGTATATTGAGTAGAATTTGAATTATTTAAGGGGACAGCCCATCAAGAACTTGTTTACATTGAACTTTAAGGCTACCATGTTGTAGCCGGCCGGGAAGCAAACCAGTGGAACAATGTTCCACAGGCGGACAGTTCTAGAACAGAAGCTTTATTTGTGGAATCTGCGTTTAGATTTAGGCAGAGAGAGAGAGAGAGAGAAAGAGAGAGAGAGAGAGAGAGAGAGAGAGAGAGAGAGAGAGAGAGAGAGAGAAAGGGGAAATTAGTGTTTTTTGCGAAAGTTTGGCAAGGGAGACCATAGATGGGAGCTCAGACGAGCACTTTCTATGAAAATAACGATAGAGCAGAGACGGGCTCGTAACATCGCTTTTGTAGGAAAGAGATTGCAGGGAAAGAAAAGAACCCATTAAAACAGGAAATTTTATAGCCCGTTGAGGACTTTATGTCAAATCGATGGTCGAATATGGTTAATTTTTGCATTAAATATTAAGCACTATTAATCCGTATAAATCCCTAATTTTGCATCGGACCGATACCACGATACTTAGTTCGCATATCATAACAAAGGTCCATACAAAATTTCAGCCAGATCGGCTCAGTAGTTCCCGAGAAAACTTCTAGAGTAAATGTGGTATTGTGGTGACTAATCTCAATTAATACGTCTTAACCCCGAACCCTGCAGTGAACGAATACCATAATAGTTAGTTCGTTGGGCTTTATTACAACCAAAGTTCATACAAAATTTCAGCCAGATCGGCAAAGTAGTTTGCGAACGAACAGACAGACTAAGATAAATATAATACAGATATTTAAAGAAGGAATGTCACAATTGTAAACTATTTATTGAACACAAATTGCTATTTTGCCCATCGTTGTTGAGGTACTTGTGGATATATCCGTTTCTAAACAGAATTCGTGATAAACCCGGTAGCAATAAAATTCAGCATAATGATTTCATCGTCTAAGATGACATCCATTAGGCCAAATCATACATCTTTTTTTTTAATGATAGGAAGCTGGACAACGCATCTCTACATTCTTCAGGAATTCAAATTTTGGATTAGAATCAACTCTTTTGAGCGAGAGAGAGAGAGAGAGAGAGAGAGAGAGAGAGAGAGAGAGAGGGGAGGGGGAGGGGGAGGGGGGAGGGGGAGGGGGGGAGAGGGGAAGATTATATTTTGTGTCGGAAATGTTCTTTTTTTATATTTTATTATGAAAAAAAAAACAACAAAACATTTCATCATCGCGGTCTCCATCATGTGAGATCATGTGTGCGTGTGTGTGTGTGTATGTGTGTGTGTGTGTGCGCTCGCGCGTGCGTGCGTGCGTGCGCGAAGGGGGGGGCAGTGGAGGGCTGTGGCGGCACGTTTCGTTTTGTTTCTATTGGAAAGTTGCCGACTGACTTTTTTTTTTTTTTTTTAAATCTGTCTGTCAATAATATGGCGAAAACACGGACAAAATATCCGAGGTTTGTTTTTATAAACGGATTGGACTTGTCTAGAATAATACTTCCATAACATTTTTTTACATATTCACACGCACACACACACACGCGCGCGCGCGCGCACACACACACACACGCGCGCGCGTCTAGGTCAAAATTTCTGCATCTATATTTTTCTTTTCATAGTAGTGAAGATAGTTTGACATTAATAATAATAATGATGATGATGATGATGATGATAATAATAATAATAATAATAATAATAATAATAATAATTGTAATAATAATAATAATAATAATAATAATAATAATAATTGTAATAATAATAATAATAATAATAATAATAATAATAATAATTGTAATTTGAGTTCCTCTCCGCTTTTGTGTGTGTGCGCGTGTGTATGTCACTATAAACTGGCACCACACCAAGTAAGTGAGGAGGGAGGAAAGTCCGAGGAGAGAAAGCACTAGCCAGACCTCCACTGGATAAGTGTAAAGAGGACTGGGACTTTGGGGAGGTATTTTGCCACCCAAATTTCAGTGAAGACCAATGGTCGCCGCCAATGAGAAATCAATGGTAAGCGGCTGTTGCGATAACGCAAATTCACCTGCAAAAGTTATCGAAAGTGGTGGAGAGTAGTGGAAATCTGCGGAGACGTGCTATGTTATATCTCGACTTTTTTTCTTTGTGTAACCGTGTCTACGTCGTTTTGCCCTAACGTTTGTATGGGCATGTTTTAATATGGTCTTTATGTGATCGTCCCTTCAAACTTGTCCGCGTGCATCTTTTCCCGTTTCATTATATATCAGGTTTATATACAGTTCATATACATTTATACTTAAGTTGTGTATCTACTTGCTGTAGTTCTAAACTGTGCGTGTGTGTGCATATATACCATTCACCACACCTTTAGTTTGTGATATTTTGTTTTCTGGGATGCTGTTCTTCCGTAACTGATCAATGCTCTGTAAAGAGCATTCAAGAAGAAAACATGACGCCAGTTTTCTGGCAAGGACCTCTTTATTTTGTCTACGAGTGAACCGGGAGCTCTTGCATTGCTGACTTAAGCTTTCTTGCGTTTCCGTCGACGCATATTTTCTCTGTCCCTCCTGGTCTCGAAACTAACTTGTCCAACTGTCTACCAAACTTTGACTCTAATCGACTGTCGATTCCAAAATCCCCATGTGCGTTTCTATTTATATCAGGGTATATATGTGGTGGTGGTGGTGGTGGTACTCCTCTACCGTTAACCGGCCTGCACCCAAACGCACCGACCCTCTTTCTAGCACGCAGCTGTACGCTCTGTCAATGGAAATCACTGAGTTCACTGTGTCACCGGCAACCCCACGACCTTTCTGCATCTACCCGACACAAATAAGTTGCGTTCAAATCAGTACCACTTAAACTGCGTTACTGACACACAACATTTGTTGTCACTCACTCCAGAGAAGACCACAAGTTATACTCAAAGAGAAATCTTTGATGATAGCATGTGTGACTACTCCTAGTGAGTAAATAAAAGCTAAAACTAAAGCCTCTTTCAGGACTGCCAGCAACCATTGTAAGAAAGTAATAAAGAATGCAAGAGAGTTATATGCTCAGTCCATCAAGTCCAAAGTAGCTGAGCAGCGGCTTGGTTCCCACCAGTTTTGGCAAATAGCAAACAGAATCCTGAACAGAACTATTATCAATGGACCTGAGTTAATCTCGTCAGCATCAGAAAAAGCCAAACTCTTTGCCAATAACTTTGCAGCTAATTCTACCCTTTGCGACCAAGGCCACCAACCCCCAATATTTCCTCCTGTATCAGAAAACATGCTATGTGATATACAAATATCTGTACATGATGTTGCCAAGCTAATAAAAAAACCTTGATTCCAGTAAAGCAACCGGCCCTGACGGTATTCCAATTATAGTACTCAAAAAACTTCAACCAAAACTAGCGCCCATACTTACAAAACTGTTTAAACGTTGCTTCCCATCACCCTGGAAAATCTCATCAGTATGCCCTGTATTTAAGAATTCACGTGATCGTTCATCCCCCTCTCAGTACAGGCCAATAAGTCTCCTGTGCGTCATGAGTAAGTTGCTGGAATCTGTGTTACATAGAGAAGTAATCAACCATCTCAGCAAAAATAACCTTCTTAATGACACACAATATGGTTTCCGTTCTGCTAGATCTACAGCAGATGTGCTTACAGTTATATCTCATAGGATTAGTGAATCTCTCGACAGAGGCAACTTTTCTAGGGCAATTGCTCTTGACATATCAAAAGCCTTTGATAGGGTATGGCATAAAGGTTTACTTCACAAGATCTCCAGCTATGGTATGTCTTCTCAATTATTAAATCATTTCTCTCTGATAGGTTCATAAGAGTAGTAGTTGATGGGCAAAAATCAGAAGCTCACAGTATTAATGCTGGAGTCCCTCAGGGGTCCATCCTGGGCCCAACTCTTTTCCTGATCTACATTAATGATCTTCCAAATCACATCCTTACATCATTCGTAGACATTTATGCTGACGACACTACCATCTATGGTAGCACATCTAAGACAGTAAACGACCAAGTTCTCTCCGATTCTCTCTCCTCTGATCTTGATCACGTTGTACAATGGGGAAAGGAGTGGCTGGTTACTTTTAATGCATCTAAAACCAAGCTTCTATCTTTACATCATCAACGTTCTGTCCCCATCTGGCATCAATTAAAATGAATGGCTCTCGTCTTGGGGAGTCCTCAAGTTTTGACAGGCTTCTGGGCTTGACCTTTATTCCTGATCTTAAATGGAATACTACATAAAATCTGTTGCCAAGGCCGCTGGAAAAATGGTTGGATCCTTCTATCGATCCAGTAGATATCTCACTGTTGATGCAATTCTCTATCTATATAAGAGCCAGATACGTCCAAGTATGGAATACTGTTGCCACATATGGGCAGGAGCTGCTAGAAAAGACTTGTCCTGCCTTGATAGGGTTCAAAATAGACTTCGTGGCCTTGTGGGTGATGTCCCTTTCTCTTCGCTGCAACCTCTATCTCACAGAAGAGATGTTGCGAGTTTGTCTCTGCTTTATCGTTATTTTCATGGAAAGTGTTCGACTGAGCTTCAATCTATGCCCCCCCCCCCTCGCCAAACTTTCACAAGAAACACTCGTCTAGCTGAAAACATTATCAATAATTCCTCCCACTCTTTATCTGTGCCTAAACCTAAACATAGATCCATGATCAAAGCTTCTTTCTTAGAACTGCACGCCTGTGAAATTGCCTTCCGTTTTCCTGCTTTCCAGCTGTCTATAATATAGTTGTCTTCAAGTCCAACGTGAACAAGTTTCTGATGAGCCGTTCCACTTTAGTTAACAAATTTACCGAACTTCCATTACTATCGGTTACTATATTGTCCTTTTGACTGCTGTACACTCTTTTACACTTATCCTTGAGTGGTCTATCGGCCTTGATAAGTGGTGACGCCTATGTAAAAAAAAAAAAAAATAATAATAATTCTGATTTCGTTTGCCAACGTCTTCCTAAAAAAGAGATAGGATTCATTTTCAGAGGACTTCCCCTAGTCCCGGTTCCAAACCAGAAGCTACAAAGATCAAGTGTTTTCCTAAGGATGTAGGTACCTACAATAGCAGAAGTCTGAAAGGCGCCTAAACCATCGGAGATTCGTAGTTTTTTCAAATGTCCTTCCAGACGACTTGATATGACTCCTAGCGTACCAACTACGACCGGGATTATTTGTGTTTTAACCCCGTGTATTCACCTTATCTCCAAGGCAAACGGAGCATAATTGCTCCACTTCTCGGTATCCTTCTCTCTCACATTCCTGTCCCATGGTACTGAGAAATTTACAATTTGCCAGTTTTTTGAGATCTTGTCAATGACGACCAAATCCGGACGATTATGTTCCAATTGCTTGGTCGTTATGACACTTTTGTCCACCATACCTCCACATTGCTATCCTCACTTTTTGTCACTTCATCAGGCATCTCCTCAAACCACTTTCCAACACAGTTCACCCCAACCTTCTTCCAAACCTCCTAGTATATCCGGAGCCCCATGCGATCATGTCTTTTGCGGTACTCTTTCTGGGTTAATTCGCTACACCCTGCTACAAGGTGCGCAACTGACTCTGAGACCTTTCCACAAATCCGGCGTTCTACAGTAACATCCTCTCCTAAAACCACTTTTTTAAACAGTCGCGTTCCTAAAGCCTGCTCTTGTGCTGCACAAACAAAAGCTTCAGTACTCTTAGCCAGATACCCAGCTTTAAGCTATTGCTGTGATTTTTCATCAGCCACATCTGCTACATCCTGGAGGAACTTTCCATACATTTTTCTTCTCAGCCAGTTCTTCTGCCCTTTCTCTATCCATACGTTTCACATACTCAGCCTTTGTCTCACATACATCCACTTCATTGGGCCCAACCTTGAGCATCCACTCCTCACTTCTAACCACATGCTCCTTCAACGACATCTCCTCAGTTCTAACGCAATCTTTTACACTTTTCAATCCTCTTTCACTGTCTTTCCTCTTTTGATACAGCCTAGCCACGCTACTTCTAATGTGGAACATACCAAACATTACTTAAACTTTTCTTGTTTTGATATCCATGGCATGCAACTCCTTGTAAGACCATTCTAAAATTCCCGCACTGTACCTCAAAACACTGACTGCCCATGCATTAACCGCTTTCATCAGGTTTCCGCCATACAATTTCGACTTCGCAATCAGAGCACTTTCCGTTAAAGTACTTGCGAAACAGGCACAAAGATGAAACATTAAGCCGATGGGTCAGACGTTAAAACTATAGTACAGGAGCTATTAGATTTGAGACTCTTTTTTGAACCCTGTCTAAGAGTGAGAGATTAGTAGTAGATGCACCAGCCCAAATGTTATAGCAATACTGCATGCATAGGAGAATTGTGGCTTTATATATAGGATACTTTCTGGTGTGACCAATTTTCTAGCACGATAGAGGGAGCCCATCTTTGAAGCAGCCTTGGCAAGATTGAAAGAAAACAAAACAACAACAGCAAAACAGTAAATTTAGACTTCGTGAAGAGAGAGAGAGAGAGAGAGAGAGAGAGAGAGAGAGAGAGAGAGAGAGAGAGAGAGAGAGAGAGGAAACAGTAAATCACATAAGTAAATATAACAAATTAGCTCAACAGGAGGAAAAGGCAGACACGATTGTGTATAAAAGGCAGTTCACTGGGAACGATGCAAACGTTTGCATTTTGAAGATGCAGGCAAATTGTATTAGCTGAGATACAACGCGCGGCT
Organism: Euprymna scolopes; assembly: GCF_053919585.1. NCBI lineage: Eukaryota > Metazoa > Mollusca > Cephalopoda > Sepiida > Sepiolidae > Euprymna > Euprymna scolopes. The sequence continues at coordinate 69,616,456 of NC_136507.1, forward strand.
CTTTACAAACAGACTTTTCTGTTCTTTCTCCAAGTTTACAACATGTCAAGAAAGAAGAAAAGAAAAAAACAAAGAAAGAAAACAACATACTGAGGATGGAGTATAGCTCCGAAATATATTTATGTAACAAATTTCAAACAAGAAAAATGTTCCTTTATTTTCCTAATATTACGTTGTGATTTCAAATTAAATCAACGTTTCTAGATGGAACTCACACCTTTGACGTTAAATATAGATAATAAAGTTTGTGTTTTTTTTTAAACAAAATGTTTTAATTAAAGGTGATAAATATATGTGACAGCTTTACTTACCAGCAAGACATATGCATACAGTTCGTATGTGGCTCGATGATGTATGTTTTCAACTGCTTTCACCGAAAGTTTGGACTGACCATTAAACCTATAATCCGAAAAAGATTTGAACAATAAGTCTTCAGAAATGTATTTTAATTTCTCTTCTAAATCATCAATGCTATGGAATATCGTTCGTTGTTTGTATGCTAATATATATATATATATATATATATATATATATATATATATATATATATATATATATATATATATATATATATATATATAAAATGAAAATTACAATTGAATTTACCAAAATGATCCAAGATGGTAAAATTAAAGTAAATTATAAATACCATATTCCCTCTGCTTAACTTATTTTGTTTTCGAGTAAGATCTTTGACTTATTTGTTGTTTCATCAAATACTTCTGCATGCAAAATCCGATCCCGCATTTTGCTAATTCCTACCCTCTGATGAGAAGGAGAGTATTTCTTCGAAACTCCGCGGATTAAGGACTATCCATTTATCTAGTGTTTCCTTTTCAGATTAAATATGTTTTTAACTCATTTCAAAGTGTTTTTTAACATATTTCATTAACTGTTTGCTCATATATATATATATATATATATATATATATATATATATATATATATATATATATATATATATATATAAGTGAACGTGTATGTGTGTGTGTCTGTGTGTCTATAAAAGTGAAAGTGTGCGTCCGTGTGTGTCTGTGTGTGTACATTTCCCTACGCAATAACTCTGTCAATTTTTAGTCTACAGACTCGAAATTTGATATACAGATTACTGAGATTTGGGAAAATCTTTGTGATCGGTTTTCGGCCAGAACTTTGGCTGTTAAGGGGTCAAAGTTCAACGATTTGACCTTTGAGAACTCTACCAAACTCCTCCGACAATTTTGGGTCTAAACACTTGAAATTTTAGATATAGGTTCCTTAGACATGGATCTAACTTAATAATATTATTTGAGCCCAAAACAATAAATTTTAAGGGATTATAATAGGGGTCAAATTTAAAAAGTTGACCGCTTTTTTTTTGCTCAACATACATCTTAAAACACCCAGGCAACGCCCGGCTGAAATGCTAGTTAGTAAATTTCATTTAAAGCTTAACGGCAGAATTCTCTAGTCTAATTTTTCGTGTAATTTGGTGACTCCCTGAAGGTGGTTGATGAAGATAGATATGAAAAAGAAATTTGTTGAATAAAAACGAAAGTGTCAGCACAAATTTTTCGTAAAAAAATGGCCCCCCTCCACACATAAAGACATTAAACGAAGCAATTTAGTGATGGGACGATTCCAATATTTTTATCGATTCCGATACAATTACCGATTCCGATTCTTTATAAATCTCTAAATATTTAAATATAAAAGTGTTATTTTGTCCCGATTACTGTAAAAACATATCTCAAATTTGCCTGTCTTTTCTCAAACGTAAAAACACACTTGTAAGGGGGGTGGTCTAGAGATTTTATTTTTATGTGAGTTTAAATTAATAAATATTTATTATTTATTATTACTACAAGCAGTGGAAAATATTTTTTAAACCAAAATCAAATAAAAAAGATAATTGAAGGAATCGGTTTGGGCATCGGAAAATAGGCTAAAATTTTTCCGATTGCGATACCGATTCCGATACTCTAAAAAGCTCCGATTTTTCCGATTCCCAATTCCGATTCTGATTAATCTTTCTAACTAGAAGCAGTATTGGAAAATGGTGAAACAAATAATTGTTTGTTTTCAACACTCTTTCCGCGAATGAGAACTCGTTCTAGAATGTGGTAATTTCGCTGAAAAAAAAAAAGAAGTGATATTTGGGTAATTTTGGCAAGGTAGAAAAATTGTGCAATTATAGAAAATATATATTTATTTGTGATTCTTCCAAAACAAGGCGTTTCATTATATTTCCAATGTCTTTTCGCACAGATATGTGCTTTTTAAAACTCTCTGTCCTCGCCACCTTTCGCTGGCATTAGCCAGCGCTTTACCGCCCTCGTATTTACACATCTTGCCCGACCAGCAACTTGCTTCTCTCCTTCACCACGTGGTGTATTTTTGTCTCCTTTTCTTATAACGCAAGCTCGCGCACACTTGCTAATTTGCATACGTGCTTTAACGGCCGCTGCTGCTGATGTTTTCGCTTGCTGCTGCTGTTGGTATCCTCACACACGCCCATACACGCTCTGTTACAGAAGCACCTCCCTCGTTTTTGTTTTGTTATGAAAAGGATTACTTCTACAGAATTTAACCGTGATGTTGTTTTTGATTAAAACTGTAAACTAACACTAAGTTAAGTTTAGACTTTGAACCTAAACAGATAGGCTTTTTCAAACTATATTTTTTGGAGTATCAAATATAATATAATTTTGAACAGAATAAAAAGAACGAGGGTGCTTCTGCAGAGTTCGAACCTAAAAAGATATGCTTTTTCAAATTAACTCTGCAGAAGCACCCTCGTTCTTTTTATTCTGTTCGAAATTATATCGATTAATACTCCAAAAAATATACTGCATAAATCCGAAAGTGTAAAATAAAAATTGTTACAACGGCTTATTTGAACGAAGAAAAATAAAGTTTTTGTTCGTTTCGAAGAAATAATGGGAGGGGATCCGATATTTTCGAAGAGTCTTTTTAATTTAATTTGTTTTGTTTTATTTAATACAGGGTAGAACGATAAAGTTGTCACCCTAAGGAAAACAACACTACAGTTTTATTTTAAAACTTCTATTGAAAAAGATCAATCAGATAACTTGATTATGTACTAGAGTTGACACTGCGTCACACGGTTTCCACTTTAGCTCGCATGCGCAGATCATGATATCATAATGATTAGATCACTCTGACAGACGTTAAGACATTTAAAAATAAATGTTTAAATTTCAACAATATTTCTCGCGGTTGAGGCTGGCTGTGTGGATTTGTTCCTAGCTAATGAAGCCAGAGATGACTTCGTTGCCGGGTTTGAATCTCCCGACCGGCCATAATCGTGACACTCTGCACTGATGATTCCCGAAAGAATGAACCAATAATGACTGTACGTATTTAATATTTATTATAGTAAATAATAATAATAATAATAATAATAATAATAATAATAATAATATATATATATATATATATATATATATATATATATTAGGTTGCTGCAAAAATAATGTCGTTTTGAACGTTAACATTACTTTTACAACAACCTAATATATAATCGTGTGTTAATATATATATATATATATATATATATATATATATATATATATATATATGATTCTCTCTCTTCTGATCTTGAGAACGTGGTGCAATGGGGGAAAAGGTGACTGGTTAAATTTAATGCATCGAAAACCAAGGTTATCTCCTCTTATCATAATTGCTCTGGCCCTCATCACGCTCCAATTTTAAATAAATGGCTCTCGTCTTGGGGAAGCTCCATGCCTTGACAAGTTTCTGAGACTGAATTACCCGCTGATTTTAAATTGGACGCATACATGAAATCTGTTGCCAAGGTCGCTGGAAAAATGGTTGAATCACTCTATCGCTTCAGTAGGTATATTAATGTCAATGCAATCCTCTATTTAAAAATGTAGTACTGTTACCACATCTTGACAGAAGCTGCTCGGCACGCTCTATCTAGCCTTGATAGACTTCAAAACTGGCTTTGAAACCTAGTAGGTTATCTTCCCTTTTCTTTCCTGAAACCTCTTTCCCACAGAAGAGAGGCTGCGGGCTTTTCTTCTTTATCGTTATTTTCATGGAAAGTGCTCGACTTAACTTCAATCAATGGCCCCATTATTAAACTTTCACAAAACACTCGACTAGCTAAAAACTTTGTATACGATTTCTCCCACTTTATCTGCTTAAATCTAAACACAGATTTCACGAATAAAACTTTTTTCCTAGAACTGCCAGCCTTTGGAACACTGTTCTGCTGGCCTGCTTCCCGGTTGAATACAACACGGTAGCCTTCAAATCCAATGCAAACAAGTTCTTGTTGAGCCGTCCCCATAAATAATAAAATTCCACCTAATTTACCATTGACGATTACTACACTACCGTATTTTTCAAAATATTCGTTTAAAATAGAGATAGCCACATACCAACATATAAACTCATGAGAAATATAAAGGATTTATTAAGCTTTATTTGAATTTATTTGTAAATTCAATTGCAGTTGTTTTCCTTGAATTGGATTAATATATTACTTTTCATTAATTCTGGCCTGGCTAATTAGTAAAGTGGATAAATGAATGATTCTATGACGTTATTGATTGAGAAATAATTAATTGCTTCGGTATTATGATAAAATAAAATTCAGTTTACTTAATATTTTTATTGCGTTATTTGGCTTTACTGTGTATTAAGTTGTTTTTAATCCAGTAACATTAATGCCGAGAAATGTATGAATATGTATATGTTACTGTTAAATATGTGTATCTAAAATTGTTAATTGCTTGTTGAATAGTGTGTGGATTTTATTTACGAAAAATATTTGGTTGGTGCAAAAATAACGTCGTGCTTTATCATATCTATATATCTATAAAAGTGAACGTGTCTGTGTATCTTTTTTTTTTTTTTACACAGTGATCACCACTTATCAAGGCCCGGAAGCCACTCAGGGATAAGGGTTATTGCAAGTACATTACGTTAGTGAGGAGATTTTATGAAGTGATTAATTAGGGGGGCGGTTCATTAGGAATTTGTTAACATTAGACTTGAAGATATCCAAGTTGTAGTCCGGAGGGAAGCAGGCAGACGGAACAGAGTTCCACAGGCGTGCAGTTCTAAGAAAGAAGCTTTGCTCATGAAATCCGCGTTTTGATTTATGCACAGATATAGAGTGGGGGAAATTTTTCACAGTGGATTCAGCTAGACGGGTGTTTTTCGTGAAAGATTGGCGAGGGGGGACCAGGGATTGGAGTTCAGATGAGCACCTGCCATGAAAATAACGATAAAACAAGGATAGGCTCGCAACGTCTCTTCTGTGGGAGAGGGGTTGCAGGGTAGAGAAAAGGGCATCCCCCACTAAACCACGAAGTCTATTTTGTACTCTGTCAAGGCATGATAGGCTGTTTTTGGCAGCTCCTGCCCAGATATGGCAACAGTATTCCATCCTTGGCCGTACTTGGCTTTTATATAGATAGAGAATTGCATCAGTAGTGAGATATCTGTGTATCTGTGTGTCTGTGTACATTTCCCTACGCAATAACTCTGTCATTTTTTGTCTACAGACTCGAAATTTGATATACAGATTACTGAGATTTGGGAAAATCGATGTGATCGGTTTTGGGCCAGAAATTTGGCGATTAAGGGGTCAAAGTTCAACGATTTGACCTTTGAGAACTCTACCAAACTCCTCCGACAATTTTGGGTCTACACCTTTGACATTTTAGATACAGGTTCCTTGGACATGGATCTAACTTAATAACTTGATTTGAGCCCAAAAAACAATAAATATTAAGGGGACATAATAGGGGTCAAAATTAAAAAAAATTGACCGCTTTTTTTTTGCTCAATATCCTCTCCAAATACCCGGGCAACGCCGGGCACCCATGCTAGTATATCTATAAAAGTGAACGTGTCTGTGTATCTGTGTATCTGTGTATCTGTGTGTCTGTGTACATTTCCCTACGCAATAACTCTGTTAATTTTTAGTCTACAGAATTTTTAGACAGAATTCCGTGGAATAATTCACAAATGGGTACAAGGGAAAAAAGTAATGAGTTCAAATAATATTATTAAAAGAAAGATAAATTGTGGGTAAAGAGAAGAAATGGAGAGATTTTAAAACACGACTGTCAAGGCTGAGTTAAGAAAAATGAGTAAAGAAGAAAAAAAAATGATTGAATGATGATTGAGTTATTTTTAGAATAGAAAAGGCAATGTCAAAATCATCAAAACAGGATGATATATATATATATATATATATATATATATATATATATGTATGTGTGTGTGTGTGTGTGTGTGTGTGTGTGTCAAAACGACATTATTTTTGCACCAACCTAACATCTGTGCATAAATCTAAGGTTGGTTAGATTTGTCTGTGACAGAAATAAATATGCGTTGGGAGGGAAACAGAAGGTTGTGTGGGAAATTAATAAGCCTTAAACTTTACGAACTATGTTGAGGTGAAGGAGTGACTGTTAAAATCGACGAGAATAAAGAATGACATCATAGAGTTAACAGGAATATAAAATATGCAAAAAATGGTTCTAGTATTGTTAGGAAGAGTTTCACATGAAAACAGATTAAATATATTTATATCAAATTGAGCATAATTACCATACCATGCACGACACTAATTAAAATATGCTTCTACCTCTTAACAAGTACAAAAACTACAAAACCCAACTTTCACGGGACAATACCTGAGTTTTGATTCCCACCGTTCATATTACGTAAAAAGGAAATCGTCCAGTACTTAGAACACCATACCAGAACAATATGTAGCAACGAAAACACAAAACAGGAGAGGATGGACAACCTAAGAATAATCATCCACCGAAATGACTACCCAGAGAGCGTTACATCGGCCCCGAAAAACCTGGAGCAACACTAAAGGACAATACTCGAAAACTCGCCACAGTTTGCACACTGTATATAAAAGGCATGTCCGAAAATTTAAAAAAAATATGTAGTTCATATCACACCAGAACAGTATTTAAAAGTGACTTGACTCTCAAAAAACACCTAGTACGAGTGGTCCTGGACCGAAAGTCTCATGAAAAAATAAAAGAAACTGCGTGTATGAGATTTCATGCAAATGCGAAAAACTATACAAACATGAAACCGGTCGTCTCCTAAAGATAAGGCTAGAAGAATACCATAATCGGGAGGAGGTCGAAAAGTTGGAACAAGCTGATCACATATGGAAAGACACCGGAAAACACTTTCCTTTATGAAACAAGGTCAAAATAATTGACAGGTGTTCAAAGCGGAGAGTTAGACGACTTAAAGAAGCAGCACATATGCTAAAAAAATTTACTAAGCAGACCGAGTATAAGTATATGGGAACCTCTAATTATAAAGAAAAAAAAAACATAAATTGTACAGTTCTCTCCTTAAAATGTCAACGACAAAAGGAAGATAATGCCCTGTTAAACTTTATTAGAGTTACCTCCCTTTGTCAACCAATTTTTTTTTTTCATACATACGAAACTACGGCGAACAAAAAAAAAAACAAAAAAAAAACGAAAACGACTCTAAGAATACGAAACCATCTACGGAGCCAGTAATTTTTCTCCTTTCTTTTCCAAGATGGCGACCAACATGTCTGACGAAGGTCGAAGGCTACATCGACCGATACGTTGCACAAGTAACACTCAAGATGAGAACAATAGTCCGATCAAAACAAATGATACAAACAATCAGCCCTCATTTCAAAAACTCAGAACTGTAATTACAAAATACTTTCTCAAACCATGAAAACACTCTATCTGAAAGCCCATCATCCAAACTCCTCGGCCTAACATGAATTGGAACAAATACATTGAAGACATTGCCAAAGCTCCTGCAAAGAGGATCTCTCTCTCTCTCTCTCTCTCTCTCTCTTTACCGTGCTAGAAAATCCAATTTAACATTAAATAATCAATTCTAAAATACTGCAATATTTTATGTTATAAATTCATTATATTTTTACCTAGAATATCTTGTCCTTTTCTTTGCCAGTTTTAACAACCAGTCCTTTTACTATTCTAAGTTTAATCTAAACCATATTATTTTTCATGCTCGCATTTTTCTATGTAATCCATGATTTTTTCAGGCTTTGCTTTGTCACCCCCCAATTATTACCAACTTCTTAAATTGACTAAATAAAAAAATATCAAATAAAAGACGTAAAGGTCAGTTAGCGATTGATGAGTATAGCGACGGTGAATTATCAGCGACAGTATAGCTGAGCGACAGATTAGGACAGCGGTGAATTAAAAGCGGCAGTAGTAGCTGAATCGACGTAATCGTGGCGACAGAGCAAAAACGCGGGTGCGCAACGAATGAAAACATTGTAAGGAGGGCAAAATATAAGAGACAATATATATATATATATATATATATATATATGTATATATATATGTATATGTATGTATATGTATGTATATTATTGTTGTCTTCGAGAATTGGGTATCCCCATTTTTCTCTACGTTTGCAAAAAAAAAAACAAAAAAAAAAAACGGAGAAACTTTCCGTTTGTATATCTTGCTACAGCATCATGTCCGCCGTTCCCAGCCGATTTGAGGTAGCGTAACAGATTTGGTTGCTATGGTAACCAACAGGCAATAAAAAACTGGCTCTTCGTTCTTTACAGATTCTGAGAACTTTTGAACACTAAGTAATTTTATTACAACTTTTGCTTTACTGGACGAAAATTGAAATTTTTTATTTCAAAATATGCTTGAACTGTAAAAATTGTTTGAAATTTGGTTGCAAAATGAGTGAGCTGTGAATGTTTAAAGCAGTTCTACATGAGTAAAACTAACACTTAACCATATATTCAAACACGGCATTGTTTGAATGACATATATATATATATATTGTGTATATTTAGGCAGCATATTCTCATTTAGACAAATATTATGGAATAGCACGGAGTTATTCTGTTTTACAATTTTCCTTTTTATCTTCTCCAATCTCCAAGAACACAAAAAGGACTATTCGGAGATTGGAGAAGATAAAAAGGAAAATTGTAAAACAGAATAACTCCGTGCTATTCAATAATATTTCTCTCTCTCTCTCTCTCTCTATATATATATATATATATATACAGAGCGAGAGAGAGAGAGAGAGAGAGAGAGAGAGAGAGAGAGAGAGAGAGAGAGAGAGAGAGAGAGAGAAATTAGATGAACTTTCTTTTGACCGAAAAAAAAACAAAATATAATCATTTGAATAATAAATGTTTTTGTAAACTCTTACTAGATGAATAATTCCTCGAAGACTTTTTTGTGGCAAGAAAAAAAAAAGTCAGTGTGATGTTGGGAGCAGAATGAATGTTGGCGCCATAAAAAGTGACTGGACTTAGTTTTGGCATTCTTCTTCTCATCAATATATTCTCTTTCTCGCCGTTTCTTTCCTTTCTTTCTTTTTGCGAAAATTGGCTGCAGAATCAGAGAATCAATCTGCAACGGTGTCAATAATGGCAGTAGCCGCAGCAAAAAACAAAAAACAAAAAAAAAAGAAAATCAGCAATCGCAAGAACAACTGCCGCCGTCGTAATCAGAACCATGATACGTACATTAGTAAGATCAGCAAAAGACCGACTCGGTGTGCGTCATTCAAGAGCGCTGGACAAGTGGGGGCGCTGCCGTCGTTGTCGCCGTGATTCTTTTGGAGCAGGAAATAGAGAACCGTACTGCTTTAAGGATTAATAGGGATTAGTATTTAATGCAAAAATGAGCACAAATTTAACCATATTCAACCATTCATTTGGCATAAAGCACCCGTTCTAAGTCAACGGGCTATAACTTTTACCCCCTTTTAAACGGGTTAACAATCTAGTATACAATAGTATCCAACATGGTCAGAGTACTGTTGATGATGTTCAGGATATTTCTTTTTGTCTGTATGTCTGTATGTCTGTTTTTCCGTTCCACTTTTCCTCGGAAACTACAGGACGATCTGAATGAAATTTTGTATGGATCTTTGTTATGATAAGGTGCAGCGAACTAAGTATTATGGCATTCATTTGATGCACAGTTACGGATCAATAGGAATTAATAAGGATTAGTGACTACAATAACACACTTGCTGTAGAGGGTTTCCAGGAAACTACCAGGACCGATCGAGCTGAAATTTTGTATGGACCTTTATTATGATAACGTGCAGCGAATTAAATATTATGGTATCCGCTCGATTCACAGTATGAGATTAATAGAGATTAACAGAGATTAGTCATCATAATACCACATTTACTTTAAAAGTTTACTTGGAAACTACTAAGCCTATCTGGCTGAAATTATGTATGTACATTTGGTATAAAGTGCAGCGACCTAAGTAATATGTTATCTATTCAATGCACAGTTAATGATTAATATGGGGTCAGTATTGAATGCAAAAAAGAGCACAACCAACCATATTTAACCATCAATTTGGCATAAAGCGGCCAATATCAAAGTGTAGTATCTGTTCTGACGCTGTACTTAAATTTTTTGTTCTCAGTTAGTGGAGGAGAAATCCTTCATTACTGACACAATTTTTATTTTTGTTCCTTTTCTCCACATTAAAAAATGACCATGGTGTCTAACTCTGCCCTCATGGGGAAGCAAAGTAAATAGGAACTTCTGTCTGTTTTTAGCGGGGTAAAAAAACAATAGAATTTTACTACTTTTGACAATGATCAGGAAATGAGTTTTTATTATTCCGTTATTTATATGTTATGATTGAATCCTATACACAAACAAAGCGTGGCAATGGCAACAACTATGATGAAATAAATAGTCGCAACGATGCAAATAATATAAATGACGTATGTTCAAACATAAGAATATGATGTAATGAACATGATTATGTCCGGGTTCCTCCACACAGGAATATGATTGGCTGGTGTAAGTCATAAATACCGAAGGATATAGCAGCCTTGGAGAGGCCCCGAAAAATACATCGAAAGCTTACAGCTTAAAAATATTACATATTAAAAATATATCCATATGACTAGGGTGCATCAGTTTAAATCAAAACCATTGTTTCATGAGTATTTGGCCAAATTCAAGCCCTATATCGCTTGAAAATTTTCACAAGAACAGCCTTTCATCAGACGTATTGAAAAAAAAAAACACTTTAACAATGCATAATAAGGAATCCATTTCCCTTAGAAGGAAAACCATGAGGAAATATTTTAACTTTGGAAGGATGAGATGTAGGTAAAATATTTCCTCATGTTTTTCCTTCTAAGGGAAATGGATTCCTTATTGTCCATTGTTAAAGTGTTTTTTCATTTAATACGTCTGATGAAAGGCTGTTCTTGTGAAAATTTTCAAACGATATAGGGTTTGAATTTGTCCGAATAGTCTTGAAACAATTGTAACTAACGATGAAATAGACTATTTGTTGCTATCAATTTATTGCTTGATGTCTTGATTTTCTTAAAAAAATATATGAATGCTCAATTAGGAAATATGGTAATTTTGAAACTTACAGTTTAAGTCATATCATTTTGATTTAAACCTTATTGGTATATGAACGGTTGCCGAATTTTCAATTATATAAACCCATTAAAATTCGGAATACTATACATAAGAATATATATATATATATATATATATATATATATAACTTGAGTTCCTTCAGCCATAATTGAAACCGAAACCAAAACTTATGAAGAATTCTTGATAAAATTATGTCTAAAAATAGATGATTGGAGTGCCATCAGTTATAATCGAAATCGAAATCCAAACTTATGAAGAATCCTAGATAACATTATTTATAAAAAAATAGATAATTTAAGTGCCATCAGCTATAATCGAAACCGAAACCAAAACTTATGAAGAATTCTTGGTAATATAATTTATGGCAAGAAATGGAAGTACATAACAACTAAACGACCCGAATGTAACCGTGATACAGAAAATAATCCACACGCTATCGTTATATATATATATATATATATATATATATATATATATATATATATATATATATTGCAGATTTTTTATCTTTGATCTCTGTGTAACAGATCACGTGTCCGTTTTGCTTTTTTTCTGCACGTTCTTTACGATTATTAAGTTAATAGTAGATACACTCTCAATTGTGTCGTCAATATTTTGCACACGTATAGTAGGCAAGTTAATGGTCTTAATATGCTTAATGAATTAAGTTATTTTTTATCTACTCTAGTGTGTGTATTCGTGTATACATCTCGGATTTAGCGTTAGGCTCTAACGCATCTAATATTTAGTATGTATTTTGTCATCACGTTCTAGCGACTTCCATTCTTCTTAATGTTGTCTTGAATGACTTTTGATTAATTTCGACTTCTGTTCTTTCATCAATATTTTTCCGTCATTCTGCACTTTTGTTGATGTCGCGTTTCCCCTACAACGATCCAGAAGTGTTCGGTCTTATCGTGTCTGGTTGCGCCTTTTTTTGTCTTTCTTTCGTTTACGTTTTTGGATTTCAAAGATCTGTTTGTTTTTACTGTCCAGATGTGTATGTGTGTGTATATATATATATATATATATATATATATATATATATATATATATATATATATATATATACACACACATATATATATACACACATATATATACACACACACACACATATATATATATATATATATATATATATATATATATATATTGTCTAAGCTTTCAGCTTTTTGCAAGTATCTTTTATTTTATTCTTCCTGTTTGTGGTTCAGTTTTTCTTTTTTCTTTTTTTGTCAGACATCGTATTTTCCTATAGTTTTCTGTTCTCTTCTGCCTTATTTACAACTTTTTCTTTTTTTCGTAGTTGGTTGAACTTATTTTCCAATTAGCTTTCCTATCTGAACCTTTTTTTTCCATATTATATTTTTGTTTATATTATAATCTTTTTATTAGCGATTTGACCACTGTATAAATTGTTTAGTTTTCTGATAGTATCTGTCAGGATATATGTAAGGAGTATGTTCATTTCTTCCGTTTTAAGTTTTCGGTTTTTCACTCTTTAAGAACGCGAGTTTTGTTTTGTCCTCATTCATAGTTTATTTACTGTGTTCAATTTTTGCTGCTTCTTCCTTGTCACTTTTGTGATCAAGTAGCTATTGCTTATTGAATTTCGTTTTTATGTTGTGCCAGTTTTCTACCTGTGTGTTTTCACTGAGGCGTGTTTCCAGATGCTCTGTTGCACCACTTGTTTTTTGGTCCGTTATTCCGGACGATTGCCGGATAATCGGCCATTAGTTTTTCCTGAAATTTTGCCACAAATTGTATTTCATTAAATAGATGTGCACAGTATTTTTTTTTTTCGAAAATTCCCGTTGCGACATCAAGGGTAAAAAGGCGGAAAAAATGCCCCCAAATGGCACAAAAAACCCGACACTTTTTACCCCATAGCGTTTGATCCATCCATTAGATTTTCCTGAAACTTGGCCAAAATGTGGAGACCATTGTTCTTAATATAAATTCAGTATGGGTGACTCTGGCAAAGTTCTAGTTCGTATCTCTCTGAAACTTTTTAGGGTTTAAAAACATGCTTTTTTCGAGCTCTTTTTTCATATTACTCAAAAACTTGATATGTATGTCTATATAGTGGTTTTCCATGGCGCTGAATTTAAATATACATGTCTTAAGGCGTGAAACTGGACCGTTTATCCATTTTCACTGGGATTCGGCGTTCACAGGAGCTCAAAAGGGGTCACAAATGCCTAAAAATTGCAAAAAAATTGCACTTTTTCCCTCATAACTTTTGCCCCATCCATTAAATTTTTCTGAAACTTGGCAAAAATGTGAAGGCAACGTTGGCCCTTCACACTTCTCACATTCATCATTTCTTCACTATTTTTTGTGGAGTCATCTCACATGCAGCACCAGAGGGGGACAACGCACGTGCGGCTTGTTCTTTTTACTTTTATTAATTCTAGCTCTGAAAAGCACCCCCTCTTGAGGGAGTGTCTTACTCCATCTGCAATCGTTTGTTTCATTGTATGGAAGTCAATAGAACTGTCCCATGGACAATTCATGCGTTTTGAGTCTTTGTGTGCGATTGCTTTTGTGATAGCATCTCATTACATTGTAGTCCCTTTTCTTTCTTTGTGTTGTTCGTTTGCCGCAGTATTCAGTTCTATTTTCCTGTACTTGAGACGTGGAATTATCTATTCTGGAATTAGAGGTGTTATTTAACAGTTTTTAGTTCGTAGAGTTCTTGTTTCATAAGTTATAAGGGAAAGCATTCGCAAGATGTCAATGGTTCTCCGTGTTAACCATTACTGGGCGATCGTAATACTCACTTTTCTCCTTCCAGTAATGTTTAGTTTGATATGTCATGTTTAGATGCGTGTGGCAATACTAAACTTAATTTACCCGTGATTCTGCCACAAAGATAGCATTTTTACGTACACAACGAGAGTAAAAGAAAATTACGCAGTAAGAGTTCTTATTCGAGTCGTTATCAGAAATTTCTCACAGACAACAACCTTTGGTTTCTGGGTCTGAAGTCTTAGTGGCAACAATCTTTTACGTGTCTGGATGGCGATAATATTGCAAACCGGTAATAACCAAGAAAAACTGTTTAATCAACAAAAATGTTTATTAGTAAAAAGTATGCTACAAAATGAAAGCGATTTAATGAAAAAAAAAGTATAAAGTTCAAAATGATAAGTTCCGTTTGATTGTTTTTAAATTCAAATAACTCCTGGTTACTTTTACACACGCATGCATTTACGAGCGTTTTTTCATAAAAAATAAAGTCTTCTATTTTTTTAGTTATGAACCTACGTTTCAGGGGTACTATGTAGGGAGTTTAGTAGCAAGATGTCTGTTTACATTACACTTCTGCATGTCAGTACAGTTGGGGAAGCAGGAAACCGGGAGAGAATTTCAAAGTCTAGCAGTTCTGGGGAAGAAGCTATTAGAGTAAAAGGCTTTCTTACATCTAGGGATCTCAACTGTGTAGGGGTGGGACTTTGCTGTTTGCTGAGTTTGTCGGAGGTATTTTTATCGAGGGGGTACAAGGGCTTGTAGTTCGTCAGAGCATCCACCATTAAAATGCTTGTAAAACAGGCAGAGAGATGCAACATTACGTGGGTGGGACATTGGCTGAAGTTTAGATGACAGTTCGGGACCTATTAGGTTAGCTACTCTCTTTTGGACCCTGTCCAGGAGCGAGAAACTAGTAGCAGATGCACCAGCTCAAATGTGACAGCAGTACTCCATACATGGACGAATGGTGGTTTTGTAGAGGTACAGGATACTTTCAGGCGTAAGTAACTTTCTAGTACGATAGAGAGTGCCCGCCTTCTTTGAAGCAGCCTTAGCAATAATCTCGATGTATGTATTCCAACTCATGTTTCCACATCGTTTATAATACGATAGCATTTTCCCACAGAATTCACATGCCTCTTATACGAACACAATCTGTCAACACATAAATAACAAAAATTTACACTATGATAGCAATATAAAAATTAAAAATTCTTGCATTACATTTTAGCTAGACATCCCAAAATTGATAGCATCAATACAAAATACAAATTTGATAACATCAATTCCTTCTGCGAAGAAAGAAAAGAACGTGACCCCCCCAAAAAAAAACAAACAAAAACAAAGTCATAAAGTGTCTAGCGCAATAATTAATAGTAATAGATTATGTTAGCCATTAGACTTTATTTTGAATTTTGTTTGCGCATTCTACATCACATCCGCATGCAACATGTACAATAGACGCTCATTTTACAGATTGTAAATAAAAGAAAAGAGATGTGAACACACCAAGTCTACCTTTTCTGATGATGATCTGAAGAATCAAAGTACTCGTGAAAATATGGAACAATAAACCAACGACTTTCATGTACAACAATTTGACCGGAATACGACATACGAGGCACCTTAAATAAATTTCCAGACTTTTTTTCGTATGGGCCCTTTTATCGATAGTATACACATGAAACTAGTCCCTTTGAAGTAATCTCTTCCGCAAATCTACCCCAAGCTCTACGCATGTATTGAGCACTGTTAAGTAAATACTGAAAATAGGTACATCAAATATTTCATCACCATATAACATTTTTTGTAGATACATGAAATAATCTATCTATCTATCTATCTATCTATCTATCTATCTATCTATCTATATTATTGGCTACACATGTACATACGTGCTTCATCTGTGATTTCTTTCGAAACTGAACGTCAGCAAGCCATTAGTATCAACCCTAGGCTAATTGCATGATAAAACTAGACTTCGAAATAAATCACAGCTGAAACACGTATGCACATATGTAGACGATAATGTTTGTACAAAGAAAATTAGGCAATACAGCTTTGCTTGTTATTAAGCACTATTTTATAAACACCGTACTGTTATTGGATTAACATCTAGGAACTCGCAACATGACAATCATTATGTATATATATATATATATATATATATATATATATATATATATATATATATATATATATATATATATATATGTGTGTGTGTGTGTGTGTGTGTGCGTGCGTGTGTGTGTGTGTTTGTATGCTGACAAACATCTGTGTATAGAATTTCATCTTCATTCATTGTTCTATATTGTCGAATCGAACTAACCCTATTAACAATGGCCTCAGAGACGGAGCCAAAACGCGCCATCATCAGTCCACAGCAGACCTTGCAGATTGATAGAACCGGTATAGTATAGATCGCTAAATCAATAAACAGAATTCGTGGCAAAAGAGCCAGAGATAAAAAAAGAAGAAGCAAAAGTGAAATAGAAGAGATGCAGCACCATTCAGAGACAAGATGAAGACGAGAGGCGATCAATAAGTCTGTGGCCTGACGCGGGAAAATATTTGCTGAATCCAGATTTGGAGTTTTCACTTGATAAATCCTTGATCATTGTGATTAGTATTGGCCGTTCGATTTGAGCCATTCACAGAGGAAGAGTTCAAGTTGAACAAATCAATTATATCAATAATAAATAATGATAAATCACACACACACACACACATATATATATATAATTTTCATATTCATGTTGACACACAGGTTCTTGTTAGATCATCGAACTTAAGCAACGATGAGTCTGGTCAGTACGAAATAGGTGGCCATTTGAAAATATTGAGCGCTGTATGCCAAGCGTCAGGACGTAGAAATTTCGATGTTAGTATCTGGGAGGGTTAGTATCGGAAGGGGGAAACCACTGGGAGAGATGTACTTTCAATTATCGCTAAGACATGAATCCTGAAGGAAACTGTGACACAAAACACGAGGTTTATTATCCGCTCTGTCCGTGGCAACCAACTGCACCGACTGAGATTAGCAGTTGCCTCAAAAGTGTGGATGGCTCTACACAAAGCCTTCATTAGTATAAACAAATCATCTGTAGATTTCGAGCAATTTAGTCGTTATATAATTATATATTATATATTATATAATTATATATTATATATATTATATATTATATAATAGTTATATACTTTATAATTTGTTATTGATATGGTATTATCTGAAATAATATTAACCGCCTTTGTTTATATACAGTGTATCATAAAAGTGATTGCACTCCTCAAATATCTTCAAATATTTAAGTATATCTCTGCATGGGACAACACTGAAAACATAAAATGATTTTTGACACAATGAAAAGTAGTCTGCCTGCAGCATATATAACAAAGTTAATTTATTCTCCCCTCAAAATAATTCAAAATATAGCCATTAAAAGCTTAATCCCTGGCAACAAAAGTGAGTACACCCCTTACGAAAAGTTGTCAATATTAACATTTTTTTTTACACAGTGATCACCACTTATCAAGGCCTGGAAGCCACTCAGGGATAAGGGTTATTGCAAGTACAGTACAACATGTCGACTCTCAACATTTTGTGTGGCCACCATCATTATCCAAAACTGACTTTACTCTTTTGGGCATGGAATTTACCAGAGCTTCACATGTAGTCACTGGAATGCTCTCCCATTTTTCAATTACGACGTCGTGGAACTGGCGGATATTTGAGTTTTGCACATCCGGACCTTCTGCTTGAGGATGCCCCCAAAATATTCTATTGGGTTCAAGTCTAGAGACATGCTTGGCCAGTCCATCATCTTTACCCGCAGCCTCTTCAATAACGCAGTGGTTGTCTTGGATGTGTGGTTTGGGCCATTGTCATGCTGGAACATTGCTCTGCGACCCAGTTTCTGGAGGGAGGGGATCATACTCTGCTGCAGTATTTGATAGCATGTTGGAGTTCATGTTTCCCTCAATGAAATGTAACTTTCCAATACATGCAGCACTCATGTAGCTTCAGATCAAGACATTCCCATGACTTAACTGTAGGCATGACACACTTATCTTTGTACTCCTCAAATTAATGTGCATGGCTGTCACCCCAGGAGGAGAAGGCCTCTTCTGAAGGCAATACACAAGAAAGCCCACAAACAGTTTTCTGAAGACATGTCAACAAAGCCTATAGATTACTGGAACCATGTCCCATAGTCTGATGAGACGAAATTTAATTTATTTGGTTCTGATGGCCTTAAGCATTTGTGGGGCAACCAGGTGAGGAGAGTCTTGAAGATGATGAGGGTAGTGGTCGGTCATCGGATGTTAACAACGATCAATTAAGAGCCGCAGTCGAAGCGAATCCATGCACAATTGTTGGAGAACTTGCTTCTGAATTAGACGTAATGTATACGATGATTTCCAACAACTTAAGAGAGATTGGAAAGACAAAAAAAAAACTTTATAAATGTGTGCCTCACGAATTGAACCACAACCAAAAGAAACGTCGTTATGAAGTGTCATCTTTCTTTCTTTTACGCAACAAGAACGACATGTTTCTCGACCGGGTTGTTACTTGCGGTGAAAAGCGGATTCTTTCGGACAACCAGCGACACTCAGCTCAGTAGTTAGATACAAAACAAAACAAAGCAAAAAAAAACTTAAAACAAAAGTTATTTAAATTAGTTTTCATGTTTTTCCTAGGATTTATTCTGCATAAATTATTTTTCTTTTCAAATAAAAAAAGTACTTGAAACAAAGGTTGTTTAAATTTGTTCTAACATTTATTTTACATAAATTATTTTTCTTTTCAATTTAAAAAAAAAACATTTCTTAAAACAAACGCTGTTTAAATTAGTTTTTATGTTTTCCTAGCATTTATTCTACATTTATTCTACATAAATTAATTTTCTTTTCAATTTATTACTTCTCTTTTCGCGGGAGCGGTGAATTGGTAGCAATAGTAGTCGCTGAAGCGACGTGGTTGCTATGGAAATCAGTCATAAAAATGTCACTCACCTCCTTACGTTTTTTCCGATTTTGAACACCAGTAAATTTATCATAAATATTTTTTACTGAACAAAAATTGAAATATAGCAATATAGCTGAGAAGGCGATCTCTAAACTGTAATAATTGTTTGAAAATTGGTCGAAAAATAAGTGAGCGGTGAAGCTTTAAAACAGTTCTAAATGACTAAAACTGCCACTTAACCACATATTCAAACACGGTAGTGTTTGAATAAGAGTTGTCAGTTTTGTCTCGATTAGTTCCGTTTTACGGTATCTGAGTTTTTAATCGAAAGGACAAAACTGCTACTTGCTCTACGAAATTGGGTGCGGCAGCCATCTTGATTTTTTTTCATTCAATATTTACAGGTTTTAATCGTGCTTTTCTCGGGTTTAGATGGGTAAAATAAATACACTTTTTTATTCGAAATGACTCCTCATCTAATAGTGTTTAAGATGAGAATCATTTTAATGCATGTACAAACTAATTTTCTTATCTCATCCATAAACCCTTTTTAGTGACATTACCGTCTATCAAGTGTCTCTGTCTCTGCCTCTCTTTGTTCCTACCTCGTCGATTGCAATAGACGATAAATTTAGAGAAGTTTGATTTTAGTAGGTGCATTAAGCTAGTTGTAGATTTTATTGAAATTGTCAATAAAATAACCTTATTACACATATTGCATCTAGAGACCTGAAAGTTTGCTCTGCATGTCAAAAAGTAAAAACAACCATAGAACGCAAAATTTCAGATGTTCGTCTCTTCTCTCTCAAAACTAACATCTCTATATAGTAGATATAGAATATACGCTAACTTGTTTAAATAATGACATACAACACACACACACACACATATAATGTAAATATATGTAGAATAAATGTTAGAAAAACATAAAAACTAATTTAAATAACTTTTGTTTTAAGTTTTGTTTTTTAAATTGAAAAGAAAAATAATTCATGTAGAATAAATGCTAGAAAAAACATAAAAACTAATTTAAACAACCTTTGTTTTAAGTAATGTTTTTTTAATTTGAAAATAAAAATAATTTATGTAGAATAAATACTAGAAAAAACAAGAAAAATAATTTAAACAACCTTTGTTGTAAATATTTTTTTAAATTGAAAATAAAAATAATTTATGTAAAATAAATGCTAGAAAAACATGAAAAATAATTTAAACAACCTTTGTTGTAAATTTTTTTTTTAATTTGAAAAGAAAAATAATTTATGTAGAATAAATGCACACAATGCAGCAAATGATTTCGCCGAATTTATTTGTGTTTGCTTGCTCCCTCCGCATAAATTCACGAAGATGTCCCGTCGGGTCGTTCCGTTTCACTCTTGGTTTTTGATCGCAAGTTCAAAACTGCTACTTGTTCTTCGAAATTGCGAGTGGCAGTCATCCTCATTTTTACTCATTCAACGTTTACACATTTCAATCGCACATTTCTCTAGTTTCACTTTTAATAATGTTTGAAACAAGAAACATTTTTAATGCCGAAATAGAATTATTTTCTCATATCACCCCAAAACCCTATTTAGTGACATTACCAAAGTTTCATAACGGCGACACTCACGTTTATACCCTGGTTTCCGTAAAATCATCGAAGTTAAGTGACGTCAATGGATGACACTTTGGTTTTACCAGATGCTGCATGTAAAATACAGTCCTTGCAAGCCGGGTTTGCAGAGTCGAACAGTATGAGATGACTTTCATTCTGACGATTTTACTCTTTATTTAAAAGTATTTTAGAAACAAGTGCACTTTAACTTCGCCGGAAGTATTTTTTTGTTTTAATGAGTGATACAAGAAGAAAGGGAAGACGGTACAAAATTAATGCTTGCTTTCTAACCAAACTGTTCCGGCAATTCAAAACAATACCTGACGAAGGTCAGAGAAATAGTTGGCCGAAACGTCGTGAAAACAACAACTATGATGAGGAGGATAACAGTCCGCAAATAAATAAATAAATGAATAAATAAATGAATAAAAATTCAAGATATTAAATATTGAAACATCAATTGGACTTAAATGGGTCAAATAAATAAACTTTTTACTCGAAATGACTCCTCGTGTAATAATGTTTCAAATAAGAAACATTTTTAATGCCTAAATAGAATTATTTTCTCATACCACCCCAAAACCCTATTTTGTGACATTACCTGATAAACATCTCAGAACATATCTTGTCGATCCAAACTTCCATGTTAGACTCTCCAGATTACAACCACTACTCAACCAATTATTTGCTTGATGTTATTTTCATCTAAGATTTATCGTTTCCGATTGTCACCAACCGAACTGATTTCTTGGCAGGTCAAGCCTATAACTTCATAATGACTTTTCGTATCTTACACATAAGGCTAGATAAACTAAAACAGAGTCTTATTCTAATTCGGCTTAACTGTGATTTAGCTATCACTGGCTAACTTTCAAATCACTGAACCTGGCAATGGATTCTTCCGACACTGGAGTAGGTACAGTGATAAAACATGTGTTGGATGTCGAACGCAACCTTATAGTATACTTATTTGTTTAAATCAAACTCCTTCAAAACTGCATAAACGCCCTATTAAAAGCACTACTAAAACCAATTTTCTACCTGCCCCTCCTTGAAGAGAAAATATTTTTTAAGTAAAGCTTGAAAAAAAAAATCGTCAGAATCGACAGGAGCGCTACTAAAAACAATAAATATGGTTATAAATATGATTATAGTTATATATTGTAAGTATATATTTAAATCAATTTTTTTTAACTCAACGGGGTTAAATTATTTGGAGAGAAAACACGTTAAAATAAGTTAAAACAAAAATATTGTTGACCTTATGTATATTTGAATAACAGCAGTGGTTTTAACATCGGACTTAAGACAGGGAGACAATGGAATAGGTAAGCAGACGATTTTTTTAAAACCGGAAGTTACAAACCGGATAGACGGTTTAAACGCTCAAGCAAGCAAGCTGATCTGAGTTTATATATATATATATATATATATATATATATATATATATATATATATATATATATATATATATATATATATATAAAACTGAATGTGTTTGTGTATGTGTGTGTGTCTGGTTACGAATAGGCTCCTATATGGTTCACTATTTAAAAAAAAAACTGATTACATATAATGATAGAAGATGTATCGAGACACAGGAATGGGTATGTTTGATCTGGCAGAACGGTGGTTCATTAAAATTGTGGGATTTGCGTTCGCGCCTGGTCCACAAAGTATGGAAATAAAAAATTTAAAAAATAAAAAAAAACGTTTACAAGTGTTTTTGATATAGACGTACATAATAATACTTTGATAAGTATGTTTTAACTTAAATAGGGATGGTATAATAAAATTATGGGGTCTGCGTTCGCGCCTGGCCTCCTAGAATGGAAATAGGCACAAACTTTAATAAAGACTTTTCATATCTATCTGCGTAAGTATACTTTGATAATTATGTTTCGGTTTGAAGAAATATGGTATAATAACATTATGGGGTGTTCGTTCGCCCCTGACCTCCATAGAATGGAAATATGTCACAAAGTTTAACAAGGTTTTTAATATAGATCCACAGAATATTGTGATACGTGTTTCAGTGTGAACAGGTATGGTATAATAAATTATGGGGTTTATCTATTTTATTTTTACTTTCATCATATTTTTCTTTGGTTTTGATACCCCCAAATTCAACCCAAATTTACAACCCTTCCTTTTCATAACCTTTCATACTTTAATAAATCAGAGTCTATTTTCTGTAGGCTGTTTTTGAACCCAGTCAACGACGGATAATTTTGCTAGTATAATATAAAGCTGAATCTGTGTGTTTGTGTGTGTGTGTGTGTGTGTGTGCCTGGTCACCAATAGACTCCTATGTGGTTGACTATTTTAAAAAGCTGATTACATATAATGATAGAAGATGTATCGAGGATCAGGAATGGGTATGTTTGATTGGCAGAACGGTGGTTCATTAAAATTGTGGGGTCAGCGTTCGCGCCTGGCCCCCAAATTATGGAAATAAAAAATGAAAATAAAAAGTTTTTAAAGATTTTTGATATAGATGTACATAAGAATACTTTGATAAGTATGCTTCAACTTTTATAGAGATGGTATAATAAAATTGTGGGGTCTTTGCTCGCGTCTGTACTCCATGGAAAAATGGCACAAACTTTAACAAACACTTTTAATATCTATTTGGGTAAGTATACTTTGATAATTATGTTTCGGTTTGAAGAAATATGTTATAATAAAATTATTGGGTGTTCATTCGCGCTTGACCTTCATAGAATGTAAATATGTCACAAAGTTTAACAAGGTTTTTTTAAAAGGGCTGAGGGTCCACAATAACACCTTAACTTTAATCTTAATTCACGGTAGCTTTTATTTATTGTTTTTAGTTGAATCATATTGTGTCGAATAAATTCACCTCATAAATTCACGTTCTTATTAAAGTGAAAACCAAAAAAAAAAAAAAAAAAGTCAAAAGAAGGAAAAAATCTTGCTCACGTGATTACGTGTCTTTTTAAAAACATTTACATAACCTTTTTATTTTTATTTATATATCTGTTTAAGCTTTTTTTCGTCAGTGTACTAGAAGGAATTCAGTTGATTACAACCCTTTCTGCGTGTTCTTTACATTACAATAGCACAACCCTGTTCACTACTGTAAAACTGAAACGAAGCTGTTCTGCTTGAAAAGGGCGCCATTTTCTTCTTATTCATATATATATATATATATCGATTCTTTGCTTTAAAAAACTAAAGTAATTAATTACGTGTTTAGTTTTTTTTAATATCCCATTTTGCTGTTTCGGATTATTTTACTAAAGTAAGTAAAGCTTCATTATTTTTCAAAACTGCTTTTGTTTCTTTGTTTTTCGATATTTCGATATTTCGTCGATATTATTTAGTAAGAGTGTTTAACAGAAAAGCCAACAAACGACTACCCGAAAAAATAAATATACAAGACATAAATGTTACCATAGTCAATAAAAGTTCAGTTCATGTTTTTTTAGTTTTGAAATAGTTTTAATGCTCTTTACTTGAAATACTTTCAGAGAACCGAAATTAAAACGAAATTTGAGGCGATAACTATTAAATGAATTTTTATATAAGCTACACATGCCATAATCGAATATTCCTCAAGCACAAAATAACGGAAAACATTAAAATATGTTTATAAATATTCCTTACGTTGACGGAACATCTCTTAAATTGTTAACACAGAATGCTCAGGCGCCCCTCCTTAAAATTGAAAACGGGGCTCTCCATTTCAAAGTCGCTGCCATTTTGATTTTTTTTTAAACCGGTTCGTGAATTAAAATTTTTTTTTTTTTACAAACTACTTAAAAATACGAATCAATGAACTTTTCTAACATAAAAGTAACTTTTATTGACTATGGTAACATTTATTACTCGTATATTTATATTATTATATATATAACATTTTCTCTTTGTAAGGAAACATCATTTTGTTGGTCACTCTTGGCTACGAATGGGAAAAAAAGTTGATATAAAAAATATATTTTCGCGAAAATTATCTTCACTTTCATCATATTTTGCTTAGGATAAAATTTTGGAGTATCAAAACCTATCTCTTTACAACCCCCTCCTTTTCATAACCTATCACACTTTCATCAATCACAGTCAATTTTCTGTACGCTGTTTTTGAACCCAGTCAACGGCGGGTACTTATGCTAGTATATATATATATATATATATATATATATATATATATATATATATATATATATAGGGTGACCGCCCCAAACAGGCCCAACTCTAATTAGGCCTCGTGTCTTAGTGTTTTGTTCGAATGAAATGAAACTTTGGTCATAACTAGTTTATTATATTCAAAACATCACATCAAAACACTTGGGTCTTTGGCCTTTTTTTCTCCATTGACTGTATAATGCTCAGAAAAACAATTGAATGTCCCCTGTTTTTTTTTGGTCACCCTGTACATATATAAAATTTATGCATATATATATCTGCAAAAACCTTTTAAACTAACTCTTCTTTTGATGAAATAAAATTACAGAAGTTAAAAGTCAAAGAATTTTGCCCTTATCTCTGATCAGCTGGCACTTTTCCGTACCCAATTTCCCACAAGTGATGCAAAAATTTATGTGCGAATCGAGCAGTCTGCAACTGGACATGCATATTTTGAGTTAAGTTTAATGTCTTCACATGGAACAAAAAAGTAGAGTACTTGCGGCAAGCATTTATTTCATCTGCTGGTGTTGATTGAAGAATAACAGGTAACATTTGTCTGAAATCTTCTGCAAGCAATATTACTGCATTGCCAAAT
Organism: Euprymna scolopes; assembly: GCF_053919585.1. Classification (NCBI taxonomy): domain Eukaryota; kingdom Metazoa; phylum Mollusca; class Cephalopoda; order Sepiida; family Sepiolidae; genus Euprymna; species Euprymna scolopes. The sequence goes on from NC_136507.1 coordinate 69,641,973, forward strand.
GGTCTGAAATTGCCACGCAAATCTTGCAAGGATCGACCAAGAGCCTCAAGTGATTTTTTGCGTACCATTGTGCATTCATCCTAAACAATAAGTTTGCATTTCTGCAATCTTTTTCCCCATATTGGATGTTTTGGAGATGTCGAACATGAGATTTTTGAAAAATTGAATGTTTCAAAGTAGAATAAATAATTCTTCTACTTGGCAGCAAGGTCGCAGGTATTCCTCATGCAGCAAGGGCTAAGGCTATGTCATTTTGTTACCGAATGGCTGCCAAAATCAATTTAATTAGAAAGGTTTTACCAGTTACTTCTGGTGCTGTTCAATATAGCAGTAATTTCCAAATAACTTCTATTCTCACAGTCAGTAAATTAGGTGACTAAAATAGGATTTATCCATGTTTTGACAATGCCTTATTCACTGTAATTAATTTAGGAGACTAAAATAGGATGAGGGATTAGAGATGGACAGATAGAGAGGAAGATATATAGATAGAAAAGAAAAAGTGAGAAGAAAATAGAGAAAGAGAAGGAGATAGATAGAGATAAAGGGATTGATAGATAGACAGAAAGAGGGAGAGTTAGAAGCAGAGAGGACGAGACAGAGGAAAGGAGAGAGAGATAGAGGGAGTTAGAGAAAGAAAGGGACTCAAAGAGAGATGGAGAGGTTGATATAGAGAGAAAGATAGATTGAGAGAGGAAAAGGGAGAGATGGATAGAGAGAGATATTAAGAGAGGAAGAAAGAAGGGGAGAGAAACAGAAGGTGAGCTACACTTCACCGTTTTTTCCTCGTTCAGTAGAGAAGAAATCTTTCAAGACTGAAGCAATTTTAATTTTTTGTTACTATCCAGAGGACCCCCTTTTTTTCGGGAGCTAGATTTTCCACACATTAGAAACCGACTGGGTTATCTGTACTTTCACTTAACAAATTAATAAAAATAAAAAGAAAAAGATATTGTAAAATTGAATTTAGTGTGAAATACCATTTTAAAAATAGCACGATAATATAAGTGCATAAGTGCCACTTTAGGTACTTCTTGGGCGTTGAGTTCCATGGCGACCAGCATAATTATTTAATGGTCGCTCCCTTAGCCCCCCCCCATAGTCAAGGCTAATGCATGCGCACGTATCGTTTTTTATTTACTGACGTTGGCTTAGTAACTAAACGATTTATTGATAATTTCGTAACCCTTAAACGCATGCCGGAAGATTTAAATTGGTTCATTATTGTTGTAATGAAAAAAATAGTTTCATTCAACGCAACACCAAAAACACATATTAATGATAAATGATTTATTATTCTATTCATTGAAATTTACTAATTTTTAAATAAAAAAAGTAAAAAAGTTAATAAAAAATAGTTGCTTATTTGAGCATGTAAAAATGTTTGTAAAAGTGAGAAATTATTTTAATCATTTAAAAAACTTGGTATTTTTTTTTAGATTATGTCCACCTTATAATCACCCCAACCTCCTCATCTTAAGAACAGCTTTCGGAATAAACACCATTTTTGGAGGGGATGGCGTGAAAAAATATTTGCAAAATTTAACTGATATTTGTTGTCAGCATACCCACCCGAAAATACTATTTAAAAAAAAAAAAAAGGAGGGGTTCAGTGGCCGTTGCAGAGAAGTAGATTTATTTATCAATAAAAGTCGTCATTTAAAAAAGAAAATTGTGGAAGTGGACCTAAATGTAAATATTTACCCAAAAATTATCCACTCATGTAAATTAAAAATGTCTGTAAAAAGTAAGAAATTATCAATACATGGTTTAGTTATTCATTTTTAATATTCATGAAAAGAGTTAAGCCAGCGTAAGTAAATACATGGATTACAAATGTTTGTAAAAGTGAGAAATTATTAATAAATGTTTAGTAACTTTTTCTTTTAATATTCATAAAGAGTAAAACTTTTTTTCCAATATTCATGAAAAGAGTTAAACCAACGTAAATAAATAAATGTTTGTAAAAGTGACAAATTTAGTTACTTTTTTTATTCATGAAAAGAGTTAAGCCAACGTAAATAAATAATGTTTGTAAAAGTGCGAAAGGCAACGTAAGTAAATAAATGATAAATATTACGTGCGCATGCGTTAGCCTTGACTAAGGGGGGAGGGGCTAAGGGAGCGACCATTAAATAATTCTGCTAGTCGCCATGGAACTCAACACCCAAGGAGTAACTCACTTTATTTTAAATATTTATTTTCCAAAGGACTGTTTCAATAAATCAACAATGATTAAAATTGTGCTTCTACCCTTTATTGTCGAAATTGGAGACGCCATTTTTTTTCACGCACTTGCTATCCAAATCTAGGGGAGACATCATCATATGGTCGAACGATTGCTTCCGGAAAGGGAAAGAATAAATTTACCAAAATTAACATTTATTACTTCCGGAAACGTTAAATTAAACTAAAAGTATCATTTATTACTTCCAGAAACTCGGTAAACCGATATTACTGGAGAAAATGAATCTTGACAATTCAAAAGAATGTTTAAAATTATTTATTTGTTCGAAAAAAAAAAAAAAAATCCGGAAAGAACTATGGAAAAAAGTAAATAAAGAAAGTGAAAAAGAACATATATCCATAATTGTTTAATTGGAAATGTTTCGATTTAATTAATGAGAACGGGAAAGTCTTTCATGGAACATTTTTTTTATTAAAAACAGAAAATTGAAATGACATATTCATAATAGTTTAAACTGGGCGAGCGCCATTTGAAAACCAAAACATTTATTAGTTTTTTGTTTGTTTGTTTATTTTTCGTTTGTGTGTGTGTGTGTGTATGTTTTTTTTTTCGAACAAATAAATAATTTTATACATTGTTTTTGAATTAAAGCAACTTTGGAAAGTCAACAACAAATTAATTTAGATGATTGTTTTGTTTTTTAACGGAGAAGTGGGCTGTTTTTTATTTTTATTTTTTTTTACTGGGAATCGAAATATAATTGTAAAAACATTGATTGAAAAGTTTGCGTAAAAAATATAATTTTAAGAAAACAATTTTGAAATGAAAGCAACATTGGACTTTTATAAAATAGTTTTTTTTTTCGAACAAATAAATAATTTTAAACATTCTTTTGAATTGTCAAGATCTTTTGTCAAATAAATAAATTTCAAGCAATTTTTGCAATAAATAATAAATAGCAACTTCGTTAATTTGACGACTCTCCCCAGCATATTATAAACACCGTAACCTCCCCATGTTAAAATGGCTTTCGGAATCAACACCCCCAACCTCCCCATGTTTAGAACGGCTTTCGAGGTTTGTGGAAGGGCGTGTTCAATTTGAAAACCGTTTTTAACATGGGGAGACTAGGGTATTTATAATACGCTGAGGCATGTCGTACAAATGAAACAGTTTAGAAAAAGTTAAAACAAACTTTTTTATGTAAACAATGCCGTGAAAGAAACTAAACAATTAAAACGTAATATTTGATGAGTGAAAAGCCTTAAGATAAACAAAGGAATTTAAAATTAAAAAAATTGGTAAGATACATAAATATATTCAAATTTAAAAAAATATTTTTTTGTGCTAATGCAGAGAGTGATCCGCGCTATTTTGTATTTCCACGTTTAATTAAAGTTTTATGATATGGTTTTTTTTATTCGATTGTAAGGTTAAAGTATAGAATAGGTACAAAACGCCCTCCCTTCTCCATGTTAAGAATGGCTTTTTAAATAATAACGTTATCATTTCAGCATGGATCGCTCTCTGCATCGGTACTTTTTTTTTTTTTACTTATCTTGTAATTCGAGAGTAGTTGAAACGGAAGTTATCGGAAACGACGTAGGAAAAATATTTTTATTTTAATTAATATTTTTATAATTCGCAATGTTAAATTATTTTAATAACATGCAAACATGCCTCGACTTTACAGATAGATTTTCTGAAAATTTCAATTAAATTTGTAATGTAGAAATATGGTTTTATCGATTTAGAACGAACCAAGAATTACATATATATATATATATATATATATATATATATATATATATATATATATATATATATATATATATATACAAAGCACTTCCTTTCTCTCTCTCTCTCACCTCTCTCTCTCTCTCTCTCTCTCTCTCTCTCTATATATATATATATATATATATATATATATATATATATATATATATATATATATATATATATTAATATAAAGCTATATTAGTGGTCTGGCAAGTCCACAGAGGAGATAACCGAAGCAGCAAAACTGAAGCTGGCATGCAAGACACTATATATACAAATGTAGGCAAATTTGGGCATATTTTATTGGTTTAGGTTCTGTTTGTGACATTTGTATAAGATTTTAACCATAGAATAGTATTATAATCTTCAAAAGGCCTTTAAATCTTCATGTAGTTTCGTCCCATAGAATCGAAGATACGAGCATTTCAATATACAATTTGGCTACTAGTATATATATATATATATATATATATATATATATATATATATACACCACCTTTTTTGCCAATTTTACAAGTTCTAAATCTAAGCGACTATTGATCAGAATTTAGCAAATGAAGGCTCGTTGGAAAGGTAACGACTTGAATTGTTTAGCCTATATGATATTTGCCGTTAAGGTTGCCCATTAAAAGGATTATCCATCAGAGCTTCCTTTTGGTACTTTTTTACAGCCATAAAATATTTCAATTATAGTCATTTGTTTTTCTAGTTTTGCATATGAATTACAAAATATCTGATATTTCCCCAAGACCTTGATGGAGGGAAAACTAAAAATTTCTGCTTTCAAATGGTTTCAAATGATCTGAAATAACAGCAAGGGGAGACTCGATTCTAAATATTTATCATATGTTGTATCTGTCCTGTTTAGTTTTTATACATAAGGTAAATTTCACAGTGTATAAGGATTATTTGATACTGGAGATATAATAATCAAACCCTATTTCCTAAAGTCTGTTTAACGGGACCAATTAGTGTAATTGGTGCCTCCAGTTCCTATATGCAGTCGCTAACCCCAAGTCCCCATGGCTACACTTTCATCTTTGTCTAGTGATAGATCCTTCAAAATGTAACCAGAAACTTATTTGTCACTGGAACTACCGCTCTAATGCTCAGACCGCACAAAACGCGTATGACCCTTAATCTGTGTAGCTATATCTTTAGCACCCTCGCTGGCGGTTCTTCGTCAGTTGCTGAGTTCTTCTCGTAGGTGCTTTGGTGAATGGCTGGTTGTGGTGTCGACGCTGTAAATAACTGGGTTTTCAAATCCAAACAATTTAATAATAACTCAGAGATCCTTTTTTCATAAGCGAGAATAATTATTCATAATATATTTCAGGGTACACTTTGTGCGAAGGAGAAATAAATTTTTCGGGTTATTGAAGGTTTCAAAATGCATGATATTTTCAACTTAGGTTCGCGCAGACAGCTTTTCAGTCAGAGGAGGAGAGCTTTTCAACTTGCCTCTTTTTTTTTTGGGGGGGGGGTATCTAGCCCTGGGCGAGAGCCCAAAGCTGATGTGTATATTCTTCAACGCCCAGCCGGCAAGTTTTCTTTATTTGCCAAATACAATGTTTTTTTTATGGAACCTCAATTGGCATTACCCGGCGCATGCAACAGTATTACAAAATGAACTTATAGCACCTGTGCCCACTTTGAGGTACATATTCTCGATAGATAGGCTCTGTTTATCGCCCGGCTTCCATACTCCTTCTTTGCCTATTAGCCAGGCGTATAGGTCGAATCACAGGGATTAGGCAGAAACACCCAGTGGTCGATCTTGTTTCCTGACTAGGGCAATGAACGCCGTTTTCCCCACTCCCGACACATCCCATCACTTAAACTGGGCTCTTGGGAGTGCTTGAATGCCGTAATGTCAGTGCAAGTAGATTTGGTTGACCACGTCTGATGGGTTGAGGGTACCGGATTGACAGTTTCTGGCTGCTGTTTCCGACTGGTAGTACAGGGTCCCTAACATTTTGGAAGCGTTTAGAGTGGCTGCTCCATCAACAGTTGTATAATATCGGGATGTTAGTAGTGCTATGTCGCGCATAGAAAGGGACCCTGCACTCATCCCCAGTGGGCTTTCCTGAGGCCACAATCCTAGTAGATGGAAGGTCAACTGATGGTCTACTTGTGTTGCATATCTGATATTCTGCATAACCACTTGTTCAGCGCCCCTTATCTAAACAAGCAACAAAATATCCCCCTTCTCTTTTGAGTTCCCTAAAGGCCGGAATTTTCTTCCCTGTCCCTTGCTTTCCTCCCTGTACTAATCTACAGAATTTTAAATGCAATATGTACATATATCTCGCTGCTGAACTTCCCATAGCCCCTGTTAGATACGATCCAAATGGCAATATGTCTTGTTAGTAGTGAAAAAGGAATAAAAAATGTCTACACAGAATGAACACCCATTGATGGAGTGATATTTCTGCAAAAAAAAAAATAAATAAATAAATAAAAATAAAATAAAGAATGCAGATGGCCTACGATAAGTGGTTGGTTGATTGTTTTGTTTCACGGCACATCAACCTTTTTTGCGGTTCTTTAAAGCCGAATTCGGTTATTTTGGTAATAGATGTTATACTTCAATTTTTTTATATCTTGAAATACTCAATCATGATGTTTGATTGTTTTGTTTTTTAGTCGTCAAGTTTTTCGAATTATTTAAAGTCAAACAAACGTCATTTTGATAAAACATTTATACTTCAAGTTCTTCATATCCTAAAATATTTATTCATTGTGTTTGGTTTGTTTGGTTTGTTTTACGGCATGTCAGCCATTTTCAAGTCATTTAACGTTAAGTACCGTCATTTTAAGTATCACTTTTATTCTTCAAGTTCTTTATCTTTATCTTTACTATAAATTTTCCTAATGTCTTTCTGTCTGTGTATGTGTGTGAGTGTGACGCGGTTTATCTCAGCCTACTGTCAACCCACTCAGGCAAGTAAGGTACCGAAATGAAGCTTATGACACAGCGGATGTTTTTGTGATATTTATATTCATATTTGGTGTATGGAAATGAAAAAAAAAACAACAACAAAATGCAAAAAAATAACGATTTACTAAACTACGTTTTATTTACTACATATTTTTCCGGTATTCACCGGAAGTTATTATCTCCCTTAGTAAGTTCGATGTACTGTGTGTGTGTGACGCGGTGTTTATCAGCCTACAGGCAATCCACTCAGCCAAGTTAGGTACAGAAATGAAGCTTATGACCCAACGGATGTTTTAGTGATATTTATGTCCATGTTTGGTGTATGGAAATGAAAAAAAAAAAAAAAAAAAAATAACGATTTACTAAACAACGTTTTATTTACTGGATATTTTTCGGGTACAAAGACTCAAGTTTGTCCAGCTAGGCAAACTTGGGTTCTTGTATATTTAAATTATATTTAAATATATATTCATGGTGTTTGATTTGGTGGTTTTCTTTTATGGCATAAAAACAATTTTCGTGTTACTTTTTGTCGAATTCGGTATTTTTAGTAAAAGATTTTATGCTTTAAGTTCTTCATATATTTAAATATTTATTGATAGTGTTTGGTTTGGTTGTTTTGTTTTACAGCACCACATCATTCTTTTTTTTTTTAATTTATTTAAAGCCGATCCTGGTAATTATGGTAAAAGTTTTATATTTTGATCTTACATGCCTTCAAATATGTATTCATCGTGTTTGGTTTGGTCTCATGGTTGTCTTACTATCCACCGTTTTTCTAGGTCTATAATTGTTCTTTTTTCTTCGTCCCATAATGTGTGCAAATCGTTTTCTCGAATTCTTCAGAAACATAAGCCATGTACCACAGAGTAGAACAATAAAATTGTCGCCCTCGAAAAGACGACATAATTCCATTTCCACTTGATGAAAACCAGTTTTCTTTTTTTGTTGTTGCAGATCATCTACTAGTTGACCAGTTGTTTATAAATCCTAAGAGCCATAGTGACACAATGTTCAACGAGCGAGATCGTAGATGCGCTGCTGTACAACACATGCTCTCTACCGATTCACGTTATGATAAAAAGACCATTGCCAGAACACTCAAAATGCAACTGTTAAGGGCACAGCTCAACGCATCGGACGACCCACAGTTATGGTCTTTAATATGACAAAGCACGTTCGAAATGAATGTTTCTCATTAGAGCACAATTGGAGTATGATACTTGACTTTTGCATTTTAAACTTTAATTCAAGCCATTATATATATATATATATATATATATATATATATATATATATATATATATAAAATGATTTTATGAAATCAACAGTAGGTTTCAACAGTGCAATATAGTCTGCAATGTATTATAAACTAAGTCCATGCTAGAGGCATGCGAGCCTTCTCTTGGTGCACTGCGATAGGCCCACAACCCGTAACTAGAGCATAACATCAATCGATTTGATTGAAAAATGAGCGATTTCATCAATTTCGATGACAATAAAAATATAGGAATGTTAAACAATTGTTGATCATCATTCAATCTCGGGAAACGTCGGGTTATTCTGCTATTATATATATATATATATATATATATATATATATATATATATATATATATATATATATATATATATATATATATATATATATATATATATTATTTTTAAAATATAATTATCCACTGACACGTTTTATATATATATATATATATATATATATATATATATATATATATATATATATATATAGCGAGAGAGAGAGAGAGAGAGAGAGAGAGAGAGAGAAGAGAGAGTGTGTGTGTGTGTGAGAGAGAGAGTGTGTGTGCGTGTGTGTGAGAGAGAGAGATTATTTACATAGGCTCCAAGAATTCAATATCCGCAAGTCAAATTACCTCACACACACACACACACACACACACACACACACACACACACACACACACACACACACACACATATATATATATATTTATATATAGGCTTCTTCAGTTTTTGAAAGACTATGGATACCCACGAAAGGGTGCCTGTTTGTGAAATTTTTGTGACAGAAGGTGCGCAGTCTCCAACCAGACATCTCCTGACATTGTTAAATACCAGTGGCAAATGAAGTGTATGCACAAGACGACTGGAAACAAATGCCGAGATAACCAACTTGATTGATGGAATCTTGTTACTGTCTGAATACATCTTCATACTTGGACATCAATTTGAATTCCGTATATATTTTATATAATTCTTTCAAACTTTGAAGTTTTCAATTTTTGTGCCAAACCAACAAAAGTGTAGCTAGTTTATATAAAATTTATTTTGATAACCCTTTCCTTCGAGAGAAAAAAAAGCCAACTTTTTAAAGCTCTATAGAACAAGGAAATAACTAACTTTAACTTGTATTCCTTTTATGCGAACAAGAAATGTTGTACATTATAAGTTGAAAATGTTATATATCTGTATATCTATAAAAATGACAATGTACGTGTGCAAGAGGACAATTCTCAACCTATATACTCGGCGAATTTTTAATCATCAGACTTGAAATGTGGTATATAGACACGTGGAAACTTTTTAATAGGTATTCATTCAAAAAGGCTGCTAAAGAGCCATGTCAAATGTTTCACGAATGCGCATGCGTGAATCGTTCATGTGACAGATTATTTATGGTAGGAATAAGTAGGTTTGAAGAACGTGGAAAGCTGGCCTAATGGTTATCGTACTTGACTCACTGTCTTAAGGTTTTTATTTCGATCTCAGCTCGTATATTTTTGTTTAAATTGTAAAGATTTTCTATTCTGAAAGAAGTTTAAAAAAATGTAATCTAAAAAAGTTATTTTAAAGTTTTTGTTAAAAAAATTCAGATTTTCTCATTATTCAGACATGTACGACAAAGAGGGAGTTGCAAAACAGAGTTGTGGTGTGAGGAGAAATACAAACTGAAACAGAAAGAATATTCAGACCTGTAATAATACAAAGACGGGGTTGCAAAAATGAGTTGTGGTATGAGGAGAAATACAAACTGAAATAAAGAGTAGGAGAGATTTTATAAGTTTTTATAAATACATGCAAAACCACATTCATTTTTTAAAAATCCAAATTAATAAATTAAATAAAATATAATCTTAAAAAGATAGGATACAAGTTAGAAAAGCATTTCATCCAAGGCATGAAAATTGTTGAACACAATGTTTTTACTATAGGCTTTAAAAATAAAGGTACAAGATTCAATTTGAAATGTATTTATCTTCAGAGTGCACTTTCATAAATTTTACAAAGTAAGGTATTACATTATTATACCTTACTTTGTAAAATTTATAAAAGTGCACTTTGAAGATGAATAAATTTAAAATTGAATTTCGTACCTTTATTTTTAAAAACATTTTGTTTAATAATTTTCATGTCTTGGATGAAATACTTTTCTAACTTGTATATCTATAATATAAAGCTGAATGTGTGTGTGTGTGTGTGTGTGTGAGTGTGTGTGTGTGTCTGGTCACGAATAGGCTCCTATATGGTTGACTATTTTACAAAAACCGATTACATATAATGATAGAAGATGTATCGAGACGCAGGAATGGGTATGTTTGATCTGGCAGAACGGTGGTTCATTAAAATTGTGGGGTCTGCGTTCGCGCCTGGTCCACAAAGTATGGAAATAAAAAATTTTAAAATTAAAAAAAAAACGTTTACAAGTGTTTTTGATATAGATGTACATAAGAATACTTTGATAAGTATGTTTTAACTTAAATAGAGATGGTATAATAAAATTGTGGGGTCTGCATTCGCGCCTGGCCTCGATAGATGGAAATAGGCACACACTTTAATAAAGACTTTTCATATCTATTTGCGTAAGTATACTTTGGTAATTATGTTTCAGTTTGAAGAAATATGGTATAGTAAAATTATAAGGTGTTCGTTCGCACCTGACCTCCATAGAATGGAAATATGTCAGAAAGTTTAACAAGTTTTTTTTTATATAGATTCACAGAATATTGTGATAAGTGTTTCAATGTGAACAGGTATGGCATAATAAATTCTGAGGTTTATCTATTCTATTTTTACTTTCATCATATTTTGCTTTGGTTTTGATAATCCCAAATTCAACCTCAATTTACAACCCTTCCTTTTATAACCTATCATACTTTCATAAATCAGAGTCCATTTTCTGTAGACTGTTTCTGAACCCAGTCAACGACGAGTACTTTTGCTAGTATATATATATATATATATATATATATATATATATATGTGTGTGTGTGTGTGTGTGTGTGTGTTTGTGCGTGTGTGTGTGTGTGTACTTGTCGGGATATCAGACGTTGCTTAGGATTGAATGATGGTCAACGAATGTTCCACACTCCTATATTTTTTATTATCATCGAAATTTGTGAAATCGCTCATTTTTCGATCAAATCGATTGATTGCCTGCTCTAGTTGGAGACACATCGCGGTGCACCGGAAGGAAGTTCACATGCCTCTCGCAGTGAGTTAGTTCACAATATATTGTAGTCTACATTGCACTGAAGAGAAACTGCTGCTAAAATTATTTTATATATAATCGCGTGGATTAAAGTTTGAAATGCAAAAGTCAAGTATCATACTTCACCTGTGCTCTAAACAGAAACATTCATTTCGAACGTGCCCTTGTCATATCAAAGAACCTACTGTTGATTTTTTATGACTGGCCTTACTGGTTGTGTGATGATAATGACTTGAATTATAGTTTAAAATAAAAAAGTCAAGTATCATGGTGAAATTATGCATTAAACAGAAACATTATATCGAACGCGTTCCTGTTATATCAAAGAACCTACTGTTGGTTTTATATGTTGAACTTTTCGGCTTGTGTGGTAATAAAACTTCTCAGATGCACTTGTGATTTTAGGCTGTGTAAGGTGTTAACTTTGGTCTAAATCGCCAGTTTCTTCTTTCATTGGATTATTTCGATTATTGTTACTTACAAGATTAATGCAAAGACATTCCGATACAAAACCTTTCTAAAATCAATGCCAGGCCCGTCAAGTACCTTCGTGTAAAATTTTATAAAAATCAGCCCAACCGTTTTCGAATCCATAGAAAACGAACTCACACACACATGCAGACACGGATACAATGTATATACTGAAATGACATTATAAATAACACAGTAAGGCGGGGCAAATGCCGTAACCAGGGTCCGGAAAAAACATCGTATTCCACATCATCATCTGAAAAAAACTGTGTCCGATGACGAGCGTATCCCGGGGTTCTACTATATATATATATATATATATATATATATATATATATATATATATATATATATATATACTAGCATGGGTACCCGGCGTTGCCCCGGTCGACATAAAGTTCCGTTTTGAACACACCTACTATATTAAGGATATCAATCATTTTCATCGATACCCCCTACACACAACAATTTCAAATATAAAAGAACAGACAAAACATGTAAATGTAATCGCCTAAAAAAGAAAGTACGTTATACCCTCTCCACCAGGTGAGATTCTAACAATAGTAAAAATCATTTATTTATGGGGGCCCGAAATGGCTAGCCTTAAAAATATGTGAAGGGAATGCGGCATTATATCGGAGCACACTTACACATTTCCTTTACCGTATCTTCTCCCTCTTTGCCGTCGATGGCCGTTCAGCAGTCGACCTAAGTAAAAGATTCCTAAGGAAATATCCTTATGTCGAGAAAGTTTTTCCACTGGCAGAAAAATAAAAACCAAAAGGAAATAACAACAACATTCGGTGACCACGTACCAACCGCAATAAACAAAAGAAAGTGAGAAATATACCCATAAAACATTTAGGAACATTTAGAAATCTTCCCACCTCTTAGAAACATCTCCTGATATCAAAATAGTTAGCAAAAACGCTATTCTACATTTTAAATATTTTACATTTTGAATATTTTACAAACTTTCTGACGAGGATGCTCTAAAAAACATGAGACCGTCCGAAACGCGTTAAAACTATTTCAAAATATTATTTCAATGGCTAAAAAATTATTTCAATGATCTAAAAAATTAAAAAAATTAAAATATGAAATAATAAAATAAGTATAAAAAAAACGTAACAATTGTTGGTGACCCCACTCATTTAAATATACATTTTCTTTCATTGGTATCTCTTTACCTATTACACACACACACACACACACACACACACACACACACACACACACACACACACACACACACACACACACACACACACACACTTATATATATATATATATATATATAACTTGGATAGTTAGAAGTAGACAGTGAATTCAATTCTATAAGAGGAGACTTATCGGGATAATATAAAGCTCAACTAATTTCAATGGAGCTTATATAGGAAACAATAAAAGCGGAAAATGATGTCACAAAAACTATATATTGGAAAATATAGAATGATTCCTTTATTTGATAAGGGTATACATACATTTATTTGGGAGAAAAAGGGGACTCTTGGTATAAAGAATTACCTAGCATCTTATCTACTCTTCTGATGAGAAGCATTAAGCTTCGAAATACCTTGGTATAAAGAATCCCCTTCATCCCCCAACTAAATGTATGTATACCCTTATCAAATAAATGAATCAGTCTATATTTATCAATGTATAGTTTTTGTGACTTCATTTTCCATTCGTACTGTCTCCTATGTATGTATGTATATATATATATATATATATATATATGTATATATATATATATATATATATAAATATATATATAAAATAGTTATGTCTCGGAAGTAGAGTGAAAAGCACATCTTATTTTTCTGTCTTTGGGTTATTATGGACCATCTTCTTCCAATTACGGGATGTCTTTGGATTTTACTTGTACAAATGGAAATTCTTTTAACTTTCTTGAAGTTTTACATTTGGATTTTACCGTCACTGGATGTTTTATCTTCCACCAGACTATCCATTCATGTGTAATCACCTTTTTCTTTACCATATTCCCTCTGCTTAACTTATTTTGTTTTCAAGTAAGATCTTTGACTTACTTGTTGTTTCATCAAATACTTCTGCATGCAAAATCCGATCCCGCATTTTGCTAATTCCTACCCTCTGATGAGAATGAGAGTATTTCTTCGAAATTCCGCGGATTAAGAACTATCAATTTATCTAGTGTTTCCTTTTCAGATTAAATATGTTTTTAACTCTTTTCAAAGTGTTTTTTTAACATATTTTATTAACTGTTTGCTCATATATATATATATATATATATATATATATATATATATATATATATATATATATATGTATGTATGAACAAATGATTAATAAAACATGTTAAAAGACATCTTGAAAAAGAGTTAAAAGCATATTTAATTTTAAAAAGGAAGCACAAGATAAGTGGATAGTCCTTAATCCGCGGAGTTTCGAAGAAATACTCTCCTTCTCATTAGAGGGTAGGAATTAGCAAAATACGGGATCGGATTTTGCATGTAAAAGTATTTAGTGAAACTACAAGTAAGTCACAGATCTTACTTGGTTAAAAAAAAGAGTGAGGTAAGGGGAGTAGGAGGTAAATGAAAAAATGATAAAAAGATTTCACATGAATGGATAGTCCGGTGAAGGGTAAAAAATCCAAGAATGGTAAAATCCAAACACGGTAGAATAAAAAATTTCCAATCCAACAGGTAAGTTCCAAATGGTCCAAAATGATCCAAAAGGCAGAATTCATTGGAAAAAATTACAAATGGAATGAGTTCCAAATCATTAAAAGAAAAGTTCAAATGTGCACAGAAAAAGCACTGGAGAGAATATTTAAAACACGTCTGCCAAGGTCGGAGGAATCAAGTAATCATTTGTTCATATTATAAGCTCTATTTCCTTTTCGGTTTTATTGAGCTTTTACATCTGGTTGAGATTACTTTACTTGTAAATATTAACTCTTTAATATTTATAATATATTTTAAGTTTACCATTTTGATTACCTTGGTAAACTTATTGTAATATATATATATATATATATATATATATATATATATATATATATATATATATATATATATAATGGGTTAAGAAATTCCAACGAAAGAAAGATGTATATTTAAATAAGGGGGTAGTCACCAACAATGTGTATTTTTTAACATTATTTTATTATTCCGTGTCTTGGTTTTCATTGAGAATTATGTTTGGATCATTGTAATAATGTTTTTAAATCATTGAAATCGTTTTTACGCGTTTCAGACGTTCTGTGAAGCGTCCTCGTCAGAAATTATTTTCAAATGTGTTGGAGATGTAAAAATGGCATTTTCGTAGTTAATTTGAAGTGTTTCCAAGGGGTGGAGGCTTGAAAGTGTCTATTATTCATTGGCATGTTCAATTTTTATTACTCTTTTATTGGGCTTGTCGGGGGGGGGGGCGCTGACCTCGGCTGTAGTCACTCTCGTGTGGTGTTTCTCTCTCTCTCCCTCTCCCTTTCTTCTTGTGTTTTTTCCCTTTTCCTTTAGGGTAGGGTGTGTGTGTGTGTGTTTTCTTTTATTGGTTTGAGAACATGTGTACTGTTTTATAGTATTATGAGATTATTTGCTTCCCTAGGAAGGTGACTGTGATACAAGGTCGTTACTAATGTGTATGTGTGAGGAGGGGGGGGACCAGCTCTTCTGAAATAAGGGTAGGGGTGCTTTCATTCTATTTTGATATTTATTTTTTGGATTCTTGGATTTTAGTATTGTGATTTTTTGTTTCAGTCTTTTCGGGTGTTCTTTATATTATGTTTGTTTAGATAGAGGGGTGTATTTAAAAATATGTATAGGGGATTTTTTAATGTTTCTATTTATTTGTCTCCCCATGTGGGTATGGCCAGACCCAGGATCGGTTCCTAGTGTGGGGAAGATTTTGTTCCCCAGAGGGGGGGGGCAATTGGAGGGGGTATAGGTATGGGAAGGGGATGATAGAAGGGATGATAGTTGTCTCAGTCATGAGGGGGTTCTCTTCCACTGACTGAGGAGGGAGCGAGGTGTGGGAACAGATATTATACTATGGTTCTAGGTGTTTCCTAGTGTTGTTGGTTTCGAGGTTAAGTAGGGTTGGTATTGTTCAGTGTGTTGTATTAGAGATAGGGGTGTTATGTCTGTGTGTGGTTGTATGCGCGCGCGTGTGTGTTTTAATGTGTCGGTTGTGATTTATGTGTGGCTGTGTATATGTATATGTATATGGATGTGCATGCGAGTGTGTCTTGCATTTCATGTTTTGTGTGTTGACATTAAGCTCTGTTCAGTTCAGGAGTGAATCTGGTGATGAAATTTTTTTCCTGTGCAAGTAAATAAAAATAATTGTCTGTTTGGAAGATTGGCATTATTTTGAAGCTGTTTCCACTGCATGTGTGTACGTGTTTTGAAACATAGAGGTGTCTGTTATCTGCAATTTTGATGTTGCTCTTATGTAAGGCCACTCTATTGCTGAAATTTTTGGTGGCGCCTATGTAGGATTTATTGCATGCTGTGCATCTTAGTGCATATACTATATTTCTGGAGGTGCAATTTAGATCCTTTTTTATTTTGAATGTTTGTGCTGGGTTTTTGAATGTGTATGTGTTACCTTCTATTATTATGCCAATGAATAATAGACACTTTCACGCCTCCACCCCTTGGAAACACTTCAAATTAACTACAAAAATGTCATTTTTACATCTCCAACACATTTGAAAATAATTTCTGACGAGGACGCTTCACAGAACGTCTGAAACGCGTAAAAACGATTTCAATGATTTAAAAACATTATTACAATGATCCAAACATAATTCTCAATGAAAAACCAAGATACGGAATGATAAAATAATGTTAAAAAATACACATTGTTGGTGACTACCCCCTTATATATATATATATATATATATATATATATATATATATATATATATATATATATATATATATATATATATATAAAGCTGAACGTCTGTGTGTGTCTGGTCACGAATAAGCTCCTATATGGTTGACTATTATAGAAAACTGATCACATATAATGATAGAAGATGTATCGAGACACAGAAATTGGTATGTTTGATCTGGCATAATGATGATTAATTAAATATTGGCGTGTACGTACGCGCCTGGTCCACAAAGTATGGAAATAAAAAAATTAAGAATTAAAAAAAAACGTTTACAAGTGTTTTTGATATAGATGTATATAAGAATACTTTGATAAGTATGTTTTAACTTAAATAGGGATGGTATAATAAATTGTGGGGTCTGCGTTCGCACCTGACCTTCATAGAATGGAAATAGGCACAAACTTTAATAAAGACTTTTCATAAATATCTGCGTAAGTATACTTTGATAATTATGTTTCAGTCTGAAGAAATATGGTATAATAAAATTATGGGATGTTCGTTCGCGCCTGACCTCCATAGAATGGAAATATGTCACAAAGTTTAACTAGTTTTTTTTTAATATAGATCCACAGAATATTGTGATAAGTGTTTCCGTGTGAACAGGTATGGTATAATAAATTCTGAGGTTTATCTATTCTATTTTTACTTTCATCATATTTTGCTTTGGTTTTGATACCTCCAAATTCGAAGCTATCTCTTTACAACCCTTCCTTTTCATAACCTATCATACTTTCATAAATCAAAGTCCATTTTCTGTAGGCAGTTTTTGAACCCAGTCAACGACGGGTACTTTTGCTAGTATCTCTCTCTCTCTCTCTCTCTCTCTCTATATATATATATATATATATATATATATATATATATAATTCCAGGTTAAGAATGTTTAGAGGGAAAAACTTCCAATGAATTCAATGAGTGCTCAATACAAAGTAGAGCAAGCGTTTGTTTTTACATAAACATTTAAGTATCGCTACACAATCATGAGTATGTTTCAATCAACTAGTTATAGATAACTAAAGACATAATCAGGCGATGTTGCTTTTTCGAAATGTTTAATCCTGGTGATGTCACTTGTTATTTATAACCGAAACAGACACATGATTGTGTAGCGAATCCTATGCTTTTATATAAAGACATATAAAACGTATATATATATATATATATATATATATATATATATATATATATATATATATATATATATGTGTGTGTGTGTGGGGGTGGGGTGGGGGGGTGAAATTTTCTGCAAGCTTTTTAATCAGTTTTTGGGCAAAAATTTGGTTGCCAAGATCAAAGTTGGAAGAGTTGACCATTGCAGACTCTAACAAACTCCTCCACTAATTTTCGGTCTGAACACTTGAAATGTTAGGTGTAGCTTACCTGTACATGTGTCAAACTTTTTAATATATAAATAGTTATGCACATAAGACCCGAGCAAAGCCAGGCTGAACTGCTAGTATATATATATATATATATATATATATATATATATATATATATATATATATATATATATATATATATATATATATATATACTAGCAAAAGTACCCGTCGTTGACTGGGTTCAAAAACAGCCTACAGAAAATGGACTCTGATTTATGAAAGTATGATAGGTTATGAAAAGGAAGGGTTGTAAAGAGATAGCTACGAATTTGGGAATATCAAAACCAAAGCAAAATATGATGAAAGTAAAAATAAAATAGATAAACACCATAGTTTATTATACCATACCTGTTCACACTGAAACACTTATCACAATACTCTGTGGATCTATATTAAAAACCTTGTTAAACTTTCTGACATATTTCCATTCTATGGAGGTCAGGTGCGAACGAACACCTTATAATTTTACTATACCATATTTCTTCAAACTGAAACATAATTACCAAAGTATACTTACGCAAATAGATATGAAAAGTCTTTATTAAAGTGTGTGCCTATATCCATCTATGGAGGCCAGGCGCGAATGCAGACCCCACAATTTTATTATACCATCTCTATTTAAGTTAAAACATACTTATCAAAGTATTCTTATGTACATCTATATCAAAAACACTTGTAAACGTTTTTTTTTAATTTTAAAATTTTTTATTTCCATACTTTGTGGACCAGGCGCGAACGCAGACCCCACAATTTTAATGAACCACCGTTCTGCCAGATCAAATATACCCATTCCTGTGTCTCGATACATCTTCTATCATGGTATGTAATCAGTTTTTTAAAATAGTCAACCATATAGGAGCCTATTCGTGACCACACACACACACACACACACACACACACACACACACACACACACAAGTTTATACATTTTCTTTATTCGTTTTCTATTCGTAACATGCAGGAATACAAAGTGTTATGAAAAAAAATGTTTAACTTTTTTTTACAAGAACATAATCTTTCGACAGCACCTTCGGTCTTCCTCAGTGTAGTACATGAACACATACACATATTCATATGTTTGGTGGGTGGGTGGGGGGTAACGTATAGCCTACCTCCTCCTTAGTAAACACTAACACAAGCTCTGTAGGAAAAAAAGTCGTTTTTTTTCGGCGATGTGGGGGAAGGTCTCTTTCTCTCTTTATCTCCCTTTCTCTGTCTCTTTCTCTCGGTCTTCCATTGCACGCACGCACACACACACACACACACACACACACACACACACACACACACACACACACACACACACACACACACACACACACTTCAAACTGAGATCGCACACCTAGTATTTTGACGAACATCTTAGCCATTCCGGTATTAGCATGGCCTTAGGCATCCAATAATATACATATTCCGAAAAGTTCAGTGTTATTTAGGCTTTTAGGGTCCAGCTATGGGCAGTGCTGTTGCTGTTCATAAGGTAATCTTAATGCTTATGCTAAGCACTTTCCATGTATTTAATGCATGTGATGTGATGTGCATGTTTACGTGTCTTATAAACACGTATGATTCTATTAATGTTTGTAAGAGATGTAAGAGGCAGGTGCGCGTTTGGCAGTCCCCTCTCTCGCTTTCCTATCTCCTCTCTCTCTCCCTTCCCTGTCTCTCAATTTCCTCTCTCTCTCTCTCTCTCTCTCTCTCTCTTTCTTCCTTCTTCACTCTCTCTTTGTCTCACATCAAATGAGTATTATTTTTAGCCTTTTTAGGTTTTCATTTAAACGAAGGAAAAAAAAAAGACGTTTTATCCAATGTATTTTCTTCTCAACATAAAACATTTTTTATGATTTTTGTTGTTTTTTTAAAACTCGCCTGAACGAAAAAAGAAAAAAGATAGCAAGTAGAAAAAGGAAATATAGAAGTAGTACACTTTAAGCGCAATCACATCTCCACCCCACCGTAGTATATATATATATATA